>NW_022103901.1:44512230-44548323 GCF_000313985.2 Echinops telfairi | reverse complement strand
CAGAGAAAAACCATGCAACAAAAGAAAACAAAACCACCAGAACAAAAAGCCAATGACAAAACAAAACAAACACAACCCCACCACCACCAACAAAGAAAAGCTTGCAGTTAGTTCAGACTGTTTGTTGGCCTTTAGGAGTATTCTCCGGTCAAGTCTGATGGTCAAAGTCTATTTTTGGTATTCCCTGGGGCCTTTGAGCAGAAATTTCGTCGTCAGTAATTTTTTAAAAATAAAGAAAAATATGCAAGATAGTAGCAGACAAGACAGAAGGGACAGCCATAAAAGAGTACCTGTATTATTTAAGTATTATTACATACACATTGACCCCAAATTTTGACTTATAAGAACAATAAATATTTATTTAGACATATGTACATACACACACACCCAAATGTTTTCTTCTACTCGTCCAAATGGTTAGGACCATGCCGATCACCTTGTTGAAAAAGTTCTACAAGAAAAACAGAAAGTCTACCAAATCTATACTTTAACAAAATCAACTTGCTTTGGCTCCTCACATAATTATGTTAATTGCATAGTAGTAGTCTGTGCTTCTATAGATGATCGCAAATTAGTGAAAAGTTTGTTCTTGAGGTTCCTTAGAGACTGGAATTCAGCTGTCCTGTCTGGTCTATAATTAGCAGAGTAAAAATTTTCCTCCCAAAGCATGTATACATCTCCCTCAGATTTCAAGATAAACTTTCAAGAATAGGCAGTAATGCCACAATAATGTTTATGAACTCTTTAATGATCAGTGTTTAAATAAAAACTTCTCCTGGAATGTTTAATGAAGGAATGAGGTGCTATTAAAGGGTTGCTTTCCTAAAGAAACCCTCATGGCCAGGTGAACTACAATTCACAAATTCTACTTTGGTCTAGCCATCCACCTACTGGGAGGTCCCCAAGAGAACTAAATACACAAAAGGAAGCACAGTACTCCTTTATCGTTATGGTAGGCACTCTCCAAACCTCAGTGTAGTGCTCTAATAAGCTTCAGTGAGCCACACGGTGGAAGTGTCCTTCTCCTTAGTGGCAGGCCCAAGTAGTATGGAATCAAGAGTAGATAGTTGGGCCATTCCACTTCCCAATCCCAAACTTATCATCCCATTGAGAAGGAAGGCCAACATATTCACCAATGCCAGGTACAATATGGGCCAGAGAATGCCCTGCTCCAGTATAAGCTCATGGAGATCCAAGGCTCCACTCTTCAAAGGCAGCAAAACCCAACCAATGCCTCTGAAACCTGACCAATCCATTCAGTACTTCCACTACACTGAAAAGTACAGGAAGGAGTTTGAGAGGACTTCTTCTCCCAAAGAACGCAGGAATATAAAAAGAGAGGACTACCACTTTCATCCGATAGCATGTTGTTGGGTCTATCGAGTCTGTTCCCTCACAGGAACCCTATGCACAACAGAATGAAAATTGCTGGTCCCGACTCATCCTCACAACTGTCGCAACCACTACCATCTCCTTGAAAGTCTTCCTCTTTTTCACTCACCCTCCACTTTACCAAGTATGATGTCTTGTCCCATACTTGTTAAAGTAAGGAAACTCTCCTGGTAACATTTCCAAAGTACGTGAGATGAAGTCTTGCCATGCTAGTTTCTAAGAAGCATGGGGATGCTGGAGCATATGCTTAGAAAACCAAAAACCCAAACCAAACTCACTGTCATTGAGTCAATACTGACTCATAGCAAGCCCCGAAGTCAGAGCAGAACTGCTCCTGTGGGTTTCCAAGACTGTAGCTGTTCATGGGAGTGGAGAGCCCCATCTTTCTCCCGAGGAATGGCTAGTGGTTTCACACTGCTGACCTTGTAATTAGCAGCCCCACTTGTACGAGTAACCACTGAGCCACCAGGGCTCCTATGCTTAGAGAAGTTGAGTCTATATGCAAAGAAGCACAAATATGCAGGTAGACACAAGATGGTGTGGTAGAACTAGGCAATTTGTCAGGCAGAAGGGCACAGTCATTGTCCTAGTAACCATAAGAAACTTTGTGACCCTGAAGAAGGTGTTTTCTTGGTCTTGATCAGTCTCATCTATACAAAAGTGGAGAGCCTGAGGTCTTTGTGTGTCTTAGCTCGCCAACATCACACACATTAAGCTCACTTTAAAAGGACACGGTTCATTTTCCTGTTCTCTGCTTTCATTTCAAGTCCTCTAAATAACCTGTGATATTTCTCTTGCATTGCATTTTTATGCATCATCAGTTATATTTGCTATCAAGATTTTGTCTATTTTAAAATGACTTTAGACATTTTTCTGAAGTAGCAGAGGTCAGTACTAACTACCACTCCTCCTTGCTTCTTTTGTAGGTTCCAAAGAAAAGCATAAAGTTCAGACTATTGGGTAGAGGCACTAAGGAAATCAGGCAGAAACACAGAGGTTTTTGTTGTAAGTTAACCTTGACTAACAGGAAAGCAAGGACATGACAGCCTTTCATGGAATTTTGAGAAAGTTCATTTATGAATGTTTGCTTGTGCTCAGCAGTGACATTTATCTAACCGTGACCTTTAAGTTTAGGAGTTCACTCATCAGCTGCAGAGTAAATCTGTATCCTAAAATACCTTCTTTTACGCATTTAATAAATATTTCATAAGACTTAAGTCAAATACAAGGTAAAATTTAGCATAGTAAGGGCTAAAAGCAGGAACTAAGCATTAAAACTCACTATTGGGGGGTGGTGGTGGTGGCGGCGGCTTTAATTGGACCAAGAATTTGTCTCTAAGGATTACCAGAAGTCTAAATAAATAAGTCTAAATCAGAGAGGAAATAGTTACAATTAGATAATATGTTAGTCTGGGTAGACTAGAGAAACAAATTCATAGATACATGTGTATAGGAAAGAGCTTTATATAAACAGTAATTGTACATTAAGAAAAATCCCAGCCCAGTCCAGATCAAGTCCATAAATCCAATAGTAGCCCATATGTCCAGTACCAGTTTGTAAATTCCTCTTCAGACACACACAACACACGCAAGGATGCCAAGTGCAAGATCACTGGCCAGTGGATGGAAAGTCTTGTAGGTCCAGTGGTGGTGGAAGCATCTTAGTGCTGGCTTAGGTCTCCACGTGGTCCGTTGTCCAAGGCTACGGGTGTCATCAGCATAGCACCATGCGGCTTGTGAACAGGTATGTCTAGCAAGGATTGAGTGTGTGTCCTGCCTCGAGCAAGCTATTTATCTCCTTAGTACCTCCAAATGAGGTCATCAAGCTGTGACCTGATTGAAAGGCTGAATTCCACCCCTTCACTCTTAATAGTCTCAAACTGACAATAGATTATGTAACTACCACAGATAAAATAAAATAACAAAACCACTCAAAAAGGGTCAAATAGGGTTTTTTTTTGCATGACCTTCCTCATTACTGAAGAAAATGTAGCTTTTTATAAAGACAAATTTACTTTTTCTAAAAAAATGTGTATTTTTTATTAAGAACTAAGGTGAATATTTGCTACTTTATATGAAGCTTTACAGATAGATGATGGAGATTTTACCTTGGGAGACCTAGAGAATTCAAATAGTAGGTTTGAGCAATGAACTAATTCACAAACCACTACAGTACCTCGAACATAGTGATTCTTCAATAAAAGGCAAGTAAAGCCTTTAAGAATTTTATTATATCCTTCCCACCAATATCATGATCCCAATTCTGCCTTGCAAATCTGCTAGACCAGAGGATGTACAGTGGTACAGATAGCAACTTGAAACACAGGGAATCCAAGATAGATGACTCCTTCAGGACCAGTGGTGAGAGGGGCGAGGCCTGGAGGGTGAAGGGAATGCAGGGTAGAAGGGGGGAACCAATTACAAGAATCTAAATATAGCCTCCTCCCTAGGGGATAGACAGCAGAGAAGAGGGCGTAGGGAAACGTCGGACTGTGTAACTTATGACAAAACTGTAATAATTTACAAATTATGAAGGGTTCATGAGGGAGGGGGAGTGGGGAGGGAGAGGGAAATGATCAAATGATATTAAGGGCTAAAGTAGAGGGCAAATGTTTTGAGACTGATGAGAGCAACAAATGTACATATGTGCTTGACTCAATGGATATATGTATGGACTGTGATAAGAATTGTACAAGCCCTCAATAAAATAATTTTAAAAAAAAAGAATTCTATTATAAATGTAATATATTTTCATTTTGTTTTTTTAAAAGTAAATAGTATACCCCAGTGGTTCTCAACCTTCCTAATGCTATGACCCTTTAATACAGTGACCCACCCCCCAATCATAAAATTATTTTCATTGCTGCTTCATCACTGTAACTTTGCTACAGTTATGAATCAGGTGACCCCTGTGAAAGGGTTGTTCAACTCTCCAAGGGGTCGCGGCCCACAGGCTGAAAACCACTGGCGCAGACTATTCAGGAGTGAAATGGACTGTTCTCAGCATCTGCCTCTCCTAACTAGCAGCTCAGTGTTCTGAGTGTATCTGTTACACTCAAGAGTTTAACACATCTCCTTCTAAATATTATCTATGTAGATTATGGTCTATGTGTATACATTAGTTTTTAATAAAAAAGAAACTAAGCAATACACACTATTCTTTCCTTCAGCAGTGTCTCGTGGATATCTTTCCATGACAACAGATAGGCTGGCAGTTTGATTGGCATTCCACAGGACAGAGATGTTCTAATATAATAAATATGCCACTGCAAGCATATCAGTAGGGCAAACACCTAAATGTGTAATGGTTAGACCCAAGAACAAAGTTATAAAAATTAATTTGATGGTAATCACCACATTTTTCTTCAAAGGGATTCCAATTTTTATTACCTGATAGTGTATAAATGCCCCATGCCCTCACCCACTGTTAATAATACTGAACATTAGCAGACTTTTTTTGGTTGTTCCTTAAATCTCTATTAATTAGTGAGGTGAGAAACTGTATTGCTTCTTTTTAAATAATTCCTAACTATTAGACAAATTAAGAATCTTTTCTTCTCCTTTTCTTTCTTTTAGGATTTGCTTTTTTTCTCACATTTTATCTACTTTTCGATTGGGCTGTGTATTAGCTGGGTTGACTAGAGAAACAAATCCAAGGACACTCCTATGTATGTGTATGAAAGAGCTTTATATCAAAGAGCAATTGTATACTGAGAAAACATCCCAGCCCAGATCAAGTCCATAAGTCCGATATTAGCCCAGATGTCCAATACTAGTCCATAAATTCCTCTTTAGATTCACGCAGCACATGCAATGATGCCGAATGCAAGAAGCTCACAGGACAGTAGGTGGAAAGTCCTGTGGATCCAATGCCAGTGGACCCATCTCCAGGGCTTTTGTTGCCATCAGTACAGTACAGTGACTCCATGTGCCTTGTCAACAGGAATGTGTGAGGAAGAGTGCGTAGGCCTCCAGGGAAGAAGAGAGGAAGTGCCCAGAATCCTCATGAGAAGGCCATGCCACAAGGAGGCATCAGGTTGTCACCTGATTGACAGGCTAAACTCCACCCCTTTACTCTTAATATGAGTCCACTCTAAAAAATGAGATTATGTAATGACCACAGTCTTTTCCGTGTATATTTATAATCAGCAGCTACCACGTTAACTCAGACTTACGGGGCTACCACATGCATCAGTACAATTCTGCTCAACAGAGTTTTCAATGGTTGATTTTTCAGAAGTAGATTGCCAGGTCTTTCTTCCAAGTTGCCTCTGGGATGGGTTGACTTGATCTTCTGGACCTTTCAGTTAGCAGCTGAGCATGTAAGCCATCGACACCAAGCAGTGACTCCCTAAGTTTGTAAGTGTTCTTTATAAAACATATAGTTATATCACACACACGTATATTACATTAGAAATATTGATACAGTTTGTTTTAAACTTGATATGTTACTAATTATTTTTTATTTTATGGCACCAAATTGATCAGTCTTTTCTATCATGACCTCTGAACCTGACATTACACTTTAAACATATTCTCATTCTATTAGTTGATTTTTTAAAATACTATTTCTTACCCCCTGTCCTTTTCTCTCCTTTCTTTTCTATATCTTTGAGTCATATGAACATTTGCTTTTGTAGGGAGAATAAAGTAGGGGCAGGGCTTTATTTTTCTACATGACTCAGCAATTATCCCATTACCATCCAGTAAGCAGTCTGTCTGTATCTCACTGGTCTGAAACACAACCTTTGGAAAGCTACATTTATAATGCTCTGCTGGTTACAAGGTTCTGTCCCCAAACAGTGAACACTGTTTATAAATAAAAAAAGGCAATGAGGAATGTGCATTCTCATTAGACGCATTTTTTATTCTTCCCTGAAACTTCAGCAACAAAGGTTTTTTGTGGATAACCCAACTATAAAAACAACCTCAGTGGTCATTTATAATACAAGACTTACCATGGAAGAGCAATCATCAGAGAAACTGAAGGGATTACTTGGGAGTCTATTTAAACTGACAAGACAGCCTCCCTTGAGGAGCAGCTCCACTCAGACCTCGAATGAATAAATATGTTTGTCTCTTAGAACTGCTAGTGAACAAAGGGCTGTAGGGCTGCCACTCCAACTGAGGGAGAATGTGAGCCACATATGTAATTACAATTTTTCTAGTCGTCACTGGGGGGGGGGGCACAAATTAAGAATAGTTATGGTTAGGATAGTTATGGTTAAATAGTTATGGTTAAATAGATTCCAAACCAATCATTTCAATGTACTATCAATATAAAAGGTTATATAGTTTACTTTTTCTATACTTTTGAATTCAGTATGCATCTTATGCTATCTATCTCACTTCTGACTATGCACATGTGTTCAGAAGTCAAACTTGGCTATTTTACCGGACAGTTCAGCTCCAGACCCTCAGTAGCTCAAAAGGGGAAGGAGCTGCTCCTCCTGTCCCCCTAGAGGCCCATTAAACACAAAGAACTGGCTGAGCAGGGAAAGGAAGGCTCAGGCCATTTCCCTGAGAAACCCTGGCCCACATTTCTGAGGTCTCCTCACCCCGACTACGTAGTTCACTGGTCACGACAACAGTGCTGCTCACTGAAGCAGTGAGGAGGGCAAAACAGGGACTCCGGAGACAAACCCATCCCACCCTGCTCAGGGAAAGGCTGTTCAAAGCAGCTGCCTCACTGTAGTAAGTTAGGGAGGTGAACCATCTGTCAGTCAGCGCCTCACTTACTCTAATAATCTAACCTCTGTTGGCCTAACTTGGCAGGGGGATGGGGGTGGAGCGGCACTGCAGGGGGTCCGCCTGTCACTTTCCTTTTTAAGGTTTCTGAATCTGAAATGTAAAGAAGAACAAAGGGTACATTTCATTTTAAAACCTAAAAATAAGTTTAGCGTCAGTACATGAATTAAGAAGGTTAAAGAAAATACAATGAGCTTGGGAGGAAAAGCCCTGAACTTGACGCTGAAAGCCTAGATTGCAGTCAGCCCTTACCTCTCCGTGACTGGATGGACCATTTAAACTCCCCGGCTTCAGTTTCCTTACTGTCTAACATGGGGAGGCTGGTGCCAATTAATCCGGAGGTGGTGTTGTTCCCTCTTGAATGAGAATGTAAAGGCTGCAGTTCACAGATGAAAGCCCTGCAATCTGCTTCGCTGGAGCCCAGCCATGGAAGCCTGGGAGCAGTCCCACCCTGCATCCACGCGCTGGAATGCACTCGACAGCAATGTGTTTATGTTGCTTTATTTTTCATTGTTCCTGTGGACTTAATGCTGCTTACTCCAGGTAGACATGAATATGGGTTAAAGTGCTTGCTAATCTATAAAGTGCTATGCGCAGGTCATTCTTATTATTCATGGAGGAGTCCAAAAAAACCACGAACTTGCTTTGTTGCCTTGAACAAGTCAGTCTATGCAGCTCACACTTCCTATTTCTCATATGTAACATGCAGTTGAACTTACTGATGTGTAAAGTGTCATGCCCAGGTGAAGTAAAGCTACCTGTTCTCAAGCCCAAGCAAAAACCATCATTCATAATAGCAGCCAGAGACCGGTGTGTCAGGAATAAGGCCCCACAGGGTCAAAGTTACTAGAATCGAATTTAAGAGGCCATTTTAGGTGTCCAAATGTTTGTTAAATAACTATTAAAAGCCAGGCAAAGTCTCGGGGTGGATGGCGGGGACACAGGCATTCCTCCAAGTGATGACAAAAGGAGGAAATCGCATGATGGATTTCTAACATGAAAAATAAAACTACAAATTCACCTGGGTGCAGGGGTGTTAGGCCAATCAACAAACTCTACTGCTGAGGAGCCACATCTGACTTACAGCGACCCTCTCGGGCAAAGTAGAACTGCTCCGTAAGGTTTCTGAGACTGGAAATTTTTAAGGGTACAAACAACTTTCTTTTTTCCTGCAAAACAGCTGGAAGATTTGAAATGCTGGCCTTGTAGTTAGAAGCCCAAGGCTTAATCCACTGTACTACCAGAGAGCCTTGTGAGAACTAATGGAAACGGCTGGACAAAGAGCACTCAGGAGTGGAATGTCCACTGTCTCTCAAGAGAGCAGCTACTTGTCCACATCAGTTGATTTTCCCCCCTTCTCTTTAAATAGATTTTATTTCTTTAGAGTAGTTGTAGGATTACAGAAAACTCAGGTAGAGTTCTCAATCCCTCGGACTCCCCACATGCGAGACTTCTCCTTTTATTAGCATCTTGCTTCCCTGTGGTTTATTTTCTTATAAGCGATGAACAAATATTGACACAGGATTACTAACTGAAGTCCATAGTTTACGTTAGGGGTTACACTGTATTGCAGAATCTGTCCTATGGGCTTTTAGGATCATGTCAAATATCCACCATTAAAGTATCAAACAGAATAGTTTCACTGACTTAAAAATGCTCTGTGTGTCCATCTATTAAATCTCTTCCCCTCTCTCCCTGATTCCTGTCAACGACATGCTGTTACTGATTTTCCAGAATGGCATATATTTGGAATCATATAGTATGTAGTCTTTCAGAATGGCTTCTTTCACTAAGCAATACATGTCTTTTTATACTTTAATAGCTAATTTCTTTCTGTCACTATTTTCCCATTATATGGGGATAGAAAATCTCGTTGTCCATTCACCGAAGAAGGGTGTATTAGTCTGGGTACTTTGGAGAAACAAATCCATGGCGACTCACGTATAAGAGCGTTTTATATAACGGTTAAGTGCACATCAAGAAACATCCCAACCCAATGCTGCCCAAGCCCACAAGTCCAACATTAACCCATTAACCCAACACCAGTTCACAAAGTCTTCCACCTCACAAAACAGAGGCAATGATGCCGACTGCAGGAGGAAAGCTGAGTCAATGAATGAACAAGCATCTCAGCACTAGCAGGGGTCTCCACACGGCTGCTCCAGCACCCAGGGCTGCATCGGGATAGGTCCATGTAGCTTCTCCTTGGGGATGTCTTGTATAAAGTCAATCTTGCAAGCTGGAGCAGGGAACTGCTAAGGCAGCTGCACCCTGGTGCGACCATCACAAAGCAAGAGATCCGAGAACTAGAAAGGTGAGGCTTCACCACTCATTTATCCCTCTGCCTTTCAAGCAGACCCACATGTGATTATCGGCCAGGCTGGCACAATTAACTAACTCAAAGGGTATTTTGGTTATTTCCAATGTTCAGCAATTGGGAAGAAACCGGCTAAAATTATTCAAGTTTAGGCCATATTATAGATGCATATTTTCAACTAACTAGGAACACAATTGCTGGATTGTATGGTAAATGTGTTTAGCTTGGTAAGAAATTGCCAGACTTGTCTTCCCAAATGGCTATATTTTGCATTCCCACCAGCAATGAATGAAAGTCCATGTTGCTCCACAATCTTGTTACCATTTTGTGATGTCAGTGTTTTGGACTTTAGCCATTCTAATAGATGTGTGATGGCCTCTTGTTTTTGATTTGCAGTTCCCTAGTGACACATATGGTCTACTCTGCCAGTAACAACAAATTGAAGAGAAATGGCATTGCATTATCTACTGTTAAAAACATTTCAAGAGCTATACTGAAATACAAAGCTCTTTATAATAGGACAATCACATAATAGAATTATGCCAGATAGACCAATAACTTTTTCATTGCAAATATTTCCAACATAGATGGCTATAAACGTAGACCTTTGCCAGATAAAATATAGGAAAATCTAATTAATATCACCAGGCACTCCTTGGGAGAAAGACAGGGCTTTCTACTCCTGTAAAGAGTTACAGTCTCGGAAACTCACAGGGGCAGCACTACCTTGTCCTATAGAGTTGCTATAGTCAGTATTGACTCAATGGCAGTTGAGTTTGGTTTTTGTTTTTGGTGGTAAGTGAAGATGGACAAACTCAATATTAACAGTCAGAACACGGCCAACAGCTAACAATGGAATATATTCAACTGCTTATAGGCACGTTAAAGTAGAACTGGGAGATGGGGGTGGGGGGAGGAAATGACACAACTAAAACTAAAATCAACAAGACCCAAAATATGAGCTTGAGTATCTGCCAAAGGTAGCTTGAGAAGACAAAGACCTGGAATTAGAAAACCAAAAGGTAAGAAAATGTTCCATATTTCCCAAGTTGAAAGAACTGAAGAAAAGAAGTCTCAAGTTGTAACATGAAGGATTCTGGCATTCTACCACTTTAGGAGGGAGCAGATGATCAAGAATCAGTTGTAATGAAGGAGGAAGTCCAAGCTAAACTGAAGGCACTAGCTCCAGGAATTTATGGACCACCAGTGTTCCAACAAGCAAAAACCTTGGCTATGCCAAGAAATCTGCAAGTCAGGCTCCTGACCAACTGTAGGAAAGAGGTCCATATTTGGGTCCATTCTAAAGAAAAGTGATCCAACAGAATGTTGAAAATTATCAAGGATAATTTTAAAGTCAGATTCAGAAGAGAATACAGGAGGAATAAGTAATTATCATATGGATCTTGGCTGAAAGCAGAGAATACAAGAAAGATGTTTATCTGTGCTTTATTGACTATGAAAAGGCATGAGACTATATGGGTCATAACAAAATATAGATAACATTGTACAAATGCAGAACCTGTACAAGGACAGGAAGGCCGTCAATTAACAAAACAAGGGACTAATGCACGGTTTAAAATCAGAAAGGGTTGAATCTTCTCACCATACTTATTCAGTCTGTATACTGAACAACTATCCCAAAAAGCTAAGTTATATAAAGAACTACACAGCATAGGGGGAGGAAAGTTCAGTAATAACCTCTGGTATGCTGACAACACAATCTTGTCTAGTAAAATTAAAAAGGATTTGTAGATATGTACATAGCCTTCAACATGTACTCAGCACAACATTAGAAATCAAGTATCCTTACAACTGGGTCAATTAACAACACCACAATAAAGAGAGAAAAGATTGAAGTTACCAAGGATTTCATTTTACTTGGATCCATAATCCATACCATGGAAGCAGCAGTCAGGAAATCAAGTGATGCATTGCACCAGACCAATCTGCTGGAAAAGCTCCTTAAAGAGTCAGAAAGTAAAGAAGGTGTCTGAAGACTAGGATTTGCCAGACATACCCTACAAGTCTTAGTTCTCTAGGGCTGCTATAAGGAATACCGCAGCTGGGTGACTCAACAAACAGAAATGTATTTTCTCACAATTCGGGAGGTCAGAAGTACAAATTCAGAGCACCAGCTCTAGGGAAAGGCTTTCTCTGTATCTTGGCTCTGGGGAAAATTCCTAGTCTTCATTCAGAATCTGTAGGACCAGCATTCCTTAGAGATTTCCTGGTATCTTGGCATCCAATCTTCTAGAAGCCCAGGAACCACAGGTAAAAAGGACTCCCTCTATTTCAGGATCTTCTTTCTTGGTGGAAGTAGTCCCTTTGATCTCACTCCTCTTTTTCCTTTTAAGTCTGCTAAGATAAAAGGTTGCTACAGGACACACCCTGTGAAAATGCCTTTAACATCAGATCAGGGCTGTGATGGGCAGACATAAAGTGGTTACATCTCCCCTTTAGTCCTCTCAGTGATTTGTCACATCACTGCCAAACCACGGAGAATCACAGTCCAGTCAAGTTGACACAGACCTTTGGAGGATACGATTCAATCCATGACACTATGGGAATGTTCGAAGGCTTTACATGTTGTCAAAGCTAGACAGGGGTAAAGAAATCAGATGAAGAACTGATGCACTTGAATTATGGTGCTGGTGACGAACATTGGATATGTCATAAACTGACAGAAGAATAAATAAATCTACCTTGGAAGAAGTACAGCCAGAATGTTCTTGGAAATGAAAATGGCAAGCCTTTGATTCACATACTTTGGATGTGTTTTTATGAGACATCAGTCCCTGGAGAACATCATGCTTTGTAATGTTGAGGGGCAGCAGAAAGATGACCCTCAGCAAGATGAACTGACACAGAATCTGCAGCAACGGGCTCAAATACAAGAACCACTGTGAGGATGGCACAGGACCTGGCAGTGCTATGTTCTGTTGTACACAGGGTCAGCCATGAGTCAGACCTCACTAGAAGGCAACTAACAAGTGACATATGATGTTGAGCATTGCTTTTTTATGTGTATCTGTCATCTGGATATTGTCTCTATTGAGCTGTCTGTCTAGATCTTCAGCCTATTTTGTAGTTGGGTTTTTTGCTTTTATATTCTTGAGTTCAAAGATGTTTTGTATATTTTGCATACAAATCTTTTATTTGAGAAGTGATTTGTAAGTATTTTCTTCCAGTTTGTGGCTTGTCTTTTAACAGGTTTTTCCAAGAAAAGCCAAAAATTAGCTTATATAAAATCTCTGAATTTTTATGTCTTAGCAACCCTTTTTTTTTCAATTCTGTAAATTAAGCAAAGAAGTCACATGGGGTCATATGATGGCCTCTGATTTAGGGAGGGAAAAATAGAAAAGAAAATACCACAGGTAAGACAAAAACCAAAAGGCACCAAGGATCTCAGGCTATAAAAAAACCTTCCCAAGTTTCCCAGGTCAACCACCTAAGCAAGGCTCCTGCTATGAACAGACAGGGAGTTCCACAGGGCTCAAGAATAGTGCCAGAGGTAACCAACAGCGCAAAGCGAGAGCAATTTCTGGAAGTGGAGGGACCAAAGGTTAATGGCATAGAGTAAGAAAGTGAGTTTCTTTTGAGAATTTTAGCAGGAAAAGAAAAGAAAGAGGTAAAAGAGAGTATAGCCAAAAAACAGATTTTTGATGAGAGGTAAAAGCAGATCATTCCCCTAAATTAAAGGGGAGTCAGAGAAAAGCAAGGGAGTGCAAGGGGAGGCAAAAACATTGATTCAGTATAGAATTCTTGCCTTCCAGGTAGCTACCACCTGTCCATTAGTGGAGGCTGGAACACTGCTAGGATGCTACACAGGTGTCAGTGGGCTTTCAGACTAAGACTGATAAGAAAGGAAGGCCTGACAATAGACTTCAGAGTACAGTATATGCCTACAAAACCCATAGTCTGGTACTGTTGGGCATGGGGCTGCCATGAGTCAGGTGCCAATCTGATGGTAGCTAACAACAACAAAAAGGGAAGCTGAGGTAATAGTTTATTGTGCCAACCTGGCTGATAAACACAGGTGGGGTTAACTGAAGGGTGGAGGGATAAATGGCTCGGTGAGCCTTGCCTTTTGAGTTCTCAGGTCTCTTGCTTTCTGATGGTCGGTACAGGGTGCAGCTGCCATAGCCAGTTCCCTGTTTTTGCTTCCAAGGTTCACTTCCTGTAAGACATCCCTGAAGAGAAGCCACATGGACCTACCCCGATGCAGCCTGGGTGCTGGAGCAGCCAGGAGACCCTTGCCAGTGCTGAGATGCTTACACGTTCACTGATTTGCCTTTCCTCCTGCAGTCGGCGTCATTGTGTGTGTTTTGTGAGATGGAGGAGGACTTTGTGGATTGGTGTCAGACATATGGGTTAATGTTGGACTTGTGGGCTTGGGCAGCACTGGGTTGGAATGTTTTCTTGCTGGGCACTTAACCTTTCTATAAAACTCTCTCTTATACATGAGCTTCTGTGGATTTGTTTCTCTAATCTACCCAGACTAACACATAAGTGAAATGTTAAACAGCAAGCACATAAACAACGACCACATGACCAGGAGAGGCTGGGCAGAGGGAAAGAGATCTGCAAAAGAGAGCCAACAAACAAAACACTTTCTACCTGGACTGGGAGAGAGGAGAAAGCACTTGAGTAGTAAAGATGAAGAAAGATACAAAGAGTGAAAGTAAACCTCTCCCCTGAAAGTTTAGGCTAAAAGGTAAATAATACCCATTGTTTCTGAGGCAACAGATCTATAATCTAATTACAGCACTGGGAAGCTGGACCAAATGGATAATTAAAAACTGGGTTCAATTCAGTTCTCTGTGCTTACTGGATTCGAGAATCCATTAGGCTCAGTGTGCATTTCTATTTCAAATTCATTCGTCATATGCATACCTTAAATTTTTTAAAAAGCCTACTCACTAAAAGGATATACTCCAGTGATACATGGTTTATTCTCAATAACCTCATTACCAATGTAGGGAGGAACACCCCCCCACCCCCCACCCCGCAAAAAAAACCAATAAAACCCAAGAGCATGGTAGAATGCCCCTGTGGGTTTCCTACACTGTAATAGTTTATGGGAGTAGAAAGTTTCCTCTTTCTCCCTTGATGGTTTCAAACAATGGACCTTGCAGATCGCAGCTTCATCACTAGAGATCCCTGATGTAGGGATAGTAGAGAAAAAAAAACCTACGTAGATTTCCGGAGGCTGAAAACATGGAATTGTCATTAAATTCTAACTAAACACTTATCACTGTGAAATGACAATTGACAGGCATGTGTAATCAGTTAATAACTAAAGCGAACACTGGATATTTAAAATGAGTGAGTGAGGATGAGTGGGTGGGAGAGGTAGAAGGCTGGGGCAGGAGAGTGCTTACTAAAAAGCACTTTGTCAGGGAAAGAGGATACTGACAAGACATCTTAAAAACCATTCTCAGTATATATAAAAATTTTATTCTGTGCATATGTGAAGTTTAATAGGCATATTGTTATTGAACTCAAAAATTTGGGGCATATTTGTTTTACAAGCTTTAGAAAACATTTTCTTCAAACACATTCTGTTTCCTTATACAAACTCTGACTCATGAAAAACCCATATATATATCTCAGAGTAGAACTGTGCCCACAGGGATTCCCTTGGTTGCCCCACCCCGGTCCCAGATTTAGATCATTCTTCCAAGGTGTACCTAGCCTCACACCACCAACCTGTCTGCCAGAAGCCAAACTCCTTCACTGTGTACACCACCCATGGACTCCACAGAACAGCAGTCACTGAGTCAATGCTGAGACTTTATTGCTTACTGACTTAATAGTCAAATACTTCAATTCATGCTATTTGCACAGTGCATATAAACATATAGACCCAGATTACTACTAAATATTTATTGTCTTCTTCACATGACACAGGGCCAAGACACATCAAAGCAAAACAAAATGTTACCATTGAGTCAATTCTGACTCGTGTTAGTGTAGAACTGTCCCATAAAGTTTTCTTGGTGCTACTCTTCAGAGAAGCTGAGAATTGGGCATTTCTTTTGTGGCATTAACAGGTTGATTTTAACTACCAACTTTTAAGTTAGCATATCATTTTAAAATGAGCCTACTGTGTAAAGTCTTAAAAAACAAACAAAAACTGCCAAAACTATTACCATCAAGTTGAGTCCTACCCTAGCAACCCTATATAAAGTTTTGGAGACTGTAAACATGTATGGGAGCAGAGAACCTCATCATTCTCCTAAGGACAGCCCGTGGGTTTGAACAGCCAACTTGTGGATAGCAGCCCAATACCTAAATCACAGCACCACCAAGGCTCCTTCTGTAAGCCTTAGTCACTAACAAAATTTAGAATGCATATAGCAACATAGTAAAATTTCAAAATAATGAAGTTATTTAGAGGCAATAGTGTCAACTAGGCAACCTCAGTTAATCACTGATGGAAATGTCCTACACAACAGCAATACTGAAGAAAGCAGTGACTTGGCACCAATGTTGGGAACTCTGGTTACCCTGTGCTCTAAGACTACGTGCACAGAGTGTAGACCAGCAGCTGTCAAACTTTAGAGATAGAAGAGCCAACCCTGTCTCTCGCCAACAATTAAAAAAATTATTCGAGAGACATAAACATATTTTTACAAACAAATGAAATCATCATTATCTGAATAATATCCTTCAAAATGTTTCCATTTTACTTTACAGCCACATGTAGATACCGAAAGAGTAGCATATGGCTCCAAGCTGCAGTTTGCTGACCCCTAGTTTAGACCACACTTCACATTTTAATTACTGGCTGTGTGTTCCTATGTAAGACACATTACTAGTTTTAAAAAAGGAAAGGAAAATATGGTCATATTGAGACTGGTGGGACCCCCAAGACTCTGGACCATAGTCTGAAGTTGGACTCCACCCACATTAGAATAAGCTACCATTTGAGGTGAAGAAGGTAGCATTTATAAAAGGACAAAGTTGAGAGGGTTAAAAAAGATGGGGGAATGAACTAGAGGAAGCACACGGAGGAAATGGGTAAGTGATGGCAAACTGACAGTGTCACAATGGATGAGCCGCAATGAAATGCATACAAATCGTTAAATGCAAAGGGATGATCCATTCTGTCACCTTATGAGCTAAGTTGTAGCTCAGCTTTAATAGGGTTTACTATTTAGTCACAGAAAGTAATAGTCAATAATATGGTCAAAACATGCATGATGACCGACCCCATTATGTGTGTAGCATCATTCCAGTAGAAGGGAAAAAAACAGAAGGATATTGACCAAAATCCTATGTGATCGGAAAGAGGAAAGTCCTGGACATGAAGGGTGGATACAGTGGCTGTCACAACGGGCTCAAACATAAGAACCATTGTGAGGATGGCTCAGGACAGGGCAGTGTTTGTTCTGTTGTACCCGGGGTCGCTACGAGTCAGAACCAATTCGGTGGTACCTCACAACAACACGTACATGCCAGGTATGAAGAGTGTACTCAGTATTACAGATGTCTGAAGGAGATGGGGCTGTTTGGTTTGGTTTCTGCACTGGAGACTTTGGGAAGAAACGGGCTTCATGAGAAATGGTACTATAGGAAAACCTGTAAAATCCGGAAACCGTGTAAGGCAGGAACCTATTTTCTACTTAACTGAGCAATAAAAAAGTAGGAAGACTGCACCTTGTCAAAGGCAGGATACTTTCGGGGCCAAGATCAACTTTCAGGGCAGTCTTGCGGTGGTGTTAAGTTCTACTCTCACAGGTTTCACTGTTTCACCTGAACCTTGAAGAAAAGGTGAGTTTTCAGAGATAAAGCTCACTCACTGCCACTGAGCTGATGCAGACTCAGCTTGTGGGGCAAAAAAAGGATCCCAGCTGAAGGGAGTGACAGATGAATGCTCTGAGGGCAGCTGTTCTGAGGTGATTTTTCAAGGAATGGTCAGTACGGAAACCTCGGGCCCTGGCTCCGTACAGAAGAATGTGGCTGGGCTAAGGCAATGAGAGGAAGCTTCAAGGAATCCATATGGATGCTAGACACCATTTAGTAATTAACCTCAGCCTTTGGTTAGAGCTCTGCAGGAGATCTTCATTGTCATGGTCCATACTACTACTGAGAATACCAGAAACTCTATTCATGCAGGGAGAACTCAATAAACATTAACTGGACTTTAGAATTTCAGGTCACTCAACACTTTCCTACTGGAAACAATACTTAATCTAAAGGATTTCTTTTTCTCTTTATTATAAGTTGGGTGATGGTTTATAGAGTAGATGATCAGTTTTACATTCATCAGTTCCTGTAAATTCTGCTTCATTCCATTCACTGCAACCCCCTCAATTGGAAACTCCAATTAGAAAGAAATTGCTGAATACTAGATGGTACATATAAAAAAATAACCAACTGCTGTCAAATCAATTGTAACTCATGGCGAGCCTGTAAGACTGAGTACGACTGCTCCACAGGATTTCCCAGGCTGTAAATCTTTATGGAAGCAGACTGCCTAATCTTTTTCCCACAGAAGAAATGCTTAGTACTTAATCCAGTGTGCCACCAGGGCTCCTAGATGAAACACAGACAGCTCTAAATGAAGTTCCTGAATGCACTACTATTCCCCATTCATTGTCCTAAGTCTGGAATATATGCTTTCTTTTCCTTTTCCATCTTTTAATTAAACTAATTCAACAAAGGAGTTCTGAATGGTAAAAATAAAGTTAAGGTGCTCAGCTGCTAATGTAAAGTTGGAGGTTTGAATCTAACCAGAGGTGCCTCAGCAGAAAGGCCTGATGGTCCGTTCCAACAAGTCACTCAAAAGAACTCACTGCCCCCAAGTCGATTCTGATGCACAGTGACCCTACAGGCCAAGGAAAAACGCCCCTATAGGGTTCCACACTGTAACTCTTGCTGGGAGCAGAAAACCCGATCTCTCTCCTGCTCCCGAAGCCACAGCTACTGACAACCATGTAGCGCACATTTCTACCCTGGTACTCACAAGGCTCACCGAGAAGCAGAATCTACTCGTTGGTAAGTGGTACATAATCTAAAGGATTTGTTTCTTTTTATTATGAATTGGGTTTACAGGTCAGATGTCCGGTTTCACGTTCAACAATTCCTGCACATTCTGCTTCACTTCATTCACTGCAACCCTCAATGTAATATCACCCCTCTCATCTCCTCCCTGTGTTTCCTGTTTCAATTTCTCCTGGTTTCCTAATTCTTTTGACCTTCACCCTTGGGCAAATCAAGTCTCCTGTGTTCCAACTAGCCCCTTATTCTAAGGTGTAGGTACTGCTGTGCCATTGGTCCCCATATAAACCTCCGTTGTTTAAGTGAAAACGGAGCCCCAAGGGCGAGTTCGGTCTCTAGAAAACTCCTTTTGAGATTGAGTCTAGTCCACTTGTTTGAACCATACTAAACACTTGATCCTAGAAACCAAGACTAGACTTGCCTCTGCCCTTAGAATGTCGAAGGTCACAGCTAATTTTCTATTTCTGTGGTTGAAAGAAAAGGTACTAATTAGTTGTACTAAGCTAATAAAATTTTATATTACATTTTATATTTATATTATAAATATCATGATTTATATTAATTGTACTGGTAAGTCAATTCTGCCCATTCCTATGCCACCCTCACCATCTTCACTATGTTTGAACCATTGTTACCAAAGAATCCCGGATGGTGCTGCGAATGCAAGGTTGGTGGTTCAAACTCATCAGCTGTTCTGCAAGAAAAAGATTCGGCTATCTGCTTTAGTAAAGACTGATAACCTTGGAGCACTACTTTACTGTAGATCTGAGTCAGATCGACTTGATGGCAACGGGTTTCTACTTTACGGAGTGTGATGCCTTTCTCCGTACTGATTTTGCAACACTCTCTCTAGATTTCACTTATAAAGGTCATTGACATCACACACAAAATAATTCTGCCTTTCTGACTTCTCAACAATTTCTCTTAGAAAAAAATGACTTACTTTAAAATTGAAGGGAAAGTCAGTGTGCTAAAAAATGTACTTCTCTTTCTGACTTTTCAACAATTTCTCTTATAAAAGTCAATGGAGTAATTTACTTTTTAACTGAAGGGAAAGAATACATCCAAAATACATATTTTATATAGTTCTATAATTTCGCTGATTTTTAGATCAAAGACCATTATTTAGTCATTTGTTCTCATTATTCTCCAGAGCAAAGGTTTTAAGAAAAAAACCCCTGCATTCATAGTTCTTCAAAAGGTCACCTTGGCAACTTCGAACTATGTACTTAAACTTCCACTTATTCTTCCAAGCACAGCCAACCTCCCAGTTCTCTAACTTGGTAGAAGCAGCTATCATCTCTAAGATAAGCCTTCTATGCTAATCAAATACTTGATTTTCCTTTGTTTAGACAGATAACATATTTTGTTTCATAACCATATAATGTCTTAGGTGATTTGTCTATGGGTTAATTCTGTAACTTAAAAACAAATTAACACACTTTACTTAAAATTGTTGGTTATGTATTGTTTTTTAAAGGGACACAATTATTTATTAAAAAGGAGGATCATTGCCTCTCCTTAATGAGAAAGAAAGGCAGAAAGAATCGAGGCACTCAAGCTACAAAGCTGATGAAGAATAAGGAATATACCAGGGACTTCTAATGAACAAAACAGTCTTAGAAGAAACACAGCCAAAACGCTCCTTAGAACCAAGGGTGGCAAGATTTGGGCTTTCCCATGATGTGAGGAAAGACTCATGTTAGAAAAGCACATCAGTTTTCAGTCAAGGTGAGAGTCAGTGAAAAAGAAGGAGCTCTCACTGCGATGGACTGACAGAAAAGGCAAAACAATGCACGTCCGCATACCCACAACCGGCCGCTGGTGCTAACAAGCAGCATAAAGTCACCAGGAGCTGAAGCTGGCCGGACAGTGCTTAACAAAACCCTCAGCTTAAAGTAATCTGAAGCAATAATCTCAAGCAGAAAGCATCAGACGGTCTCGACTTAGAGATAAATTATCAACAAAGTCACAGCGTATGTGCTACTATTACTTTTAAATAGTCTGGGAAATTTATAAAGTAGTAATAACCAAGTACATATTTAGTCTAGTTAAAAGCAACAACATCAGCATGAAAAAAAAAAAAAGCAACAACATCAGCAACAAAATCTTACTAAGGTCATTTGATGTTCTGGCTTTGAGGGAAGGGTAATGTTGGAAGGTACCTTTATGATAAGGCAATGATAAAATACATGCTCAGGTTCTGAAGAATATCCTTCAGAAATGTAAATGTTGGCAACATTTTTTAAAACGTTATTTTTTTGTTAGGTTCCTCATTCATTTATACTTTGTTGAGTGCAAATTATCTGTAGGCACCATGTGGAAATGCCTAGGTGGGGAGGAGGTAAAACCATCAAGACCAGGTGCTGGTCACCTGGAGCTCACACTCTAATTGGGAGGCAAAAGGGGCTGGGGAAAAAGCTAGTATATCTTTATCAACAAATACCTTCAAATAATTACACATAGTACAAAAAAGGGACTATAAAGGGTCAAAAATAGCAATGGCGGTAATAACCACAGCCATCATTACAGTCTTTCTAGATGACAGACATGATTATAAAGTATCACTGGGAGTTAAAACATCCAAATCAGTGGCCCTGAGGAGCTCTGATGGCGCAGTGGGTTTCACATTGGGCTGCTAACCATAAGATCAACAGTTCAAGCCTACCAGTCATGCCTAGGGTGGAAGATGAGGCTGTCCGCATAAAGATTTAATCTTGGAACCCTTAAGGAGCAGTTCTGGTCTGTCTTTCAGGATTGACTCCATGGCAGTGGGTTTGCTTTCTTTTCATTTTTTAGTACAATGGTTCTATTATTTACAGAGGGTTGACATAAGGATAAAAGTAATTGGGATTTCCATCCTGGCCTTCTGGTTCTGGAGATCAAACACTCACCGCTACCACACCAGGGTGTGAATGAGGCACAAAGAAAAGAAGGAACCACTCTGGATAAGTTGGTACAGAAACTCTGGTGATGTAGTGGTTACATGTTGGGCTATAACTGCGAGGTCAGCAGTTCGAAACCACTAGCTGTTCCTCAGGGGGCAGACATTAACAGTTATATCTCGGAAACTCACAGGGAAGTTCTACCCAGTCCTACAGCATCAATAGGAGTTGGTGTCAACTCGGTGGCAGAGAGAGTTTTGGAAGCTGATACAGGAAAGCATCTAAGAGGAGCAGACACTTGAGCTAGGATCTCAGAGTAAGTAATGCAGCTCTTCTTTTTGAAAATAATTCAAGTGGAAGAAGCTGGTCTCTTAGGCCACTCCTACTTTATGCCATCAGTGTATCAGGATGCTTATCTTTACACTATCTATAGTAGAGAAGAGAGCCCTGGTGGCATAGTGCTTATGCATTGGGCTGCTACCTGCAAGGTCAGCAGTTTGAAACTAGCAGCTGTTTAGTGGGATAAAGATGAGGCTTTCTACTCATGTAGAGCATTACATTCTCAGCCCTGTCCTTATAGGGGCATTAAGAATCAGAAATGACTAGAGGGCAGTGAGTGAGATAGTAAAAGAGCAGGTTGCTAAATACTTTTGTTGAAAACTGAGTGAGTGATACTTCACATAAATGACAAGAAATCAAAATAAAATGAAAAACTTAATAAAAGTGTACACTTCACCATAAAAGCCTAGAATATGTAATAATGCTTAGAAAAGTTTCAGAATCTCATACTTATTAATACTGACATCATTCAGACCTTTTGATTGCTAAGAATCATATAATCATCATTCAAATGACTCCTAAACCTAAGAAAGTCGGCTCTGAATTAATGAGGTCATTAAAGTCATTCATTCTATTAAAAACTGGTACTTTTGAAGGAAGAAGTGAACCACTATTTTTTTTAAATAGTGACTGTATTCAGTCCTTGACAAACAGATCCTGGTACACAAAAGGTCATCTTAGTAAAGGTCATAAAGAAAATTTCCTGGGTTTCCACAAGAATCTCTTCTCTAGGATTGCTGTCTACATTGAAGAAACCATCAAGTGGAAGAGAAGCCACACAGGGAGAACTGGAATAGAAAGAGAATGGCAAGAGAAGCTCCAGAGCAGGGGAAATGGAATAAAAGTTAGAACTAAATGAGGACCAAGAGACGACTGGGGCCACTTACCTAAAAATTCCTCCCCTGCCCACTCCCCCTAGCAGGATGTTCTCCTCCATTCCAACCTTAAAAAATGTTATTTTACTTCAATATGAAATTATTTCTTAATCCTTTCTTTACATAACTCCAGTGTGTAAGGTCCTTTCCACTTGCCCTACCCTTAACTTCACAACTATACATTTAAAACTAGCCCCAGAGCCCCGAACTCCAGGTCCACTGCCCTAGTCAAGGCTGCCCCAGGTAGAGTTTCTGCTACAATAAGTTCTGGGGGTATTTGTATCAACAAAGGCGACCTAGCTGCAGGAGTCAAAGTCCAACTTCTGTGGACAAGCCGGTAGCAAATGAAGAAGAGCTCTGGAAGTGGAGGACGGAATTCTCAACTCAATTTCTCTCATTACACGTGATGGTGAGAGCCTTAATGTTCTGGCTTATCGCAGGCTATGTTCTAATGTGAGTTTAAACCCCAAAGGCCTAAGATAAATGACCTCATCTCATCTAACCAAAACTTCTGGGAATAACAGCTTTCAGCAGCACTGTGAAAAAGAATCTCACAGTAGATTTATAAGTTTTTATCTTATTTTAATATGATATAAGGAAATGCTTTATAAATGAATTTTTATAACACACTATGTTTATATATTGAAAACTGTGTAGGCCCTGAAATGAGAAAAATACTAATAAGTTAACAGAGCTAGCGAGAAGCCATGATTCATTCCAGAAAAAGCAAAGTTTCCTGTGGTTGATTCGGTTGGCCAAGGCTGTAAAAGAGTCTATACTTTGTTTTGATAGTTGAGCTTTGGTAAAGTGCTGTCAAAATCTGTCTCCCACTTTATTCCCGGTGGGGCTGAGCCAGGTGTCACTAATCCTCAGATGCTCTGCTTGCTAGCAGCCTCCAAGGAACTTGAATTTGATGGCTTAGCATCTAAGATTGTGTTCAGTCTCCTAGAAATGGATGATTTGCTTACCACACAGCTCAATGGGCAAAGTCCTGGTTCCAATGAGGAAAAAGCTCCGTTGAAAGAAAACAGGGAGAAGAGGGAAAACCGTTCCATTGCTGAGAGCTGTTGTCAAAACTACCTGGGAGGGAGTTTCTTTTCCCAACTTGAGTCAGGGAGAATAAGGACTTGAGCGACTAGTGACTCTCTGGATTTGCCATGGGTGGATCTTTATGTCTATCTGTGCAATTCTACACCTGCCCAGTAACGAAAACATAGCACTCTTTCACACACATCACGAACCAAGTATTGGCAAGTAATATTGGTAACACCTAACAAGTAGAGACGGGCTCTCGTGATGAGTCTTGTGCTTAGCATGCTCTTCAGTGTAACTACTTAAACACTAGAAAATGCTTGTAAGGTTTACTCTGCAAATAATTATTCTAGTTCAGATGATTACAGCATATGAAAGAAAACTGAACAAATAAACTAACCTATCTAGCTCCGGATCTTTTATCAACTTCTGATCCCAAACCTGAAAGCTGCAACCAAACCCCTGAGAACAGTGCTGGATGCTTTTACAGACTACGACAGAGGTCCGCAGTGCAGACTTCAGCACGAACGCTCCCAAACCATCAAACGCTCAAGAACACGGCACTTAGTGGCGTATGGTGTGGGGATTCTTACTGCTCAAACTGCCTAACGAAAATGTATTTACTGAGAACAATATTAATTCGACCCACGTTTCTCCAGTTTGGCTTACCTCAACATATGAAATCGGAAATATTCCGATTTTGTCTGCTAACATCCCTTCCGCCCAGTTTTCATCCACTCTTCGGATCACAGTCAGAACATCATCCTGAAGAAACAGCAAATGATTCAACCACTGGCTCTCATTAAGTTTACCACTTAGTTTTCATGTTCAATAAATCCACTGCCATAAAGTTGGCTCTGCCTCACAGCAACCATGTAGGACAGAATAAGAGGGCTTCTTAGGGTTCCTGAGGCTGGGCAATCTTTACAGGTGCAGAAAGTCTCCTCTTTTTCCTCAGGAGAAGTTGTTGAGTACAAACTATTAACAGCAACCCACCACGTAACGAATTTTCAGAGAACTTGAAATAAAAATGTGATGGCATAGTTTTAGTACAGGAATCTAACCTTCTCATGAACTAAATGGTAACCTATTAGTCAACCTGGTGTACTTTTATAGCTGTGAACTAAAAACTCTTTCCATGCAAGCAGCTGCCTGCTTAATGTGTTTACATATTTCAATTGCTACCCGCACTAACCTCTTGAATTTCAATTTAAATGGGTTCCCAGAGTCTTCTTACAATCTCTCTGATAATAGGCCAAAAGCCCATCGGAATGCAAACCCTTCTGATTGTTTTAAAAACACAGTATTCTACTTAAAATTCCCAACTATCATCAGTTCAGTGGATCTATTCCTTCCCGAAGGAAAGAAAACAGACATTTACATATAAAATATGGAAATAATACTTCATTTTGTTATATCATCCAGTAGTTCAGATTCCCACGTGGTACACATACCCTACAAATTGGCTTATAATTCCATTTAGACTCTAAATTTAATATGAAAATGATACTACATAGAGTATTACCCAAAATTATCCTTCAAATAAGAACCTGTCAACAGCATGTCTTGTGACTTTAAGAAGTCAGTTGCCATTAAGCAGGTTCTGGCTCCAGCAACCCCATGTGAGCAGAACAGTCCTGCTCTGTACTGTGTGTGTTCTAAGTGGTGGCCTTTCAGGAGCGCCACCAGCTCTCTTCTGAGCGCCCCTAAGTGGGTTTTAACTGCCAGCCTTTCAGCTAGTTGATGAACCCTTGACTGTTATCACCATTAATTCCAGATTGTTTTAGAAGCACAATGAGATAGTTCACCCCAAAAAAATTAATATACTTAAAAAAATGTCTATGCCCGCAGATATACCAAGAATAGCTGGCACCCTGAATCAGTGAGCTCATTCTAACTTACCTTTGCAAAGGGAAGGCAATCTTTGTCTGCTTCCTTGTCTTTCACTTCAAAGTCATAAAGTGCTTTGCACTGAGGTGGAGGCTGAGGTAACGGTTTAATAATCTGCACAAAGTTGGTAGGGAAAAAGCCATGGACCCCGCTGACTTCTCCATGGTACCAATTTTCATCTACTTGTCGTCGCAAAATGATGATGTCCCCTTTGCTGAATTTAAGATCTCCAGGTTCTTTTCCTTCGTAGTTGTATAATGCTTTGGCACATGGTAGCTGAGGTATACCCTGTAACAAAGAGATGAGTTTCAATGAATGAGAAGTCTAACAATGTCTTTTTTTTCAATGCAAGGTCAAATCAGAAGTTCATGCTTTAAACAGAATCTCATATACCATACATACTTGAGTATAAGCCGAGTTTTTAATCACATTTTTAATGCAGTTTTTGTGGTAAAATTAGGTTCCTTGGCAGATATTCGGGTTGGCTTATACTCGAGTATGTACGGTAAATATATTGTATAAATAAATGAACAAATAGCAAATCCAAACACAATGTCCACAGTGAGGTAGGAAGAGTTAGGACTATCCTCGCTCCATCCATGATTAAACTTTACTAAACAACTGAGTCGGTTTGTTATCTTCGTCTTCCATGGTGACTCTAGTGGACTCAAATCTCTAACTATCTTGCCGTTAGCATCAGAGAGCATTAACTGCACCCCATAATCTCCAAGTTTAACTTCACCCCTTCCGCTGCCGTTGAGCCCATTTTGAGTCAGAGTGACACTATGCAGTGTTTGGGGGCTGAACAATCTTTATAGGAGTAGGTAGTCTTATCTTTCTGCTGCTGAGCAGGTGTTTGAATGGGTGACCTTTCAGTTACAAGCTAAACACCTAACTCACTGTGGCACGAGTGTTCCGTATGTTGACCTTAGTGGGCACTTTCACCCTGCTTGGGGTTACTAGTACATAAAATGACTGCTAAATCTGACTTCCTGGCATTGTTGCCAAGTCAATTCCAGTTCCTGGCAAGCTCACAGAGTAGAATTGCTCCAGAGCTTCTTAAGGCTGGGGTCTTTAAGAAGCATGGGCAAGTCTCACAAAATCCCACAGGGGCAGTGAGAACCACCAAAGTTCTTGCTAGTTGAGCACACCACCATCTGCACCATCCAGGAACTACTGACTCCCTGATATAAAATGCTAAAAACTCATAAAAGCAAGCTTAACTTCCTTTACCATCTACGTTAGGAAAAGCAGTGAGAGCGTGAGCACAATTCATCCATTTACTAAGAAAGAGCTCCTTTAATATGATAAATATGAGTAAGAATTTGGCTTTGGGCAAATCTTATCCTGAAACTTGTTTGACGGTGGAGTGTAGTTATAATTCTTCATGAACTTAAGCATTTAATGAGGGTATACTATGTGCCAGAAGCCTCAAAAGCACAGTGGGTATGTGCTGGGCTGCTACCCACAAGGTCACCAGTTAGAAACCAGCAGCTGCCCTGTGGGAGAAAGACAAGACTTTCTACTCCTGCAAGAAGTCAATACTGTGAACGCACAGGGGCAGTTCTACCCTGCTCTACAGGACTGCTGTGAGTCAGAATTGACTTGACAGCAGTGAGTTTGGTTTGGTTTTGGGGACTATGCCACAGGGCAGCAACGTCACAGTGAGTGAGACAATCACCAGTGCTGTCCTCTCAGAGCTCAAACACTGTAAAACATCACATGCTTCTTCACGTGTCATCTATGCGAACTCATCTGAACCACGCTTTCTCAGTCAGAGACCACCGTTAGGCTGAAATGCTAACAGGTGATGTTCTAAATGTTGCTGCACTGTCATATAATTTTACACAGCAGGTTTTTAATTTTATGGATGACCCCCAAGGCAACTTAGTTATCCCATGGGTTCAACAAGGCACTTTCAAGGGCATGGAGGTGCCCATTGTTGAGGGTTAGCTGCCACTTTAGAAGATCTCTGACCGCGCTGAGCACTGCTGCCTATCACTGACTCGGAGGGTGAATAATTTACTGAACAGTACTGCAGGGCTCCTCCTTTTCATGTGCTTATTCACCGATACATTCACCAAAAAGACTATCAAGGTTTTCACTTTTCATACCAGGCAGTGGGCGTATGCTGAATAAGGACATAAAGAGAAATAGGGCACAATGGTGTCACTAAATGGTAACACAAGTAATTCTCATACCATGTAGTAAGACATGACAATAGTTTATGGGGGCATATGGCATCAGACTTTGGGGCTTATAGTAGCTGTCAAGTTGACTGCTTCCTGGCACCCCATGTCTATCAGGGCAGAACTGTGTCCCGCAGGGTTTTCAGTGGTTGATTTTTCACAGGTCAATCACCAGATCTACTTTATGAGATACCTCTGGTGGACTCGAAGTTTCAACCTCTTGGTTAGCAGCCAAGTACATTTCTGAGACTATAACCGATGACAGAGGAGAAAGCCCTGTCTTTCTCCCACGGAGCACCTGGGGCTTTCCAACTGCAAACCTTTTTGAACTCAGTCCAGCATGCAACCACTATGCCACCAGAGATCGACTTCCGTTAAGAGTTACAGTCTCATCACCAGGCTGCTCTCGTGAAGGAAAAAAGTTAAAGTCTCATAAACTGACAGGGACAATTCTATCCTGTCCTACAGGGTCGCTATGAGTCGGCATCGACTTGATGGCAGTGAGTTTTTGGTTTGGTTTTTTGTTATCTCAGGCTAGCAATATTTCACAAAAACCCACTGCCCTTTAGGGCAGAGCAGAACTGCTCCCTTAGGTTTCCAGGGCTGTAACTCTTTAAGGGAATAGACATCCTCATTTTACTCTCATGGAGCAGCTAGTAGATTTGAACAGTCAACCTTGTGATTTGTAAGCACCTTTAGCTTACCTCACTATACCACCATAAACATTAGTAACTAACAAGAACCAAACAGCAATAAGCATTACTGTGGGAAAGAGAGAGGGACACAGAGAGGGTTAAAAAAAAAAGTGAGGATGAACAAGCCAGAGAGATTACTAAAAACTGACGACTGGGACTATGATCAGGCATTATAAGGTAAGTGGAGCAGTTACATAATCTCTTGTCAACTTGCGAAGGGTGGAATCTAGCCTGTCAGTCAGGTCATAGCCAATGAGGCCTCTATGTGGGCATAGCCTTCACCTGAGGATTCTGGAAATTCTTGTCTCCCTCCCTGGGGGTGGGACACGCACTCTCCCTGCTTGACATTCCTGATGACAAGCCAGATGGAGCTACGCTGACGGAGCCAGAGCCCTAGAGCTGGAGGAGCCACGTGAAGACGCACACCAGCATTGAGATGCTTCTACCGCCACTGGATCCACAAGACTCCCCCCACCCCCTGGCCTGTGATCTTCCTGCATTCTGTGGCATTGCATGTGTTGCGTGAGTCTGAAGAAGAATTTATAAACTACTATTGGACATCTTGGCTAATATTGGACTTACAGACTTGATCTGGACTGGGCTGGGATGTTTTCTCAATATATATTTGCTGTTTTCTATAAAGTTCTTTCTTATACACATGAGTCTCCCTGGATTTGTTTCTCTAGTCTATCAGGACTAACATAGTAAGGGATGGAAGCACTGACTCCATGGGTTTAAGTCCAAGTCAGGCCACTTACTTTGTGATCTTGGGTAGGTGTATTAGTCTATGTACTTTGGAGAAACAAATCCACAGCAACTCATGTATAAGAGAGAGTTTTATGCAAAGAAAATGTGCATCACAAAAACATCCCAACCCAATACTGCCCAAGCCCCTAAGTCCAACATTAACCCATACCCAACACCAGTCCACAAAGTCCTCCACCTCACAAAACAGAGGCAATAATGCCGGCTGCAGGAGGAAAGCTGAGTCAGTGAACGTGTAAGCATCTCAGCACTGGCAGGGGTCTCCACACGGCTGCTCCAGCACCCAGGGCTGCATCGGGATAGATCCATGTGGCTTCTCCTTGGGGATGTCTTGTAGGAAATCCATCTTGCAAGCTGAAGCAGGGAACTGCTAAGGCAGCTGCACCCGATGCAACCATCACAAAACAAGAGACCCGAGAACTAGAAAGGCGAGACTTCACCACCCATTTATCCCTCCGCCTTTCAACCAGCACCACATGTGATTATCGGCCAGGCTGGCACAATTAACTAACTCAGTAGGTAACTATTTTGTTCCTTGGTTTCTTTGTCTGGTGTGGTGAGGATTTTGAGAATTAATGTCTGCAATCCACTACAAATGACCCAGTTAGTCAATCATATAAGTATAAACCATCACCCTCAGCATCATCACTGACCAGGGCGATGAACCTCTTCACTAGGGAAATACCTCTGACGGTTTACTTGTCTCCATGGAGCTGGATTCTTTCCTTTAGGAAGATCCATGTAGCAATTGCATTTTTAATACATATTCACTGTAGAACAATGCAAAAAATGCGCCTCCTGGGTAGTATTTGGGGGTTTTGAAATGTGCACTTCTGAAGACAGTTATTTTTTGATTAGAATCCATTCATCTTCTGGTTGAACAGAAGAAATTACAAATTCACTGATATGCACCGTTTAATAGGGGATGGCATGTTAGATGTGGCTCTAGTTCATCTTGACAGGGTTAATGTACGGCACTGGGAGCCTGCATGAATTAACTGAGAGTCCTATTACACACTCAGGGACAAATAACTTTATTCACCATCATAGCCTGCTCTTGCAATGTATGCCCATCCCAATGAGCTCTGTTTGGCCCTCTTCTCTCCAAATCCATGCACCAAGACACATATTCAGCACTCTAGAAACCCTTCTGCACCCTCCTTAAAGTGCTCTCTAAAATTCTAAATGGCCACAGTTCTTTTGTGCTATGCGGGCACATGAACGGAACATTTATTTCCTTTGCAGTTCACTTCCACACACCACTGCCTGGTGGACTTACTAACTTTTCCACCAAAGAAAATCTATTCCGTGCTCCCCAAATCATCAAACATCCCTAATACAAGTGACAAGGATACACATTATGCTAACAGCAATTATGGTTAGCCTACAGTTACTGCCGTCAAAAAGGCATTAATTTACACTGACTCACTAAATCTTGACTGCAAAGGTTATTTCCATGATCAATATCCACAGAGAAAGCATCACGAGGCTTATGGCAATCGAACCCAGGCTTATGGCAATCGAACCAATCGAACACAGAACCAATCGAACACAGAGAAGAGACATTTGTGCATCTGGTGGTATTTTTCCATGGCATTCTTTCTCAATTACATGCCAGAGGCACAAGAGGCAGTTTGTGTCAAAAGTCTCACAAAGAGGTTTCCCACATTAAATAAATGAATTCTACTCTGATTTCCAATCGAGCAAAGTTCAGTGATCTTTAAAAGACTTAGTCCCACTCAGACTGCACATGATTAAGGATAAATGACGTGGAAGAGAACTGAAAGATGGCATTTTCCCTCTGTAACATCTAAAGAATAAAGTCAAAACAATTGGGTTGATAGCACAGGGCTACTTTTGTGGGTAAAATATGTCCAGAGTCCATGGAGGCGCTGCACTGCCTGCTCATTCATCTCCGCCGACAGGTCTGGGAGTCCTGTCATCATGCGGGCCTTCTGCCCGCAATGCCTTCAGCAGGTCCTCCAAACTGCTGCCTGTTTTCTGTTTCCTCTCCTCAGGTCCCTGTCATCATGCGGGCCTTCTGCCCTCAATGCCTTCAGCAGGTCCTCCAAACTGCTGCCTGTTTTCTGTTTCCTCTCCTCAGGTCCCCGAGGAGCCACAGGGCTAACATTTCACTGGGAGGCTTTCACTTGGCTACACATGAAAGGGAAGCTTAAAAGGAGAGAGAGCCAGAGAGAAACTGACTCTGCAATCTCACCTTGGGTTTGCAGCTGTCATTCATGCTGCCAGCTTTATCAAAGAAGCTCGGCAAAAACATCTAGACAGGAGAAGCATTGTAAGGACGCTTAATCTAACATACATTTCAACAAAGTGACCACTTTCCCATTTTAAAAAGAATGCATATGATGTTGGGCTAGTTTCACTTTCCAGATAATTTTTACTTCCAATTTATACAAATTTTATAAGACACTGTAATTCTCACGGCACTCCGATGTTTCTGAAGAAACGCTCTGCACGCCCACATCTGTACCACGGAGTGTATTCCAATACAGCTGGCAAAGTGCTACTAGATGATCCAGCAGCAATTCTAACTGGTAAATAAAGCATTCACTGCCAATTTATTTTATAGACTTTAAATGCCAATGCCCAGATATCCATGCCAGGCAGTGCCTCTAATTCAAGTGCCTTCATGCATTCCTCACTGCTCCATAAAGTAACAAGATTCAATGACCTACTAAATAGAAAATCAAGAAGATACTCTTATAGAGGCAATAGCTATTTAATGTGTATAATTTAATAATTTAGTTATGTCTTAATCAACACTGACTGGTTGGTTTCAACTTGACTTTCAAAAACTTTCCAGAAGAATTGACCCACAAAGAAACCATTAATAGGAAGAAGTACTGTATCCAGAGTAACCAGAAACAAAATTGCGAAAAGGATTTCTTTATAATACCCTCTGAATAAGAAAATAAATGTTAACTTTTCCTCTATAAAATATATCAGCATGTAAGAATATTTCATGGAAATACTGATTCTTTGGCAGTTCATTAGTCTTCAAAGCATTGTCTTAAAATGCCAGGGTCAGTTTATCACTCAGACATGATTTGGCCATTCATTATTTAAAATGCTTCAACTCGAATATAACTTTAAAGGTGAGTATTACATGTTATCTTCCCGGAGCAGTATCAGAAGGCACTGAGACCCCCATCATCCCAAATCATCCATATTTAATTTGCCCTCTGCTTTAACGTTTATCTGTGGAGAGGTGCTGGGTCATGTGCAGCTGATAATCATTTGCTTCAACTTCCACCACCCGGACACTAAATTTGCTCCATAAAAATTTCCAAGTTAGGCTAACTTTAATCAAATCTATCAGCACTTTGAAGCTGGCAATTGTAACTGAAAAAATTGAGGGGAGAAACGCTTTTTTCGTTTACATTATATATTTTTTGTCCTTATTTAGTATCATAGGATCATACATTTTCTCAGCTTTCCTGAGGAGAGCCTAGCCAGGCAGACATCCTTCTCTAGACCTGCTTTCAATTTCACTCTGGCTCAGGATAATGGGCGACCTAAGCTTCTCCGGCCTTCCTGATGACTTCTGTATGCGCTCAAACCCGGACATGCACCAGCACTCTCTCTCTTCCCCTGCTGACAACTCTGTTTTCACAAGGTTTCTGTCCCAACGCTTGACCAAACAGAAACCAGGCAGTTAGAAAATTTACAGCTTTATGTTGCTGGTGTTGGTAATGGTTTGAGAAAGGGATGGAAGGAGAAAAGAAAACAAACAAAACACAAAACCAGGCAGTAGCGTTCTCACCAATTTCCCTGGTGAGAAAGCTCACCACTATTTCATCATTTCTATTTACAGAAGGAAGCAGAAACGAGGAGAGCATGTTCAAATACCCAGAGAGAAAATGAGGAGCAGGAATTTCCAAATTGAATTTTTTTAAAAAAGGTATAAGACCCTTCAAAGTGGGAAACCAATCAAAGTGCTCCTGTGAGATGGAGTCAGGCCCCATCACCTTGGTTTTCCTTTCCTGCTATCCAGGAGAGCCCGAGGGCCACTGATTGCAAGACGATGCTGTGCACAGACCTAAGGGGTAGGCTTTAGGAAATACCTCTGTCTAGGAGACAGAAAAAACGAGGAACTAGAGAATTTGGAGGAAAGCCAGGAGAATATAACCATAGTAGCAAGAGTAATTCCTGAAGCACGGTCTTGTCCACATCACTTACGTCTTTACAATCTGGAGACAGTTCCCAATTACCTCGTTCATCAAATTAATGTTCTAAATCGTGAGTTTTATGGCCCTCCGTTTGCATTGACCGTTCCACCTCATATTTTCCACTGCCGGCATGCAAACCAGTCTGCTGTCATCACCTCCAACCTCAAACACTCCATTCCTCCTCCACCAAATTTCATCCCTCAGAGCCCCATCCCCACACCTCGCAGTGTCCAGCCCTAGTACAGGTATCATTAGACAGCTGCAGTGGAGGCTAATGTTGCATTGCTTTCATTTGCATTTTTGTCTAGAAGGCTGTTCTGATGTTTGGAATCAGGTGTAAATAAGGCCAAGTTCAAAGGTCTGATTCTTGTGTAGTTCAATAGGTTAGACTGTTGCCCAGATATAACAACCACATGTCCTGATCAGGACTGACTCCGAGCAGGCCTTGTACCCGAGGGAGGGTTTTCCCTACCCCACTCAGGCTAGGAGCCACCAAAGCTCTTCTGAACACCCAGAGCATCTCATACATACTTTGATCCTGGCATTTCTCTCACAGAAACACAACTCTCAGTTTACAAACTGTCTTTCCCTGCTACCCTGTCACTTACTAGAGGTCTGAATCTAAGCTATTCCTTTTTATATTATAAGCACCTACCTCAGTGTTTGTGAATACATTCTCACTGGATGAATTAATGAAAAGACAAATGTTAACTGTACGTGATGATGACTGGGTGGAAAAATACAACGCCCAAAGGAAAAGCATGGAAAGAGACAATTCACAGAAGAGTCAGGCTCAACATCTTATAATGTATAGTGCTAGACATGCAATCACATATTTGTGTGTCTGCAGAGACTCTTCAAAAATAGGAGCCTCCTCAAATGTGATGCGGTTGCTCCATCTTTCTGAGCCTGTCCAGAGTAACAACTATGTCACATGGCCCAATGTGGGTACTACGACATGGGAGGTGGAGGAATACTGAAGGAGAACCTTCTTCTCCTTTCCCTAAGCTTGCTGGGAAGGCTGGAACACAGTAAAATGCTATAGAAACTAAACCAGTTAAGACTACTCAGTGGTGTGCACCTCAAAGTGTATCAGAAAAATAACTAAAAGTCCAATATGTTTTTAGAAAGGGGTAGTTGCCTGTTTTGCATTTAGCACATCATTTGCATCTGAAAAAATGTGAAACAAATTATGTAGCAAACCACAGCAAACAAATATTTTTCTTACAAACTCATTTAGTGGTTATGAGAAGAGACTCACTTAGCTGATAAATAATTTTCTTACTTGGATGCCTTTAAGAAGGGAGTGTCCAACAGACACACAAATCATTAAAATATATAAACTTAATGGCTTTCTGTAAAGCTAATGAGAATGTCGTCATTGAAGCACAATGCAAGGCATGAGTTTCACTTGCTGCCTTGAATATAAGGGTTCAGTTTCACCAGATTTACTATTTAAGATGTTTTGTTCTTGTTGTTAGCTGCCATGAAGGTGCCTGGTCATGAGACCAAGCACACTGGAACCCAGCAGAGCTGTTCTTGGGCCACCCCCTTGATCAGTTTCAGGTCAGACTGTTGTGAACCATGCCGTTTTCACTGGCTGATTTTCAGAAGTTGACTGCCATCCCTTTCTTCCTAGTCTTCCAAGCTCCAATGACACTTGTTCAGCATCATAGCAACACACAATCACGAATAATAGACAGGTGGTGGCTGCGATAAGGTACACTGGCCAGAAATCATAATAATTATGATAGCATTTTACATACAGGAGGAAAATCTACTGAGAAAATTCCCTGTGGTAACAAAAAATTAACATTTTGAGGACTCATGATCAAGTAGGGTTCCTTTACTGGCAAACAGTTAAGTCTGTATTTATGTTTAGAAAACAATTTGATTCTGAGCAAAGAAACTGCCTCTGACTTTACCTCAAGTCACCTACCTAGATATTGAGGGAAGACTAAATAGATGGGAAGAATGTGTTAATTATTCTGTAAGCATCCTTAGAGATATCCTTATCCTTAAGGAGAATCAGAAATACAGAGAACAATGGTGTGTAGAAGCAGGTCTAATAACAAGTAGAGAAGTTTATTCTTAAATAGCGAAGATCTTATTCTAATATAATGGCCCAATTTTAATTTTCTTCTCCAGTGTTTTCATTAATAAACACCTGAGTATATGTCCATCGAACTCAGTCGTTCTCAACCTCCCTAATGCCACGACCCTTTAATATAGTTCCTCATGTTGTGGTGACCCCCAAACATAAAATAATTTTCATTGCTACTTCATACCTGTAGTTTTGCTACTGTTATGAATTGTAATGTAAATATCTGACATGAAGGATGTATTTTCATTGTTACAAATTGAATATAATTAAAGCACAGTGATTAATCACTAAAACAATATGTAATTATATATTGTGAAATATTTATTTCTAGTTACAAATAAATGAAATTTTGTCTTGAAGCATGGTGTAGCATGGGTAACAGTTTTCACAGCGGGTAATCATATGTGGGCATATCTGCATGTGGGCGGACCTGTCTGGAGACAGATAAGGTGTCTCTGTTCCTAAGACCATCGGAAATAAGTGTTTTCCGATGGTTTTAGGTGACAACTGTGAAAGGGTCGTTAGTCCCCCACCCCCACCCCGAAAGGGTCGCGACCCACAAGTTGAGAATCGCTGCTCTAACTTAAACATGACATTACATGTGAACAGAGTTTACAATTTCCAAATTAAAATATTGGATGAGAACCACACATGCCGAGTCAATTA
>NW_022103901.1:44505491-44510100 GCF_000313985.2 Echinops telfairi | reverse complement strand
GGGAACAACAAGTGATCTAAAATGGATGGTCAGGAGGGTGTAGAATGGCTGGTGAGGCTTGATCAAGGGCAAGGCAGCTGAGAGGAATTACTGAAACCCGAATGAATGAAGGCCACACATGATAGTGGGACAAGAGGAAACTAAAAGGAAATAAAGTGAAAAACTAGGAGGCAAAGGAGGGGAAGGGGAAGGTGGCTGGAGAAAGGGGGAACCGATCACAATAATCGACATATAACCCCCTCCAAGGGGGATGGACAACAGAAAAATGGGCAAAGGGAGAGAGTGGTTAGTGTAAGACATGAAACAACAAAATTTATAGATTATCAAGGGTTCAGGAGGGAGGAAGGGTGGGGGAGGGGAAAAGAGCTGATACCAAGAGTTCAAGTAGAAAGAAAATGTTTTGCAAATGATGATTGCACCATATGTACAAATGTGCTTGACACATTGGATGGATGTATGAATTGTAATAAGAGAGAGCCATAAGAGCCCCCAATAAGATGATTTTTTTTAAAAAAAGAAAACACTAGCTATAAAAGATTTGATCAATTGGACTTCTGGTAATTTACAATTAAGAAAAAAAGGACGCCACAGACTGGGACAAATATTACTTAACCTATTTATCTATCTATCTGTATGACAAATAACCTGAATCTAGAAATGTGCAAACCACCACAGCCATTGAATCTATTCCAACTCATAGCCACCCTACAGTACAGGGTAGAAATACTCCTTGGGGTTTACAAAACTAACGCTGTACCGGAGCAGAAGATAGTCTCATCTTTCTCACTTGGAGCAGCCGGTGGGTTTGAACTGAAGACCTTCGTGTTAGCAGCCCAATATGTAACAAATTACACCACTAGGGCTTCTTAAAGCACCCTTCGAATCACCAACAAACACCGAATTAAAAATGGGCAATGGATTTGAACAGACACTTCAAAAGGGAAGATCAAGTCAGTCACTGAAAACACTAAAAGTTCCCCCAAATCATTGTCATTAGGGACATTCAGATCAAAACCACAAAGAGGTATCATTTTATAACTTTCAGAATGACTAAAATTTTAAGGACAATAAATATCGTCAAAGATGTGAAACAACTAGAACTTGATTACATTCTATGGGCACTCTAAAATGACATCAACACTTTGGAAAAATACTTGACATAGTTTATTCTTATAAAGATATACAAACACCTATACCATGAACCAACATTTCCACTCTTGGTATTTAGCCAAGATACGTGAAAACATATGTCCACACAAAAACTTGTGCAAAATGTTTATCACAGCACTATTCATGAAACTGAAAAATAGGAACCACACAAATGTCCATCAACAAGAGAACAATAAACAAGGGAATTTTATTCAGATGTTGAAATAAAAAAGGCACATCCAAAGAAAGGATAAACATGTATGAAACAAATGCAAGATAGGTACTATATGATTTATATGATGCTAAACAATAGGGAAAACAAATGTACTGTACTAGAAATCAGAATGATGATTACCTATAAGGAGTGAGGAGGAGAGGAAACTTCCTAAAAGGAGAAATATAGCCTGTATCTTGACAGAAATATTAGTTAACCAAGTGTATACACCTGTCTTCACTCATTCAATTATGCACTCGTGTATAATTCCCAGATAAAATAATTATAATCTCAATCTAAAGTCGCTAACAAGAATAAACCAATAGTAGCACATAGGAAGGAAAATAAGAAATCATTTGGAAATGACAGTATGTACCAGACATGTGACAATGTAAAGAGGAAAAGAATAAAAAAGGAAAAACAAGTTATTTTGTCCACCTAGAAAACTTTAGAGCAGAAAACTGGAAAAATAAGAAACTTTAAGTCCAGAGATATAGAAATGAATTCCTAGAAAGATGGTAACTTTCTCAAAGGACCCATCGTAATGTAGAGAAATTGGTGTATGCAATACAGAACTTGGCACAGTAGAAAGTGCTCAGGCAAGTCCCATCCTTGTCGACAATTATATTACACTTGTCCAGGGAGAGTGAAAGTTTTCCCTCTGATGCCAAAGATGTTCCTAGTGGTGCAGAGGTGGAGCTATTGGTTTGGCTGGTGGTTCGCACCCAACAGTTGTTCTGCAGAAAAAGGATGGGACAGCCTGCTTTCTGTCAAGTCTGCATCTTGGAAACCCTCTAGGGCAATTTTACTCTGTCCTGTAGGGTTGTTATGAGTTAGATTTGATTCAAGGTAATGGATTTTGATTTGATACCAAATGTGTGGTAGGTAATAAAGCACATTACACATGCCAACTGCATCACTTAGAAATCTGTTTCCTTCCCCAGTCATTCCAAACCACAGATGGCAACCTTTTCTCTCTCATCCCCACTCATCAGGAGCAGGTCAGCAGTTGCTGGCCCCCTTTTCATTTCCAGGTCTGACAATCCACTGACATGACTCAAACTCCAAGGGAAGAGCTATTTTTAATTTAGCAAAGAAAAAGATATACATATACATAAGTGGAGGTTGAGAAAGGCCTTGGTACATATCGTGTCTGTTTCCAGGGCACATATTTATCCTCCTACAAGCAGATACTCACTCTCATCAATGAGGAAGTTCTATTAAACCTGCCTTCAAGGCTCCTTATTGGTCTCCCCATGTGGCCACAACAGAGTGTATCAGGCTCCCAGGTGGTCCCTCCTGGTTTACTCTGCTCTCTCATTGGCCTCAGATGGTGGTTCAGCCCTCAGAAACCAGGAACAATGGCTACACTGTTTATTACAAGGTTACAGTAACATATTTCACAAAGGCCTATGGTATACTATGGCGCCTACACTTACTACCAGTCAGCCTTTCACTAGATGTCCACAATATATTCTGAATTTCATAAACAAAGGGAATAGAAAACTACAGTGTGTTAGGTTGACTAGAGAAACAAATCCAGAGACACTCATATTATGTGTAAGAAAGAGCTTTATATCAAAGAGTAATTGTATATTAAGAAAACATCCCAGCCCAATCCAGCTCAAGGCCTTAAGTTCAATTTTAGCCCACAAGTCCAATACTAGTCTTTACATCTCTCTTCAGACTCACACAGCCACAACCAATGATGCAAAATGCAGGAAGATTACGGGTCGTTGTGTGAAAAGCCTCATGGATCCAATGGTGGTGGAAGCATCTCAGTGCTGACGTGCGTCTCCACATAGCTCCTCCAGCTTTCTTAGTGTGGCTCTTCAACAGGAAGGTAAAGCAGAGAGAGGAAGTTCCTAGAATCCTTATGAGAAAGCCATGCTCACAAGGCAGCATTATCAGAATGTGACCTGATTGATACGCCACTTATCAAGCCGACATGAAATTATGTAACTACCACATAGAGTGCATTTAATATGGAGAGATAAAGATGATGAAAGGTGTTGCAAAATATTATGATGGACAAGCTGTAAAAACTGAGTGGTATTAGCTAAGTTTTTCAATACAATGAAAATGTGTTACACGGGAAAGGCTGCTTCATATTCACTGTATAAAAAGATCCTGACACACTGATGCATGCATAAATTCAGTTGGGTAAAAATTTCTTGACAGAGCTGTTAGCTATTGCAATGGGTTATTAGCTCATTCACTGGAGACTTTTAAAAAATGGGACAATCTTGTGAGTTTGGTTCTGCCTACAGGCAAAGAACAAATGATGACTTTCAATCTCCTGTGATACGCTGATTGCTTGGGTAATCAAAGCACTTAAAAGAATAATATCAGTCTTCATGATTTTGTCCTTCGTTTTCTTTTCCTTCTCTTGTAGGAGTAGAATTTCGAGGATAAGGATATAAATAAAGTATGGGAGTGTGAGCAAGGAAGAGATATTTGGAAAGAAGAATGAAATAACCATCAGAAATCAAACCTGCCTCAATAGTCAAAACTCTATCACACCTATTACAACATCATTAAGAAAATAGAGGCAATCGGAGATGTGCTAAGGCTCACCACACTGCGTCTCATCTTCTAACTTTTTCTTATGTCAAAAAGATTATAATTAATTATGTGGGTCTTTTATCATTACTCCTACATAAAAGAGTATCTGTACAGTTAAATGTGAAGCTCACACAGTGAAGACTGAAGTATTCCTCTGACTTTGAAACGCAATCTATTACAAAAAAGTAAACCAGCACTTTGAACCATTTCATTTCAGGTTTGACCTCTGCTGAGAATGTGCATTTCCCATCCCATAGATTCAGATTCAGTATACCTGGCGTGGCAATGTTCATTCTCAGCAAGTCTCATTATCTCCTGTGTAGAAACATAGGGTCTCAGTAAGGAGGTCAAACCAGAACGAATCGGTTTGCAGTGCCTCTGTAGACCAACCCCCTGAAACAAATAGGGTCTTAATAATGAACTCTTTTTCACACCACACATGCACAAATCATATATACACATATGTTTTCAAATTTCATCAAAATTATAAAAAAGCTGAATGCAGAAACAACCTTAAAGTTCTTCCAACTAAGAACTCCCCTAGGGGACAGACAACAGAAAAGGGGGTGAAGGGAGACGTCGGACAGGGCAAGATATGACAAAATAACAATTTATAAACTACCAAGGGCTCATGAGGGAGGGGGGACCAGGGAGGGAGGGGAAAAATGAGGACCTAATGTC
>NW_022103901.1:44499275-44503891 GCF_000313985.2 Echinops telfairi | reverse complement strand
TACCAAGGGTTCAAGTGGAAAGAAAATGTTTTGAAAATGATGAAGCAACACATGTTCAAATGTGCTTGACACAATGGATGGATGTATTGATTCTGATAAGAGTTGTAAGAGCGCCTAATAAAATGATTTTTTAATGTTTTGTAAATAATCTCTGGTACTAAAATGGGTGTTAATAAAAGGTATTAACTGCTTTTATTCCCCAGTTTCTCCATCACCGTAGCTGTGCAAAAAAATATCTCTGGAAAGAAAAAATATATCTTCATTTATAGTGAAGAATTTCACCAACTGATTGTTATTTTAAAACAAAGTATTCCGATTCAAATCAATAGAATACAAGTAAAATCTCTGTTATTCAGGTGCCATCTCTCCCAATAAGTGTAAAAAAATTATTTACTGTGCTTTGTTCCTTCATGAATACAAAAAAAGTGGCAAATGTGCACAACAAATCCAATTGTTAAAAAACAACAAAAACTATGACACAAGTTCTCTCTAGACACGCATGCCCCTAGCTTCTACAACCCTCATGCCTACATTACATTGTGTGCCTTTCACCTCAGCATCTGATGGAGGAGCCAATGATCCTGAGATGCTTTTAGATTGCGGGACCTGGAGAGGTGAATGTGCTTGGCTTTTGTTTTCTCCAAAGCTAAGTACCTCCCTTAAGGGGTCAATTTGCAGAACTTGTGAAATGTGTGGAAGTCACTTGACTTGTCACCTTCAAAAACACCTACTTCTGCAAACAAGATATCAAAGTGCTAACTATCAGCTATCTATCTAATCATGTACATGTTATATTTAAAGAGAGGCGATAAGGAAGTAGATTCTTGGAATCTAAGGTATAAGAACCTCATTAATCAGAGACAAGATTTTTAAATATTCAAAAGAAAATAAACACATTTCCCTCTTTTCTGTAGTCTTTTAGAAATATATAAGAGCACCCACCACCACTAAAATTCTGACTTCAAGGATATAGTACTATACTTCCATTTTCATTTCTCGAGTAATTCTAGAAAAAGAAGAGCCAGCAGAGAAGGGTAGAAAGGAGACAAGTTGGAACCTAACCAGAAGTTCCCTGGGAGAGAGACCTGGTAGAAATCTTCCCCTGAAAGGAATACACCCATAGAAACCTCATGGGACAGTACACATTAGGAGACTATGCTTCGGTATCATCCACGGACTTCTTGAAGCATGTGTGCATGGGCACACGTAGAGGGAGAGAGAAAAGGAGAGTGAGGGGAACATCAGGGAACCCTGGTGGCACCATGTTTAAGTGCTCAAATGCAAACTCAATGACTGGCAGTTCAAACTCACCATGTCCTCTGAGAAAGATGTGATAACATCCACAAAGATTTATTGCTAATATGCACTTAATAAGCCACATTAGCCCAGGTTTCTGTATACATCCTGGTGACCTAGGTCAAGTGCCATACACTGGAGCTTTGAATCCTGATCTTCAAGGTGCATAACATGCTCCAAAGGCTATCCCAGAGGGATCCAATATGGAAACACCATTAAGGGAACTGCAGTCTACCTCAAACACACCTATAATCTGAGGACTTACGACTAAAAGTTAATGGTGTTTGAAGAAGCAGAAGACAGCTATACTAAGAGTATTGAACAAACATTTTCAATTTTTTTATAGGTGGACATTGACTCCATAGTACATCAATATATATCTTGCTATATTGATATATATTGTTCTGGCAGGCTGTGATTGACACTGTCAATGTATATCACTGCAGATTTTCCTTGACAATCAACTCCTATCATTTGTAAGGCTTTATTCTGTACAGGAGAGTAATTCAGGCATTGCAACATGTAGTTAGCCTACACTGGTTCAATCTCCCTCTGTCAACAGTGTTTTAAAAATTAGTGCCAGGCACTAATCAATGACACTATTAGTGGAAGATAGTTATGCTCCAGGGAGATGCTCAATTAGATTCTCTACCCGTGTTAGGCTGGGTACTTTAAAGAAAAAAATCCACAGAAATTCATGTATAAGAGAGTTTTATATAAAGGTTAAGTGTGCATCAAGTAAACACCCCAACCCAGTGCTGCCCACACCCACAAGTCCAACATTAACCAATATGTGCAACACCAATCCACAAAGTCCTTCTCCATCTCACAAAACAGACACAATGATGCCGGCTGCAGGAGGAAAGCTGAGTCAGTGAATGTGTAAGCATCTCACCACTGTCAGTGGTCTCTACACGGCTGCTCCAGCACCCAGGGCTGCATCGGGGTGGGTCCATGTGGCTTCTCCTCAGGGATATATTGCACGAAATGAGCAGGGAACTGGCTAAGGCAGCTAAACCCTGGTCCGACCATCACAAAGCATGAGACCCGAGAACTAGCAAGGTGAGGCTCACCGAGCCATATATCCCTCCGTCCTTCAATTAACCCCACATGTGTTTAACGGCCAGGTTGGCACAATAAACTAACTACCTCACTACCATAAGTTACCAAAGAGTGGAGCCAATGGCAGATAAAAAACATAGATCCAGGAATGGATTTTGGGTTCGCACTAAATCCTAGCTCCAAGCTATGAAAACCTTGTCACTAGTTCTTACAACATGGCCCTGCTCAATACTCACTCTCATGAAGGAAACATAAAAGATATGGTAAAGAAATTATATGGTGCCTGGCTATCAGACAGAACAGTGTCTGGGATCTAAAAGGCTTGTTTGTTTCTAAGCAAGCTGCCATCTAAATGAGATGTCACATGGAAAAAGCACACCAACATCCATGACCCAAGGATTGTAAATTATATAATCCAATACTGAAGAAAGGGAATAGTATCAGAACTTAAATTGTGAGATTCTGGTTTGGAGAAGGCGGTGGATGACAATGGAAGCCCAAGATACATTTGTGACATCTACAAAGGAAATAAGCCTCCAGTATTCCTCCTCCATCCATAATTGAGGGATGGGAACACACTGGTTACCAAACAGAGTGCACTGGAGAGATAACTATAGACAATCAAAACGATAAACCTGATTTAAACCATTGCAACCGTATCACTTGATTTTCCTCCCATACAATGTGGGCCTGGTCTGGCTTTTAATATTTTCTGTTGTCCCCGCCACCAATACTGGGGTTTATCTCTGATGTAATTTTGTCAGTGTGGGGAGTACCAGCCCCCCCTCCCCCCAATTGAATGAAGCCAAGGGACGGTTATGTAAATGAGGGGGCAAATTAAGAGACACCAGACAAGGTGAAAGCATGCAGTGGCTCAGCCCTGGGACCATCATTACGTCAGCAGCCAGATCTGCAGAGAGAGAATATATTTCCAACCAAGGCTCATGTACACTCAGGGGGCATGCAAATCCCAATTACAGGTAACCACATATGTAACAAAGTAGGCTATACCCTAACCCTAAAGGTCTCTGAGTATATTGGAGGAGTAACCTAACACCAGTGCCCTGGGCAGGTAAAGGGTGAGGGGCTGCCTTCAGAGTCTAGAGAGTAATACCAAGGTGTCTGCTCCTATAAATAAAGCTGCCAGCTACACAGCGAGTCAGCCATGTGCTTGTAAGCGATAACTTTAGAATTGAGGTCATGATGGGGGGCGGGGGGAGCACTAAAGAACTAGAGGAAAGTTGTGTGTTTCACCAATGCTATACTGCACCCTGACTGGCTCGTCTCTTCCGTGTGACCCTTCTGTAAGGGGATGTCCAATTGCCTACAGATGGGCTTTGGGTATCCACTCCACACCTACAACCTCCATTCACATTTGGTATGAGTTTGTTCTGGGTCTTAGATGCCTGATCCCATCGACACCTCATGATCACACAGGCTGGTGTGCTTCTTCCATGTGGACTTCGTTGCTTCTTAGCTAGATGGCCCCTTGTTTATCTTCAAGCCTTTGAGACCCCAGATGCTATATCTTTTGATAGCCGGGCACCATCAACTTTCTTCACCACATTTGCTTATGTAACCATGACCTCAATTCTACTTTACAATTAGGATTAGACCAGAACATGCACACTGATACAGATAAGATCCTGCAACACAGGGAATCCAAGATAGATAAACTGCAGATACCAGGAGGATTAGGGGAAGGAAAGGGGAATCGATCACAAGGATCAACATATAACCTCTTTCCAGGAGGACAAACAATGGAAAAGTGGGTGAAGGGTGACAGGGAACAATGTAAGATGTGAAAATAATAATCTATAGCTTATCAAGGGTTCATGAGGGAGGAGAGGAGGGAGAGGCAGGGGGAAAAAAATGAGGAGCTGATATCAAGGGCTCAAGTAGAAAGAAAATGCTGTGAAAATGATGATGGAGCATACGTTCAAATGTGCTCAACACAATGGATTAATGTGTGGATTGTGATAAGAGATGGAAGATCCCCCAATAAAAGTATTTAATAATATAAAAAAGGAGGTAACTTTAAGGTAGCACTATTATGGGAGGATACAGTGGGGAACAATACTAATTATGAGAATGTGATTGGGGCCTCCAACTCACAAGGGTGAAGGCCTCCCTCCATCCCAGAAACCCAGCCTGCCAGGCTCCTTAATATATGAGACTAAAGGATTCATCTGTATACATTCTCTTCCCATTCTCTACTCCCCACAATTGTGGTAGCCCTCTTTAATTTTTATTATATG
>NW_022103901.1:44483746-44498903 GCF_000313985.2 Echinops telfairi | reverse complement strand
ACAGCTTTATCGACAGATAGCTAAGATAGATCTACCTTGTTTCCCCGAAAATAAGACAGTGTCTTATATTAATTTTTGCTCCCAAAGATGCACTAGGTCTTATTTTCAGGGGATGTCTTATTTTTCCATGAAGAAGAATACAGTACACATTTTATTGTTTTATTAAGAGACCTCGCACTTCCTGTCTGCTCCTGCTGTACTGCGGCCAACAGTGAGCTGCGCTGCGGCTCCAGCCGCTACGGTCCTGAGTCCAGAGTTCCGGTATTTTCAGGGAGGTCTTATTTTCAGGGGGATGCCTTATATTTCAGCGAGAATCAAAACTTTAAGGTCTTATTTTCGGGGGATGTCTTACTTTTGGGGAAACAGGGTAGCAAAGCAAATATTTAATAGGAGCTTAAATTATTTAATTTTGTTGAAACTACAGATGACCTGACATGATAGCAGACTGAATGACAAGAGATCAAGGGCTTTTATCTGTCCACACGTTCAATATGTATCATTGGTGACACTGCTGCTGAGAAGATTAATGAGGGCATTAGGCTGTGTAAGTGAAAAGCTGGTACCAATCAGCAGCAGGGACAGCATTTGTGTGTACTGGTGATCAGTGGCATCGAGGGTTATCTTGGCGAGTTCTGTGTACCCCCAATTAATGAGGAATAGTGAGTGGTAAACCATCTCTTAACTTGCATGTGTGGCCTGGCACCATGTGAAAGACTATCTGTCTGAAAAACAAGAGTTTACTCTTGAAAGAAAGGGGGAACATCTAGGAAATGATACCAGTCAACATTTGTTGAACATACCTTTTTCTTTTTTAATGATTTATCCTCCTTTCCTTTCCCACACTTGGTAACTATAAAAAAATGTTTCTTTTTGTGTGAGAACCTTTTCTTGGTTTTTTGATAGTGGTACCATGCAATGTGTGTCCCTTTGTGACTGAATTATTTCACTCAGCATATTGCCTGTTGAGCATCTTTCAGGTGTCATGCAAACCTTCAAGGAGTCCTGGTGCCATAGGAAGTTACAGGTTAGGCTGCTAATCGAAAGGTCAACAGTTTGAACCTACCAGCCACTTTGTGGGAGAAAGATGAAGTTATCTGCCCCCATCATAAAGATGTATAGCCTCACAAACTTTGAATGGCAGTCTACTCTGTCCAATAGTCACTAAGAATCCACTCATTGGCAATCGAGGTTTAGTTGGTGTAGTGTGCAAGCCTTCATATGTATATATACTACATCTATGAGGTACATGTCATTATTATTCCCCCTGACGAGTTACAGGTCACAAGGCCTGCAGAGGTTGTGTACTCAAGGTCACACAGCTGGGAGGGAGTGACAAAGATTCCAGAGCTCACGCAAACGACCGGAGGTAGTCTTGAAAAACTGAAGAAGCTGACCAGGGCCTAACATTAGAGCAATAAAGACCATCTTTATTATTAGAAAGGAATACATTTTCTAATAATAAGTTCCCGCCATCAATCAGTAAGCTGCTCAGGAAACGGCAGCTTGGGGTGAGCAGCTGGAGACGGTTTCCTCCACTAAGCTCTATTCCTCAACAAGACACGCTTCCTTTACCATCTGAACATTTACTTTTGAACCCACTGCAAAGAACAAAGAGCGGTAATTTTTACAACGCTTCAAAGAAGTACTGGCCAGTAGCATCTGAAAGGATGATAAGCCATCTTTAATTACAACACTTGTATGTAATTCAATTATTATAAAACAAATAAAAGATGTTATTCCATCCTGTGTCAACACTGAATACAGCTGCCTGTTAAACGAAAGTATCCTAGTCATTGCCTCTTTGTTCTCCAGTTTTAAATTATTTTAGAAAACATAGATCTTCTAAACACAGATCTTTAGAAAACATCGATCTCCTCAGTTTGCACACTAGAGAATATAAACACAAATTTATATCACAAAAGACATTTTTAATCCTCTAAATAAGAGACAGCCTAAGCCAAGAGTAATACTTGTAAGAAAAGAAATGAGAATTTTAAAAATTTATTAAGAATTAAAAGACAGCAACAAAGCCCACATGGAAGAAGCACACCAGCCTGTGTGATTACGAGGTGCCGAAGGGATCAGTTATCAGGCATCAAAGAACAAAAAATCATTATCATTGTGTGCTCACCTCCCTGATACGATCACTGAAGACAAATGGCATAAGCAAAGGTGGTGAAAGCTGATGGTGCCCGGCTATCAAAAGACATAGCGTCTGGAGTCTTAAAGGCTTGAAGGTAAACAAGTGGCCATCTAGCTCAGAAGTAACAAAGGCCACATGGAAGAAGCACACCAACTTGTGCGATCACAAGGTGTCAAAGGGATCAGGCATCAGACATCAAAGAACAAAAAAATCATATCATTGTGAATGAGGGAGAGTGCGGAGTGAGGACCCATAGGCAACTGGACATCCCCTTACAGAAGGGTCGCAGGGAGGAGACCAGCCAGTCAGGGTGCAATGTAGCAATGATGAAACATACAACTTTCCTCTAGTTCTTAAATGCTTCTTCCCGCTCCCTCCCCCTGCCCCCCACTATCATGATCCCAATTCTACCTTACAAATCTGGCTAGACCAGAGAATGTACACTGGTACAGATAAGAACTGGAAACATGGGGAATCCAGGACAGAAGATCCCTTCAGGACTAGAGCTGAAGAGTGGCAATACAGGAAGGGTGGAGGGAGGGTGTGATAGAGAGGGGGAACCGATTACAAGGATCTACATATAACCTCCTCCCTGGGGGACAGACAACAGAAAAGTAGGTGAAGGGAGACGTCGGACAGTGTAAGATATGGCAAAATAATAATTTATAAATTATCAAGGGTTCATGAGGGAGCAGGGATAAATGAGGAGCTGATGCCAGGGACATAAGTGGAGAGTAAATGTTTTGAGAATGATGAGGGTAACAAATGTGCTTTACACAATTGATGTATGTATGGATTGTGATAAAGGTTGTATGAGCCTCCAATAAAATGATTTTTTTAAAAGAATCAAAAGATATCACACTAATTTTAATGAACTCACAAATAAATTTGAAAATGCAATGAACATTTTTATTATGAGAATATGTATAATATATAGTGTCCATAACACTAAATTAATTAAGTCCATTATTTTAATTCCAATTCTCCAAAAATTTATGGAAGCCCCTTGTACATAAAAGAAGGTTGCAACAAAGCTGATAAATAAACGTAATAAGATCCTTGGTCCAAGAGAGAATCTTAATGGTTTTAAAGAAACTAGGGATTATATTCCTAGTTTGAAGCTCAGGATTATAGGATGGTAAGGCTCAATGGGCCTTTAAGATTTATTTAGTCTTATACCTGATATAAGGAACTCTGGTAGTGTTCTGGGATGAGTGTTTAAACCTTCACATCAGGGCTGGGGAACTAGACATAGGGAGAAAGTAAATGCCCAAAGTCACACAGCTGGTTAGCAGCAAACCAAGACTCAGGACAAAGCATGTATGAAAGAGTTCTAGAACCCAGTTACTTCAGTTTTGACCAGTGGTGGGTCAAAAGGATAATCACGCTATGAAGAGTACAAATGCACAGGCCAAAAGATGCTGAGATGGAGCGTAAACTAGGAACTTTGACAAGATTGCTATGTGTAAGTCTACTTTCTCTCTGTACCTAGGAAAACCAGTACAGTCACACAAATGGACAGATTGAACACATGCACTAATATATACATGTGTGCATATAAGGAGCCCTGGTGGGTTGTCGGGTAAGCATTGGACTGCTAACCGCAAAGTTGGTGATTCAAACCCATTAATTGCTCATTGAGAGAAAGGTGAGGCTATCCACTCCTGTAAAGAATTATAGCCTCAAAATCTTATATGGGGTCACTACGAGCCAGAATTGACTAGATGACAGTGGTGTGTGTGGGTGTGTGTGTGTGTGTGTGTGTGTGTACACACACACACACATATATAACACACACACACACATATATGCATCTAAAAATTTATATAATATTCTTGTGTTTAGCATTTTCTAATCTCTCAGGTATGGAAGCTGGGTGACAGTAGCTAAAATGCTCAGTTGCTAATTCAAAGGTCAGACCGTTTGAATACAATGGCCCTCCAATTCCTTAAAGATTCCATACAGCCTTGGAAACCCTGTGCGTCAGTTCCACTGTTCTAAGCATTTTTAAATACAGCATCTCACCCCTCCCTGATCCTATGGCCCTTTCCACCAGATACACAAGCAATACAACATATAAAAATAATTACTGTACCTTGAAAATTATGTTAGCATGCAAGAGTACTAAATGACCAAGTTAATTATCATATAATTAGCATCTTTAATACAAGGATAAAACTTCTTGGCAAACACTGAAAGTCCACGAAAACACGAATAATGTAATAGTCTCTACACATGCACGGCAAGCAGAATAATGACCCCCAAAGATGACCACAATCTACTCTGCAGTCGCTGTGAACATATTACCCATTGCAGATGTGATTAAATTAAGCATCTTGAGATGAAGAGGTTATCCTGGATTAGGGAGATTGGCCCAAAGTAATCACAAAGGTCTTTATGATCAGGGACCCTTCCCCAGCTGAGTCAGAGGGAGAACGCACCTATGAAAGAAAATTAGAGGTAAGCTGTCTGCTCCCACAGAGATTTAAAAGTCTCGGAAATCCACAGGGCCCATTCTACTCTGTTCTATTGAATCACTGAGTCAGAATCGACTCAGTAGCAGAGTCTGGTTTATGGTTTGGGACGGTATAAGAGGAAAAGAAATGTACACTCCCCAAGAGCTTCCATAGTCCTGTTTATACTAATGCTAACTCAGTAAGTACCAAACTGGTACCTGTCTTCTAATCAATAGGATTATAGTATAATATATTTTATTTGTTTATAGAACTGAGTTTGCAGTAATTTGTTAGCATCAAGAGAAAAATACAGCATGTGAATCAATACCAACATTCTTAAGGCCTTGGCCACAGAGGTCCAAGGCCACATGGAGCAGATCTACCCTTACATCATACCTGAGGAGTCTCCCCCACTCTACAGTCCACCTACAAAAGGAAAACCAGAGTCACATGGTACATAGCTTCACAACAGAACAAGACGGCTGCTGACAGGCCTATCGAAAGACAGCACGCACTGCACACACTTTGCGGAAGTTAAATTTCACTGTTTACTTTAACTCAGTCTTTGAACTACTTTTGCTTCCAAGTGAAACAAAATTTACTTTGAATAAATTTTACAGTGTTCTACTTGAAACGGCTGGTTGGACTTTGCAAAAAGCATCTTGTCAGAATTATGTATTTTTCCTAAGATAACTTTCACCCACTAAGTCATACCAGAAGTCTTGGTAATCACAGATGGATTATGATGCAAACGCAAATCCCTTAGATTTCCATTCTGCAATAAAGGTCTGAAAGTGAGGTGTGATACATGAAATACCTTCAATCTGGTGCTAAGGAAACTGGCACAAGTCTTGGCTACAGTGATTGCACGGAGGCTGAGCAGCGAAAAGGAAAAGACTTGCAGTGCACTAGTGCCAAACAACCAAAGCCAAGCATTCGCACACAAGCAAAAGCAGCAAATGCCGCAAACCACGGCCCAAGCTTTAACTGAATCTTTCCTTCCCAATTTCCAATTGTATGTGTCTCTATTTGGGAAAGGGTTGCCTTTGAAGAATAAAGCAGCTGGGGCCGGGGAAGGGGAGTGGAGATTAAAAAGCTAAATTGAAAACCTGTAGAAGACAAAAATGTGCCCTAACCGGAGCGTCTAGAGGCTCTTGTTCCAAGTCTCGCCTGCATAAGTACTGATCCTCCACCTCACTGAATTGTTGACATTACATAATTAGCCAGTTACAATAATAACACTACAGCTTAACACAAATGCCAAGGCTGGAGGAATTTTAACTACTCTAGTGAATTGCCCATCACCAGCTACATCTGTGCTAGTCTTCAAATGAAGAGTGGGGAAAGAAAAGAGATGAGCTTTTAGTATGCAGAGTAACACAGAGTAAACAAGAAGAGCCTGGCCTAGCTAGAATCGCGGTTTGGAGGGCTCTTTTCCATTTGTTTTTTGCTTGCAGGTAGTTTGGTTCTGTTTCAGACTGCTGCCTACTTGCATTAATAAAAGGCAGCATAAGCACTTCATAGACACTGTGAAACTCTCAAAAGTATTAACAGTTTACATCAGAGGTGTGTTAATGAAACAAACACTTTTATTCAACTTTTTAAACTAACATAAACCAAAACAAACCCCAAAACACATCAATGTTTATTCTTCAGCTCCTTAATCTCTAACATAAACCTACCAATGAACAAAATTTTAAAAACCCTTTGCCACCTCAGGCACCTATTAGCATTCTTAGCATTAACCCCATGAAGAGTTTCACCTGACAGCTATGTTTTCTTTTTTGCAACACATTTGTGCTAGGGCAGCGGTTCTCAACCTGTGGGTCCCGAGCCCTTTGCGGGTCGAACGACCCTTTCATGGGGGTTGCCCAATTCATAACAGGAGCAAAATTATAGTTATGAAGTAGCAACAAAAATAACTGTATGCTTGGGGGTCACCACAACATGAGGAACTTATGAAGTTTGAGAATCACTGCTCTAGGGAGTTGTGGGTGTTTTATCCTCTTTCTAGTAAAATAAATCTAAAATGTAGCCCAACCCAGGTACTCAGGGGAAAGTCCACACAAGCCACACTGCTCTTTGACACACTGCACAGGAATGCTTAACCCTTCCATTTTGATGCCAACCATTTCTTTTCCATTGTTTGAGGCCACAGTCGTATGATTAAATCTGGAAGCAAGCTTAGAGATCTTCTATTTTACTCCTCTCGTTTTACATATGAAACAGAATTGTAATATATTTTCTTCTCTAGTGCAATTAAACTGCAAATCCCTGTTCGGCTGAGCATCACAGGGTGGGCCAGACCTCTGGCCGCTGTTCTAGGAACAGGGCACAAAGAGTGGGTGGAGGCTCGTGTTCCCCCCAAGGAGCCATATTGAAAATGATCCCTCTTGGTGCAAGCTAGACGGATTTCTTTCTACCTCATTTGGTGCTTCATCACCTTTTCCTCCTCCTCACCTTCATGCTTCCAGAATTCGTACAAATAAATAAAGACGGTGAAACGTGGAACGCTGATAGTGCGTGAACTTTCATTATTACCATGTAGACAGCTACCTCTTAACATTTATGTCCCGTGGCTAGCTTCTATCTTGCCCTATTTAAACACCCTACTTTTGGAACCACTCTGTCTGAGATCCATTATTGTCCTCCTATTCGTGGCCATCTAAGATTATGAGTCCAAAAGCGAGAATTCTTGAGACTTTACGATTTTTAGAAACAACTCACAGGCCTGAGTGAGCCAATCAGTCCTTTCAGTGTTCTATGTAGCCCACTGCCAGATGCCAAAATTACTACCAGCAAGAGCCAGGAGTGGAGCACATCCTCTGAACCCTGAGATCCCAGTGCAGTGAACCTCCTTGCCCAGAAGACAGCTGAGACATCACAGGAGCATTGAAAGAACCAGCTAGCCTGAGAGCATGTGACAGAGTGGGGGCTTCCCATCCCACAGAGCAAGTAAAGCCAAGGGTTTTTGTGAGGGAAGCTGGTTTGAAGAGTAGGGTGCCTCTGGGGACTTAATTGGGGGAAGTTGGTTTACTGACTTGGGAGCTGGAGCAGATTAACTTTGGGTTGAAATTTAGAGCAGAGTGGCAAGCACTTTGGGCATTTATCAGTGTTTGAAAGAACTTTGTTAACATATCCTGAGCATTTCTCTCATCTGTGTGTAACCTGTTACCTTAAACCCTATAAACACAATAAACCCTATAACCCTGAGCATATTTGCAAGTTTTATGACCACTGCAGTGAATTATAGAACCTAGAAGTAGAGTGCTGTGGAGAAAAGAGTCTTGTAGGAAACAGAACACAGAAATCAAAGATTCAAAAAAGTAGCCAACCCATGCACTAACAGCCGAAATGAATGATAACTTCTCCAAACGTAAGATCAAATGAACTGGGTAGATGGTACCCAGCTACCAATACAGATCATTCTAACCGGAAATATGATAAAAGGTCTTCAAAAGAATGGGAGAAAAATGTAGAACAGAACTCTGATACTATGGGCCTAAGATAACCTTTGGACATGGAACGAAAGCTATCTCTTCATCCATCCTTCAGCCAAATCATCAAATGCCTTACAAAATAAATAGTAGCACCTTCAGCTAATGTGCTCCCTCAATGACCTACATGAGACCAAACAATCAACATTTACCCAAAAACAACGGCAAGAAGGCAAGGAGAGGACAGAAAATTAGATCTATGCTACCAGAACAAACCAAATAGAAATGACAAGCTGGGACATTGTTTTAAATTAATAACAATAATCAATGGCCCAAAACATGTGTATAAAAAATTTGCTATAGAAAAACAATTTGCTCTATTACCAGAACTCACTGCCATTGTGTCAATGTCAACTAGGTGACTCTTTAGGACAGAGTAGAACTGCTACTGTGAGTTTCCCAAACTGTAACTCTTTACGGGAGTAGAAAATCTTGTCTTTCACCCAGGAATCTGCTATATAATTCACCTAAAATATTATGATCAAGTGAAATTTCTTTACTATGGCTCTTCTATGCATATCTCTGAAAAGCCCACCAAATGATTGGGTGGGACTATGCAAACATGGCATGTGAAACACTAATGTGGGGGGGGGTCCGTTTTAGTTGCCATTCTCCTAGCTCTAAGCGAGTTATCTCAGCAGCAACAGAGAAAAATCTTGGAACCATCAAGAACCACAGCCAGCAGACCACATCTGAGATCCCTGCACGGTGAGATCAGAGGCACCAGGGTACCAGGGGCTGCAGCATGGAGACCACAGGGCAGAGCAGAGAAGCCACACTGCGACAGAGCAGAGGGGCTGCATCCCTGAATCCCTTAGACAGTGAGGTAGAGCTGCGGGCAGCCTTCTTGGCCCCAAAAGGCAGAAGGCAAGGGATCATCATGTAGCTGAGCGGTAAGGGCCAGAGAGGGCAATTGACTGCTTGGCTGAAGAAAGGCACTATTGTAAAACAATGACTTCGTCCTCAGTGTTTACTGATCCTGATTGCAGTAAATTGTTAACTTTCCTAACAAACCTTCATAACTTAGTTTTGTCTGTGAGTTCTATGTAGCCAATTCAACAAATCAAGCAGAAATATAAAGTTTCTTTGGAAGAATAGTCATTGTCAGAATAGGGTAAAAGAAGGATGGGTGGGTAAACGTATAGCTGGCCTGTTTCTGTGGCAAATGACCTTGGGTTGATGTAGAGATGGATTTTCATTCTTCCTTGTGTAACCAAAAGAGATCCAAAATGGCTGCCACATAAGTTTCACCAATATTATTATTATTTTTTTAACATTTTATTAGGGGCTCATACAACTGTTATCCCAATCCATACACACATCAATTGTGTAAAGCGCATTTGTACATCGTTTCTCAAAACATTTTCTCTCCATTTAAACCCCCGATCACCAATATTATTTTTAAAAAGCAAAATCACAAAAGCAATCAAGTTTTATTTACTACTATATATATATATAAAATCTTTAATGCCTGTCACAAACAAGGCACTCAATTCATTTTTGTTGAATGATCAAATGAAGGTGTTTGTTTGTTTGTTTGTTTGTTTGGGGGAGGTGTCTTTTATGGGACAATGGAACTGAATCCCCAAAATGGAGCTACTCCAGGAAATCCAAATATAATTACCATATATCTCATATCCTTGATTCAATGCAATCAATCTAATAATTTAAAGTTATTTGCATCTTGCACATTAATGAAATAAAATTGGAATACCTTCTCTCAATTGATTTGTTATATAACTGAGTTTTATACTCAAATCAAGTAAAACAGTATACATTTAATTTGCACTGAGCAATCACTCATAAAAGAGGATGAAAAAGCCATTTACTGAGCAACTCTTTATACAAAGAGATATGATGTGGCTTGATCCATATGACTCAAAAATATAATTAATAAAGATTGCCAACATAATCTTTTCAAAATTTTAATTTCTTACAACCACCTAGAAAATTCCAAACTCCCCCTAAATATGAAGATGACAACTTTGAAGCTATGGAAACTGATATAATATAAAACTCAGTTCTTAAGTTTAAAAGATATTATACTTGTCTCAGTCTTTGATATTAAAAACTGTCAACAAAAACAAATGGGTTAGGCAAGACTAGCTGTTGGAAGCCTTTGTTAAAAATAATAAAGCTGTAGGAAGAGGATCTTTTTATTTCTATAAAACCATGAAGCTTACTGAACTACAAACAAACTGACAGGCCATCTCCATTAGCAGGGCTATCAGGAAGGTTTGTGTTGTGAAGCTTAAATAGCTTTTGTCATTCTTTTTGCCTAAAACTGTTACCTGGGATGCAGTGGGATAAGGAGGTTGGACAGCATTAGCAAACACTCCTTGTGGACTAATGGAAATTTACTTACACAAATGCTTGTAAAATAAAGGCCATAAGGTACAGGGCAGGGGGCACATCTCATCTCTCTAAAATCCAACTGATACAACATGAGATTTCTTTCAAGATATGTCTGCATTTTCAGAGCAAATTAGCTACAGATTGCTAAAGAAACACTTTACATTCAGTCCTAAATAGTAAGGTGTTTTTAGCGCCATCAGTAACACAGAGCACATCGTTCCATGCATACAGCAGAACAGATCTGACCTACCACACTTTGTGATTCTAGAAAGCCAGATGGGGAGGCCATGGAGTATCTTGGAACTAATGTACGCCATGAGTCAGTCAAACCTCAGTTTGAACCTGGGCTATCTCACTTCGTGGCATCTTATTTTACCTCCCTGAATCTCACATGAGGGTAGCTATTCTTTTTCTCTTGTTCCATTGAACTTCAATAGTGTAATAATATTCTGCAGAGAGCAAAGCCTTATGACTTTCAGATCCATTTACAGCAACCACTAACTATGTGCCGCAGAAAATCACATGCCTATCACTGATGATAATGCTGATGGAGAAAGATTTCAAGTCTCCCAGTTGCCTGAGGTAAGAGAGCTGTGGGGGGGTTGTTGTTATTGTTTAGTTATATTTTGGTTTTCACATTAGCTAAGTAATTTGCCACGACAAAGCCTGTGCCCTGAGGGTGTACCATCTAAATTGTATCTGGAATAGCCTCACCTTGAGTCTCATCAAAACCAAACTGGGCTAACCATTGGGAAACGGACAGCGTTGAACAAGTTTATACTTGTGATGGCTTGTATACAAGTTTCTCAATTCAAATTCGATGTGTCCCATATCCACTGTTACAGGACCATCAATATAAAAGTCTTCTTATTCTACAAGTCTTCCAAGTGTGATTAGAAGCAATCTACCTCTTAGATTGAGCTTCAACTGTAAAAGACTGGTTGCAATAGGATTCTAAGACCATCTTACCTACATAGTAAGACAGTATTATAAAGAGAGTCTTCATTAATTTCTTCTCTCCACCCCATAAATATCTATTGTTAGGGGCTGTCAAGTTGCTTCTGACTCATAGTGACCCTATGCAAAACACAAGGAAACACTGCCCGGGAGGTACCTATAAATGGCAAAGTGAAGACAAAGCCAGATCCAGCCTCTCTGGTCCGAGAACTCACACCTGAATTCAGACCAGAGAAACAAGTGGAAGGAGACAAGAATCTTTGACCTCAAACCTTCTCAGTTGAAATACTGTAGGTATGCATGAGGAAGAAAGCAATTTTTATATTTTAAAAGTGATTTGTAGTCACAGTTGTAAATTCCAACTCAAAGTGACGCTATAGGGCAGGGTAGAACTGTCCCTGTGGGTTTCTGAGACTGTACCTCTTTACCAGAGTAAAAGCCCCATCTTTATGCAGGGGAGCAACTGGTGTTTTGAACTGCTGACCTTGCACTTAGCAGCCCCACATGTAACCACTATACCATCAGGGCTCCTGTTAGTTGCACTGAGTGTGGGGCATGGGGAGGAGGAGAGACAACAACATGGCTTTGTGTGTATGTGTGCAATTCATTGGGAAAATAAGTTTAGGAAAATGCTTTAGTTGCTTGAAAACCAACCAGTTCACAAAAGGACAAATACTGTATAGGTTATGTATATGAGAACAAGCATCACATTACTCGTTTAGACGGCAAAGATTATTAGTGGCTACCAGGTGTGAAGGGAAGGGGGAAAAGTGAGTTCTTGCTCAGGGGTCACTAAAGTAATGTTAATGGTGATAGAAAAGCTGAGAAAGGGATAGCAATAGTGGATACACAATGTGAAGGATGTAATCAATGCTACTGAATTATACACATGCCAAATTTGTGCAACTGGTGGATGTTTCGGTGCATCTATTTTCACTACAATAAAATAACTAAAAGTTGCCGGCCCGTGGGAACTCCATGTGTCATAGAGAAATGGTTCCACAGTGTCTTCAAGGGCTATCCAATCCCCAAGATCACAGGTAAGATCACAGGTATGATGCAGCTTTTGGTTCCTTTGAGCATGGGATCACCAGGAGAAGGGACTATGTGAAGGCCATCAACACTAACAGCCATTACCCTTGAAACTGGTAAGCATAAGAAAAAGAATTTACATATTCCACAAATAAAGTAAGGGGAAATTTAGGAATCAGCCTTGCTCAACTAATACTGGAGGGAACACAGGAAGAGGTAGGACAGAGTAAGGGAAAGACTCAGAGAAGGGGAGAGATGGGCACAGGTGGAAGAGGTGAACACAGACTCGCAGCCCGTCAGCTCAAGAGTGACAAGAACTTGAAGGTGCTAAATTCTCAGTATTAAACAGTGTTCGAATTCTGCCTCATTTATTCCTCAACTTTTGGTAGAGTCTATTATACACTACAGCCTTCGGTAAAGGGTACTTTGAGAAATGAAGGGGAGAAGACTGTTCCATGCTTGAGGCAATGAGGTCAGAGAGAGGGCAGCCATCAGAATTGTGGAAGAAGCACAGAGGGTAATCAAGAATTGTACAGGAATAGAATCTTAAGGTCCCAAAAGACCGGAAAAACACGTCACAAATTTCTTACATACACGCCTCCACATACACACTCTCCACAGGGCAACTGCTCAGTAAGAATCCTCAGAAACAGTGGGACAACCCTGGACTTCCCCAAAACATAAGGGGCTGGCAATCTGCTACAGAAGAAAGATGCAGTAGTGTCTGCTTCTGTGAAGATTTACAGCCTTAGAAACCCAATAGAGCAGTTTTGGTTTGTTCTACAGGGTCGCTATGAGTCAGAATCAACTGAATGGCAGGGAATTTTTTTAATTTTATGGGGTTAATATGAATCAAAATAGGCTTTGGGACAGTGGATTTGGTTTAAGGCATCAAGTAATTTTGATAAAGAGTTGTCATCCCTGAGTGGTATACACAATTAAGACCTCAACTACTAGCTATATGGTTGAGATAAATATTACATGTAGAAAGCAAAGGTTCTTAGTGGTTGCCAAGGAGTCCTGGTGGCACAGTGGTGGTTACATGTTGGGCTATAAACCACAAGGTCAACAGTTTGAAACCACCAGTGGCTCCACAGGAGAAGACACGGCTTTTCTACTTCCATTAAGAGTTACAGTATAACAAAAAATAAAAATAAAAAAGAGTTAGTCTCGGAAACCCATAGAAGCATTTCTACCCGGTCTGATGGTCACTCACTTTGAGTCGGAATCAACTCAATGGCACGAAGTTTGAGATTTGGGTTTTTGTTGTTGTTTTTACCAAGGATGGGAGGGAGAGGGAAAGGGGAGTTTTTGCTTAGGGAGTTTTGAGTTTCCATTCATTACAACCTACCCAGAGATGCCTATATAAGGGCCTGAATATGCTTCACAAAAACCACTGCCCTGAAATCCCATGGAGCAATTCCACTCTGCACACATGGGGTCGCTATGAGTAAGGATCGAATCAAAGACAACCAATAGCAACAGCACAATCATAGTTCACTGGACACTAGTGTTCACACATCCAGAAAGCTCTCTGAACCCCTAGGTGGTTTTAAAGCAAAACCGACTTGCACAATGAAAGGTTTGGTATACAGTTTTGTTATTCTAACAATGTGACCCATCAGGTAAATGATATGCTGCTTTCTCTAATCATTTCTGAAAATAACGTCTTATTTAGGCTATAAATAAATTATGAAAGTGTGTTAAAATCATTATAATTCATTATAAGTCTGATGGGAAAAACAGTCCAGATATAAAAACATCAATACATTCAAAATCTTTAAAGTTTTTCTAGCTTATTTAACAATTTCAACCTGCCTCCCACAGTTCAATAAATTCTAAATAAAAAGCTTTGTGAAAAACTGCCCAAACCAGCTGAATAATTTCTTCCACTCTCCTATATAGATTTTTTTTGTGGGGGGGGGGGGTAGGGACTGGTATTTCAGGTTGTCAGCACATGCTCTTTTATTCTCCAATATTCCAGTGGCTGCACCACTTAACAAAAGTTTTTTAATGTGTCACTTATAGTAGGGCTTTTTCTTTTCTTTTTAAATCATTTTATTTAAAGGCTCTTACAACTCTTAAATAATCCATCTATACACCCATTGTGTCAAACACATTTGTACATTTGTTGCCCTCATCATTCTCAAAACATTTGCTTTCTACTTGAGCACTTGCTATCAGCTCCTCACTTTTTTTCCCTGCTTCCCCATTTCCCCCCTCCTCATGAACCCTTGATAATTTATAAATTATGATTATTTTGTCATGTCTTAGACTATCTAACGTCTCCCTTCACCAACTTTTCTGTTGTCCATCCCCCAGGGATGAGGCTATATGGAGATCCTTGTAATTGGCTCTCCCCTTCCCCCGCACCTTCCCTCCACCCTCCCAGTATCACCACTCTCACTACTGGTCCTGAAGGGATTATCTGTCCTGGATTCCCTGTGTTTCTAGTTCCTATCTGTACCAGTGTATATCCTCTAGTCTAGCTAGATCTGTAAGGTAAAATTGGGATCATGATAGCGGGGGTGGGAGAGGAAGCATTTAAGAACTAGAGGAAAGTTGTATGTTTCATCGTTGTTACACTGCATCCTGACTGGCTCGTCTCCTACCAGCAACCCTTCTGTAAGGGGATGTCCAGTTGCCTACAGATGGGCTTTAGGTCTCCAATCTGCACTCCCCCTCATTCACGATGATATCATTTTTTTGTTCTTTGA
>NW_022103901.1:44470508-44483040 GCF_000313985.2 Echinops telfairi | reverse complement strand
TTCAAGAAAGATTTTCCAAATGTTTATAATAAAGCACAGTATAACTTTCACAATTCTATTTCCATGAGTGCAGTATTCAAGTGCCCCAAGAATAAAGGGAACATTTATCATAATAAGTGAAGGGGATACCCTCCCAAACCACTTACATCAATTCAGAAAGGGCTGTCAAATATGTCATAAGGCAGTAAGGCCATCAGGACCTGATGCTGCTATTTCAGTCCCATTAAGACACTCTCCTAAAAATCTGGCATTGTGTTTCACTCAAAGCCATGGCACAGGAAAGGTGAAACAGACCACAGCAGGGTGTACTTACTTACTCTTCCATCATAGGACAAGATGTGCAAAAGCAGAACAAGGTCTGTGTTGGGACAGGGGGAAACCTGGGTGCAAAAGCAGGTAGACTACTGACCTCTCCTTACCAGCGACTTAGAAACCCACAAGGACAGGTCTACTCTGTTCTATAGGGTTGCTATGTGTCAAAATTGACTCAATGGCAGTGAGTTCTTTGTGGTTTATTATGCCCCAAAGAACAAAATTTTGTCAGGTCCTATGCCACCTTTCACGGTTGTTGGTATATTTGAATTCATATTGTCCCTATGGTTTTTATTGGCTGATTTTCCAAAGTAGATTAACTAAGCCTTTCTTCCTAATCTGTTTGAACCTAGTTCTGCTGAAACCTATTGACCATAGCACCAAAACAACATATTAGCTATTACATTAGGATAAAATGACAGCCAGGACAATACTATTGAGTGAGAATAAAATAATAATTTTCATCTGTTGTAAAAGAAAGGGTGTAGAAGAAAATAATCAGCTACAAGATCAGTCCACCACTCCGGGCCTGTCTGTTCCTAAGACAGGTAGGTGCTCAATCTCGAAGCTCAGTTTCCTCATTTGTTATTGTGAGGCTAGAGGGTAGTCAAGCATTAACAGCTTGACTCTAGGGCTATTGATATTCGTCACATTCCTTTCCTCTTCTCTCCTTTCCCCAGCTAAGTCTAGATTCAAGTTTTAAGTTTCTACAGAATTCCTGCAGATATGTCAGCCAGCCCTCAAGAAGCAAAGCAAAAGCTCTCCATCCCCAAAGAGTTATAAGGGGATAGTTTTTCTTTTTAAATATGAATAAATACCTGTAGTTATTCCAGCGTTGTTATGTCCTACCTCAGTATATAAAGAGAGGAAAACAGTCTTTCTAAACTTGGTCCCACTGGGACAGACAGACTTTATACCCTGTTTCTAAGGTTGTTATCCAAACTATGCTTATAGTATATCTTAAGAAGTATTGCCCTGTAGGTCCTATCTGGAACCATATCATCCCCTATTTATAACAAGGAGGCAAAGTCTTGCCTAAGTCTTGGCAATCACCTGAAGAAAGGTTCCTTGACCTGGGAACTGGATGGAACTGAGTAATACCAGACTAGTCCCAAGGAGTTGGGTATTGATGATGCCCCAAATGTCCAACTCTTCCACGATGCTATTCAGCTTCATTATCTCCACACTCCTCCCTTAAGTATACTCCCTAGTGTTCCTGGGCTCTGTGAACTGCTGCAATGTCCCACAGAAATTCATGAAAGCCCGAGGAAATGTCTCGTATGGTGGTGGGTGCTGTTCAGGCAGGGTAAGCCCCATGGTGGATCCAGGGGACATGCGCTATTCCTAGCTCTTGCCTTGGATGAGATCACAACCCCTGTCCCTCAGAGGGCTCCTTTTTATACACAGCAGGATGCCACTGTGGGGACTCCTGTTCACAAATACTCACAGGTGAGCACTATCAGTATCTTCCTCCACCTTCTTATCAGACCAATACAGGGTTGGGTGATTTGTTGGGGTTACATTGAGTATCAATGCTGCAATCAAATTAACATATAACCTCTCACCTTTTTAATGACAGAAAAATAGAACAATCTATTCTCCACCCCTGGACCATATCTTACTTATGCACATGTGACCAGGGCCCTCTATCAGGGCATTTCCATCAGGCATTGGGCCTCCTACTAAACTTAATCAGCCAGGCTTTCTCCCAAGCCATTCCAGAAGGAGCTTTTCACTTCTCAGCTATAGCATACCATTCCTTCCATCCATTATAAGTAACAGCAAACAAGATAACCATTAAGCAGAGTGCATGGCCTAATGCACACCCTCTATTAAGGTCCGGTTCTCATCCTATTCTTCTTCTTTAAGGAACCCTGGTAGCGTAATGGATACTCACCAGGCTGCGACTCAAAAGACCAGCAGTTGAAACCACCAAATTTTCCTTGGGAGACAGACGGGACTTTCTACTTCTGTAAACAGTTACATTCTCACAGGGGAGTTCTACCCTGTCCTATAGTGTCCCTATGCATTGACATTTACTTAATGGAAGTGAGTGTGCTTGTTTTTTGTTTGTTGGTTGGTTAGTTGGTTTTGTTGTTCTTTAGCATATTATGTCCTCCAAAAATGGGACTACAGCCACGTGTATGAAGTACAAAATTATAATATGATACAAAAAGCATTTGTGGCTTGAAAAGCAGTATTAATTGCCTATAACTCAAGAGTCCTCTATAAGGTGACATATAGTATTCTCTGAGTGATAGGCAAGGACAGGGTTCTGGGGCTCTGGAGATCAACTGTGGTTGGATTAAAAATCTATGTAATGGGGACTGTCTTCATGCTTATGTCTTTGTTATTGATGCCATTATTTCTATTTATTATTTGGTAAACCATCCTTTAAGAGGAAGTTTTGTTCATGTGGTTGTGGACCATGGTTCATGGACCAAAGTTGTAAAGGGAAACTAGCACCATTTGTTAGATTGAGTCTTCTGAGGAAACAAAGCAGCAACACTCATATATGTATGAGAAAACTTTCTACTACCATAAAGATTTCTAATCTTGTGGGACCGACCCCAACCCCAACTATATAGCCACCACCACCCCCTCAGAAGAATGCACTTCAGAGGACAGCACTGGGGCTACAGCTTGGGGAGAGGGGCATGTTTGATTAGAGCACACAGGAGAAACACAAAGGGATGGAGAGGGAGGAGAGGACATCCTGACCCACCAAGTCCCAAGGACGATTTTCCTGCTCAGAGCAGACAACACACTGGGAAGACCATAGGCCCGGCCCCACCATGGGACATGGCGCCCCTCACTGAACAATGGCGCTGCGGGGGACAGTACTGGATACACAGTGTGGAATAGTGCACAGTCTGGCCCCATCACACTGGGGTGAGGCACTGAGGACATGCAGCAGAGCAGCAGGGGGAGCAGAGTGATGAAACCCCCGGGGGAATACCAAAAATAGACTTGGGAGACAGAGTGTGGCACCCCATCAGATTCGACTGGAAAACACTCATAAAGCCCAACAAACAGATCTGTAACTATTTATAGGCTTGTCCATTTTTGTCCGTGGCTTTCTTTCTGTTATTGTTATTTCTTTATTTTGGTTGTTGTTATTGTTTTGTTGGTTTTGACTTCCTTTGTTGTTTTATTTGGCTTTGCCTGGTTTTTGCACTTATTAATGTATCTGCATGTCTATCTAGATAAGATAGACGAGACAAATAATTTGGAGATGAAAAGAACAGGACCAATGGTTCCAGGGATATGGGAAAAGAGGAGGTAGAAGAAAGGTTGGGGGGGAGGGGTACCAACCCAGGGGCAAGGGAACAAATGAACTATAATCCATGGAAGGAAGGCCGTAGGATGCCTAGTGGGGCTTAATCAAGGGCAATGTAGCAGCGAGGAATTACTAAACCCAAATGAAGGCCTAACATGATGGTGGGACAAGAGGAAAGTAAAAGGAATTAAGAGCAAAGAACTAGGTGGCAAAAGACATTTATAGAGGCCTAAATACAGGCATGTACATATGTAAATACATATATAACGAGAGGGGAATAGAATTATGTACTCATATCTATATGTTAAGAATTAAGGTTGCAGATGGACATTGGGCCTTGACTCAAGTACTCCCTTAACACAAGAACACTTTGTTCTAACAATCCGGCATTCTGGGATGCTCACCTTCCCAACATGATCGCTGAAGACAAAATGTGGTTGAAAAAAAGCTGATGGTGCCTGACTATCAAAAGATATAGCATCTGGGGGTCTTAAAGGCTTGAAGATAAACAAATGGCCATCTAGCTCAGGAGCAACAATGCCCACATGGAAGAAGCACACCCGCCTGTGTGATCACGAGGTCATGAGGTGTCAATGGGATCAGGTACCAGGCATCTAAGACCCAGAATAAAACCATACCCAAGGTGAATGAGGGGGTTGGGGGGCCTGGGGTAGATACCCAATGCCAATCTGTAGACAATTGGACATCCCCTAATAGAGGGGTCATGGGGAAGAAATGAGCCAGTCAGGGTGTAGTACAGCACCAAAGAAACACACAATTTCCCACGAGTTCTTTGGAGTTTCCTTCACCCCACTATCATGACCTCAGTTCTACCTTACAAATCGGATTAGACCAGAACATGCACACTGCTACAGAAAAGAGGCCTCAACACAGGGAATCCAGGATAGATAAACCCCTCAGGGCCAACAATGAGAGTAGGGATACCAGTAGGATTAGGGGATGGTGGAGGTAAAAAGGGGGAATCGATCACAAGGATCCATCTAGAATCCCCTCTCAGGAGGACGAGTAACAGAAAAGTGAGGGGCTATGGAGGACAATGTGAGATATGGAAATAATAATCTATAACTTATCAAGGATTCATGTGGGAAGGTGGGCGGGGGAGGGAGGGGGAAGAAATAGGTATCAAGGGCTCAAGTGGGAAGAAAATGCTTTGAAAATGATGATGGTGGGATATGTACAAATGTGCTTGACACACTGAATGAATGTATGGATTGTGATAAGTGATGTAAGAGCCCCCAATAAAAGTATTTTAAAAAAAAGATTTCTAATCTCGTAAACCCACAGGATCAGTTTTTCAATGATGGTGCTGGCAAAGCATACAGAAAGCACCGTGGACTGCCAAAACAACAAACAGATCTGCTTAGAAGAAGCACAACCAGAATGCTGCTGAGGAGCAAGGTTGGTAAGACTTGGTCTCACGTACTTTTGACGTGTTTATCAGGAAAGACCAGCCCCTGGAAAAGGGTGCCATGCTTGGTAAGGTAGAAGGGCAGTCAGTGAAAAGACAAAAACACTTCTTGATATGAGTTAACACAATGGCTAGAGCAATGGGCTCAAACATTGCAATGGTGAGGAAGGTGCAGGACAGGCTGGTGTTTCATTCTGTTGTGCACAGGGCTGCTATGCGTCAGGACCAATTCTATGGCACCTAATGACCATAAAGGGTCGCTGTGAGTTGGAATCAATTTGATGACAGTGAGTTTTTTTCATTGTATTTTAAAGTTCTAGAATTTCTACTTGCTTCTTTTTTAATATTTTCCAGTTCTCTTGAAATTTTGTCTTTACTTGAAAATAGAAAACATAACAATTTTAAAGTTTGCTTCTGATAATGCTACTGAAGGAAGCACATATGCATTTTTCTTATTGTCTATTGTTTTTGTTTTCTCCAGTGATCTCTTTCCTCTTTAAGAGTGCAAGTTACTTTTGATTATCTGGGAGACATTTTATTTCAAAATTGCTAGTAGAAATAATTTGAGGACCAGGATATTATATCTTTGTAGAAGGAATTTAAAGTTGCTTCTGCAGGCTTCTTTAAAATTCCAGCTTATTCCAGGAACATCTTAATCTAATTTCAGGGAATGGGATGATTATCTGACCTACATTTCCTTCCAAATGGCTGTTTGCTTCTGATCCAGTGTTACCAAAATGGTAAAATCCCAACTTATGCAAAGAGAGCACACCAGGATCTCCTTCCTTGGTGGCTCATGGAGTCCAAAATTTGCCCTTCTTACCCTGTGAATATGTTAAAGTATGAAGCCTCTCAGCCGCATAAACCTATACTCCACCCTGAATCAGAAAACATTGTAGGAAATCTAATTCTTATCTCTCGATTCTGGACTTTCACCCTCCCTAATCCTGATGTGTTTGTTACCTCCTCCAATGTCTCAAAAACTTCAAACCAAATTCACCGCCATCAAGTTGATTTCTAGCTCAGAGGCACCTTGTAGGACAGAATGGAACTGCCCCTTGTGGCTTTCCAAGAGTAGAAACCCTCATCTTTCTCTATCGGAGCAGCTGGTGGTTTTGTAACTGACCTTTTGGCAGCCCGATGTGTAACTCACTACACCACACAGGACTCTTCCCAATATCCCAAAGCAGGCTTTTGAAAATACTGACTTCTTTTCCTAGTCTTCCTTAGCAGTAGAAATAGCCCATGGATCAATTTTAAGCCAAAAAAGAGGCAGGTCTGTAAGAGGAACAGACACATTAGTTTGTATGTAAATCTTAGACACATCAACCATTTCAGATCAAGGGGACAGCATCTACGCAAGGGCAGATTCAGAAGAAAAGGAGGTATGTGAAGATTTATTGGGAGGATTGCAATGAATAAGATGAAAAAAATGTGTATGAGCTGTTTAAAGTAAAACTGAAAATCTATTCTTTATCAAATTCTCAACAAAAAATGTTTTTTTAAAATAAGAGGGACTAGAAGTCTCTTCTTTCTGCTTCTGAAGATTTAACAGTTCTAGGATTGGGTCAGTTACCTCGATGACCGTGAGGTTAGTTTTTGGTGATACATGTGTAAAAGGAGCCCTGGATTGGTATCCACAAGATCAGTTTGAAGCCATCAGCCACTCCAAGGGAGAAAGAAGTACAGTCTTTGAAAGCCACAGGGGCAGTTCTAGCTGTCCTATATGGTTGCTATGAGTTGGCATCAATTCAATGTGTAGCTGTATTTCTAATGCTCCATAAGTGATATTCTGTGGAAGTAGCCTTTAAGGTCGTATTATCTCCTCACTTTCCTGCCTTAGTGCCAAAGGCTGCAGCCAGCATGCCGAGCCTTCACTCCATCCTAAACCTTGAAATAAGTCCCAAAGCTAATACACACACTTCTGATCAGCGCACTGCCAAGATGACCAAGGCACATTCAGGGGAAGTGGGAGGAAGCCACGATCATGATCAATCCCCCTGTTAAATTTGGATAGGCAGGCAGAAGTAGCTTACCTATGTGAAAGATAGAACTTGGCCATGTGGATGAAGGACAACCATCATTTTTTGTCCCTCTCATTCCCGCCTGTTGCATCAACAAAATACCATCCTGATTGTAGCTACTAAAACTTGTAGCAATGATTTTCAGAAAAGCAATGAATATTATTAAGTATATCCATGGAAGGGAAGAAAGTGCTGCTGAATTTGGTACTGATACTGCTGGTCGTGTGTTTTGATGGCATACCCACCCACCCCCTTTTCCCTTTGCTGCACATACCGAATAAAATTTGTTTCTCTCACTATTATAACTCTGCGGTAATCTTCCGTTACAACACAAACCATTTTAATTCCCCTGTGTTCCTTTGCCCATTTAAAAATTCCCTTTTATTTAAAGAAACTTCTACTTCTGTTCAACATTCCCTCTCTAATTTGTGATCCTACCTTTGGGACTTGGGGCATAACCTTGGGACAAAGAAACTTCAGATCCCAGAGTCATCTGTAGTACTAATGGAAATGGGGAAAGTGACCAGCGCCAGAGCTTAGTGAGCCAGACCTTGTACTCCCTCTCCTGAATGAATCATCAACCCTTTCAAAGTCGGCAGTGTTCCCTGAAGCCACACCCAAACCCAAACCACTACCATCAAGTCATTTCTGGATTTACAGTGGTCTTATATAATAGTGTTTCCAAGACAGCCTCATCTTTCTCTCATGTAACGGCTGGAGGGTTTGAACTGCCGACATTTTGATTAGCAGCCCAACACTAATTCACGGTGCCAACAGGACTCCTTACGCCAGCCAGCCACAGTTAGTCACAGGTTGACTCCAATGATGAAGAAATTAAGCCAGTAAACAATCATGCCATACCGGTGCTTTCTCTGATGACTGTAAAACCTTTTCTCCTCGGGACAAGATTTTTAAATATATGACCACTGCTTTTTAAATTAGCGTGTTCTTGAACAGTAACAATAACTACGAAATTCAGAATTCAGTTTCTATTAAAAACTAACATTTTTGTTATTTTGCCCACCCACCCCCCTCCCATGCCAACAGGATTGGCTTCAATAATTAATAAAGGCCCGTGCTAACTTATTCTACAGGGAATACTGCTGATACACAAAGCAAGAAAACATTTCTCTCCATTGGGAATACCCAGAAAAAGGAATAGGGAGTAGGGCAGAGGAAGGAAGAGTCTGTTAAGAAAACAGTATTTGTTAAACTAAAAATGCATACGCACACATGGGAATTATTTTACTTTCAACAAGTTCTGAAAGTAGTAACAAAACCAGGAAGAGTTAAAGGAATAATTTAGCACTGATGTTCTAGGAATGCTGAGAGAGACCAGGCCTTAAGACCTCATGTTGCTAAGTTTGTTCATTTAAAATCTAAAAAGCATTTTTCATGACAACATCTTTGCTATTCCTCAGCATTTGTCTCCCTGGGCAGCTTATTTCCCACTCTGAGTTATAATCCTGTATTCATAATGCCGTAATCATTTCCACGGTAACTTCCTGTGATGTCACAGAGAAAACACCATTGACTTCTGTGGCTTCGATTCACCAACCAAAATCATATATTGATTTTATTCTTTCTAGAATAAAAGCCCTACTAGGAAAAGGCCTGTGGATGAGCTCTGAAAACTAAAACCCCATTTATCATCCTTATGGAGGTGAGCAAAGAAGCCTAGTAGAACACAGCATACTGGTTAACACTGCAAGTACCAAGGTCAGTCTACTTGGGTTCAGATCCCAGCTTTAACAGGTCTTAGTCCTAGGGTGGTGCAAATGGTCGCTATGGCCAGCTGCTAACCAAAGGGCTGAACGCTCAAAGCCACCAGAGGCACCTGGGAAAAGGCCTGACAATTTACTTCAGAAAAATCAGCTATGGAAAACCCTACAGACCTAAGGTACCACAGTTGGTTCTCTCCATCTAGAACAGCGGTTCTCAACCTGTGGGTTACGACCCCTTTCACAGGGGTCACCCTATTCATAACAGTAGCAAAATTATAGTTATGAAGTAGCAATGAAAATAATTTTATGGTTGGGGGGGGTCACCACAACATGAATTAAAAGGTCACGGCATTAGGAAGGTTGAGAACCACTGCTCTAGAACAAGATGAAGAATAATCAGGAATAGGAGGTAGCTATGGAATCCCTCCATGCACAATTGTCTCCTTTGCCGTGAGGCCAGAGGAACTGAATGGTGCCCAGCTACTATTAGTAAATGTTTTTATTAGAGATCCCACAGAAGAATCCTGATGAGAGGTAAATGCAGACCAGAACTTCAAAGTCTCACAGACTCTAGAGTTTTTGGAGACATGGATGAACTCCTAAAGCCATTACCCTGAAGTAATTTTTAAACTTTAAGTCAGAAATAAATACCTCTGAAGTCTCCATAAAACCAAACAATAATTTAATTAAAAGGGTTTATCCTGAGTAATGTGCTCTTCTAAGAACTATCTATATAGAATCCAATGGACAAAAGCAACCTAAAAGGTTAGACAGGAACCTTAGGGGGAAGTTTATGTTAATAGTGGTACAACAATCAAACTACCTGGATCCTTTGGCAAATGTGTGGACAAATTAGAACCCATATCCATGACTTATAAGACTATAAAATGGTGCATTCACTGTGGAAAACAGTGGCTGGTACTCAAAAGGTTAACCAGAATTATAATATGATCCAACAATTCCACTCCTAGGCATATTATACACAAGGGACTTGAAACAGAGACTCAAGAAGTTTACAAATACTTGTACAACAATATTCACTGCAGCATTATTCACAATTGCCAAAAGGTGAATACAAACAAAGGATCCATCAGATGATTGTGTAATCAAAGTGTGTTATACATACACAGTGTAACACTGCTCCATCATACAGTGAAATGCTACTACATAAATAAACCTTAAAAACCTTAAGCAGCATGAGCTAAGTCAAATGAATAAATATAAGATTTCATGTGAATTAAATATATATAGAATGGGCAAAACATAGACACAAAAGTACATCAGACATTACCAGGGGCTGGAGGAGGGGAAAATGGAGATTTGTTTGGGGTAATGAAGAACTTTTGGAATAGTAGTGATGGTTGTACAAGATAAATGTAATTAATGCCACTGAAGTGTATACTTATAAATGGTTAACATGACAACTTTTGTTTTATGATATGTATATATGTGTATGTGTATATATATATTTAAATTAAAAGGAAAGGGGGAAAATAAAGAGAAAACTCTATGGAACACAGTTCTAATCTGATATACACAGTCGCCATATGTCAGAATCAACTCAATGGTAACTAGTACCAGCTAACAGGTAGGTTTTTTTGGGCACAGTATTGCATGTTCTCAAGCTTCAGATTACCCATCTGTAAAATAGGACAAATACTGCATATGGTTGTTGTGAATTAAGTGAGATAACTCAGTAGTAACACATTGAGTTGTTAACCACATGGTTAGCAGTTTGAAACTACCAGCTGCTTCGCAGGAGATAGATGAGGCCTTCTACTGCCTTGAAGAGTTGTAGTCTTGAACTCAACAGAGACAGTTCTACTCTGTTTTATCGGGTCCTCTGTCCTCTGAGTAAGGATTGACTCGATTGCAGTGAGGTTTTTTTGATGTGGTGGTGGTGGTGGTTTTTCAGTAGAGTACCTGATAAATATGAGCTGAACAAAGACACAATAAAGACTGGTTTCCAGCAAAATTTATACAGTTATCTCTGATCACAGGATATAGTCTGTCATATTCATTCAGCAAGTGTCTATTGAATGGCTATTTTGTGCCATACAACGTTCTAGGTAGGAAGATAAGACCAGCAGAACAAAAACTGTTTCTTTATCTTGTTTCTTCATTTAATGCTTACCTCCCTGTGAAGGAGGCAGGATCCTCACATGACATTTACCTTGATTCCTACACACCCAGGCAGAAAGCAAACCCATTGAACAGCCTGAAGGAAGAGGGTTCTCTGAAGACGAGAAAGTCCAGAGTGAACAGGACTACTGAAACTGGCCAAGGCAATCTCAAGGGGAGGGCCTGGGGTTCTTTTTAAATGATACTTTTTAGATGAGTAAACATTTTCAGCTTGCAGCCAATTAAAAATTATTTGGGCTGAAAGCAAAGTGACAATTGTCTGGAAATCTGAAAGCACAATGGCAGTAGTAAATGCCAACCTTCAGAAACCTAAGTATCAGTTAATCACAGCCTCCTTCGATGTCTATTTCTATAGCAATAACATAATTTTATCTACAGCTTCATGACAAAGAAACTATTTATGGAGAATTTAAAGACTTGCCCTCTTAGATTTCCTTTGCTGTATTTTGTCATAATACACTTATATCTTACACCGGTGAAGGCGCTAAAAAGCTTGGCTTGAGGAGAGGTTTCTGCCAGGGATGGAGAAAAGTCAGCTAGTTCAGGGATCTCAGGAAGCCTGCACCCAGGGCCTGCACCCTCCCTTCTCTTCCTCTCACAGCTTGCTCTCTCCGGGAAGTGTTCAGTCAGGCTGGCTCCCAAACACTCAGGAGTTAGCAACATGTCTGAATCAAACTTAATGATCTCATAAATCTCTCACTCATTACCATCAACTTGATCCCGGCTCGTAGTGACCTAATAGAGGAGAAGTGCACCCAGTGAGTTTCTGAGATGGTAACTCCTTGGGAGTAGAAAACCTCAGCTTTCTCCCTCCAAACTGCTGACATTAGCAGCTGAAAGCATAACCCCCTAGGCCACCAGGGCTCCTTATCACTATCTAGTGACTGCTAAGGCATGCTTTTGTGAATATAAACAAATCAGAAATTTTGTTTCTAAGTTCCTGAATTTTCTGTACTTAAATCCTGTGGGGAAAATTCCTCTTGAGGGAGTTACTCTTGTAAGTCTTCACCGAGTGCTGCCCAATCCAGGTCGTTCTATTCCTTCAATAAAACTCTTGGCTTTAATACAGAGACTGCCATTTCCTTTCTGATACCCTGAGTCAAGTTCCTCAATAAAAGGAGCTTTGAAAGACCACCACTCAGGTGTCTTCTGAACAAGGAAGTTAAAAAAGTTAAGACAGCATTCCATATTTCAATAGTAATACATATTCCCTTGAACACTATTGGGACTGATTTTGGTCTGGGATTAATGGTGGTTGGGGGGAAAAGAGAAAATTTCCAGGTCAAATAAACTTGTGAAATATAGCACAGTATTTACAATATAATTCGAGTACTAAAGTTCTGATTTCTGCTATAAATAATCGGTTGCTCTATATTTAACCCAGCATTCTACAAAATGTATTTACCCAAAATAATAATTACACAAAATAATAATACAACGAAGAGAATGTTCTAAAATTGATTGTATTGATCCAAAGCCCATTAGTAGGCCACTGGAGATCCCCTTGCAGAGGGGTCTCGGGAAGGAGATGAGCCAGTCAGGGTGCGATGTAACAATGATGAGAAATACAACCTTCCTCTAGTTCCTAAAGGTTTCCTCCCTGCTCCCACTACCATGACTT
>NW_022103901.1:44435669-44469891 GCF_000313985.2 Echinops telfairi | reverse complement strand
AGCACATAACTAAGGAAATGCTCTTTTTGCTACTCTCCAATTATGTCAACTGTCAGTATAACTAATTTCAATATGAAATCCATTACACTGTTAACTCACATCCCCAAACGTTTTTGTGCATTATAGTTTCTTCAAAATAAAAAATTTAGTAAGCTGGAGTTATTCTCTAATTGCTCAAGAATTTCTACCAGAAAAAATAATTATCTTCTATAAACTTATGGAATATCAAAATTATATAAAAGAATGTAACGTTTCGTCTTTTAGGAGGGTTGAAGGCATACTTATCATATAAAACAGTATCTGGCATATATCTATGGAGTGACATACGGAATAATCCCTGTTTTTGCTTCATTCTCGAGAAGAGGTAACTTCAAATCTGCTCTTCCCAGTGCCCTAAAAGATCTGGGCTTCTATGAAATCACTTAGGAGTTTCCTAAAGATTGAGTGTGCCCTGGAGCTGCTGTCCTTTGCAACATGGTAATTAAAACATTTATCCCACCAGACAACCATGAAGAGTGCCTGGCATGATACATAGGTTCATAGCAGCCATTCAACAACAACTACTAGTCATCTTTCTTTGCAGTTCCCGTATTCCAATTTACTTAATCCTAATTTAAACCCTGAGGATGGCAGAGGACTGTGCACTGTTTCGTTCTGTTGTGCATCAAGTCGCTCTATGTTGGAGCCAACTCAATGGCACCTAATAGCAACTTAAGACCTGATGATGAACTAAAGCAAAACGAGTAAATCCCACATGGATATGATAAAATAAAGAATTCCTTTCTAAATATGCTAATGCTCCACCCATTTTCCTAATGGTCTCGCACATGAAGCTGCTTTGAATATGGAAGGACACATCTTTTCTAAACAATCCCAGGATGGGGCAAACAGTGAAAGCAAACAGCTTCTAACCTGAAAGGTAGAGGTTCAAGTCCACCCAGAGCCAGCTGGAATGACTGCAGAATAACCCGATGATCCGTTTCCAAAAATCTGCCACTGAAAATTCTAGAGAGCCCATTTCTACTTAGAAACACAGTGGTTGACATGACTCAAATCAATGGCTACTGGTTAATGTAGCAAAATTTCCAGCACATATCTCTTTTAACTGCCCTATTCTCTTGTCAAAGGAGCCCGGGTGGCATAGTATAGTGTTTTTCTCCAATAACTTTCCAATATAAATATTTCCCAAAGTAAAACAATGAGTGTGAAGTTGATTATTTAACACACAACTAATTAACACAAGCAAGTCTTTCCTGGCTGCCACAGTTGTCAGCTTTTCCCATTTGAGACCCTGGTATTTATCTTCTTTTGGCATTTGGAGTAATGTTTTATATTGAGAAATTGATTTGCTTACTAAAGGACTTTAAAAGAGAGCTAAATTTGTTCTCTCCATGTCATTCAGTCTTGAGTGAATTTAAGCAAAGGTAGGAGGCATCTACCAAATGGAAATTCACTACCTGAAGTGCTGTCAGACTCACAAGGGAGTAAAGAGAAACCACTTCATTAAACAATCTGTGGACATTCCAGCAAATCTACTGCTTTAAAACTTTTGACATTTGTTTTGAAACCAGATCCAAATTTAGGACATATTATTTCATTGCTGGCAAGAACTACAAAAGGTTAATGCCAATAAGTCTAGTTATTACACATAATTTGTGTGTGTTTGGGTATCAGAGACTCTATGAATTAGATAAAAATTAACACCATATGTGTGGCTTTGGCGAATCAGAGATGACTTGCCAGATAGCTATCCAAAAATCTAATTTGTATTTTTGTAATCCCACTGATGAGACAGTAACAAGCATGCAAACTTGTTACCTCCCATATAATTAATCACTATGATTATATGTATCGGGGGTGGGGAGGACAATCAACTGAAATTATAGACAAATTTCTAGGTATGTCAAATCTGACACTGCACTAAAGTAGAGGGCAAAGGAGCCCTACTAGTCAATGGTTAAGCACTCAGGTGATAACTGAACAGCCAGCAGTTCAAACCCACCAACCCTTCAGCAGAACACATTTAGTCCTCTCACAAAGATTACGGCCAAGAAAACCCAACGGTGAAGTTCTAGTCTGTGATACTGGAGTTCACCAGTGTAGCGCATTACAGAGCTGGACTACTGAAGACAAGGTTCACAGTTCAAAACCACCAGCCATTCAGTGGAGGAAGATGAGGCTTTCTACTCCTGTATAGATTTCTGTAACCCACAGGAGCAGTTCTACTCTGTCCTACAGAGTCACTATAAGAGTTGAATCAACTCGATAGCAGTGAATGTGGTTTTGACGAGTCAATCAATTCAATCGCCCAAAAACAACAGACTGAGGAGCATGAAACTACACCTAGCACATCCTTCATGGGTTATTTTTAAGCCAGCTGATCTCATAAAGCATTGGCAAATACTCACCTGCCAGAAATATCACCATGCATATTATTCTACTGAGCATCATAGTACCTGTGAGAAGAACCCAATGATGTTCTTTTGTAAAAAAAAATGGGGGTGTAGGTTTACAGAACTGGTCAGTCTTTTCTATTCAACAATTCATGCATATTGTTTCACATTATTGACTGCAATCCCCACAATGTAACATCACTTACCAGTATCCCACTTCCTCCTTGTTTGGGTGCTCCCATTCCTCCTTCCTTCCTAATCCTTCTGGTTTATCCTTGGATAAATGCTGCCCCTTTGATCTCAGCTGACTGACGAGTCTAAAGTGAACACCTCAGGAGTGTTGTTGCTCACCATACACACTTGCCTACTGCTTGGCGGAGATTTATACTCATACATTTGAAATTTTCTTTCTTGACACTTACTACACTGAGTCATGCAGAGTTGAAATTCTTCTGACTCAGGAAGAGGAAATCTGAAGATTATTGAAAGCATTTCTAAATTCTTTACACATACACACACACACCACCCCACACCACCCCACCCCCATCCTCCCAGCCCCCTGATCTGAGAAAACAAGAAAACCACATCCAAAAGAGATCTCAAATTAGTTTGGGCATAAGGGCTCAGAAAAGACAATTAAGGGAGATTTAGAGGAGACCTGGTGTTGGTGTAGTTTACAAGTAGGGATATTAACCGCAAGGCTAGCAGTTCAAAACCACTAGGCACTTTGAGAGAGAAAGATGAGGCTTTCTATTCCATAGAGAGTGCAGGGCCAGTGAATTATTTATTGTGGCTATTCTAGCCAAAGTGTCTAAATTCAACCAAATGATCTTGTCCTGCACGGCTCTGGAAAGAAGGAGCAGGGTGCGGAGGATGCTGACCGGATTCACCTGAGTCCTCATGAACAGGATTCCCTAGAGTACCATTCTGCTGTGTATAAAATGAGCCTTCTGAGAAGCAGAAGGAGGGATCTCATTACCATCAAGAGCCAGGAGTGGAATGCTCCTCTGGACCTGAGATCCCTGTGCAGTGAACCTCCTGGATCCAAAAGACCTTTATTAACATCAGAGGAGCAGCAGCAGAAACAGGAACCAGAGCATGGAAACGAGGGATGGACTTCCCAGCCCATTTACAAGTAAAGCTGAGTGGCTTTGGGTTGAAGTTTTTTAGCGTGGGGTGCCTCTGGGCACTTCATACAGGGAAAGGGTTTGCTGACCCATGGAACTTGAGGTGAATGCCTTTGGGCTGAGGCTTCCAATGAAGGTATGTCCCTTTGAGCATTTGCTAGCAGACCTGAAAGAACAAGTCCTGATAAACAACTATCCTGAGCATTTCTAACTGGCATTACAACTTAACTTCTTTAATAAATACTTTACTCATGAATTTTGTCTGAGTCCTGTTTTCAATCTTTTAGAATGAAAATGGATATAAGAATGCACAGAGGTAAAATAGAGAACAACATAACAAGTTACAGTTTTAGAAACCCACAATGGCAGTTCTATTTTGTCTAGTAGAGTCAGAAGGGGCTGAGATTCACATTGTGCTTATGCTTACAATTGTGAGCCTGTTGCACTCGGTTCTTCCCCTCCCCTCCTACATTACAGATTCCTGTCTACTCACATTTTCAAGTGAAATAGTGACAGAATTATAGAGCATAGCTGCAGCATAACTAACATAACATTATTTTAAAGTCTCAAGATGCAATCATTTCAAGGAATTTATAACAATGGTTCCAAACAGCACCTCTTGAATATCAGAAGACTTCTAGAGAAGCTGGAGAAAATATGACAAAACCTATGAAATCTTCACTACCATAAATGACACACCACTTCCAGACATTTGGAAATGATACCTGCATTCCTTTTACAGACACTGCTTTTAATGACACTGGATGCATGACCTCTTACAAGGCTTAAGTGAACCCAGGGATCTGCCAACACAGCCCTAACATCTAATGTTCAAAAAAGACGGCTCTCAGTACTCAAAAATAAATGACAACAACAATACCCAGCGCTAGTTCCTGGTGCTGCAAAGATAGCATCAGGGTGCCCAGCTACAGGATTCCTTGGGTGGTTGAAAGGTCTTCAACTTCACAGGGGAAGCAGTGGAAGAAGTAAAAAAAATTACCTCTAGTGTTGCTTTCATTTTACCAATGGGGAATGAAGAAAAACTGAGGTCAGTGACACTGAGTAGCTGCAATTTAAGAAGAAATTAGATCTGATAACTTCTGGATAACTCCCTGCCACTGAGTGAATGCCAACTTACAGCGACCCTATAGAAATGCCCCGATGTGTGTATGGATTGTGATAAGAGTTGTATGAGCACCTAATAAAATGTTTAAAAAAAAAAGAAATGCCCCCTTTGAGTTCCCCAGATTTTAATTATTAATGGGAATAGAAAGCCACATCTTTCTCTCAAAGAATAGCTGGTGGTTTCGAACTGCTGACCTTGTGGATCATAGCCCAACACATAATCACTACGCCACCAGGGCTCTTAACTTCAGGGTAGAATGTTGTTTTTCAATGGCATAGTCAAGTCCCTACTCAAAGCAATCCCATCCATGCACATCTGAACAAAATGCTGCCTGGTCTTGTGCCATCGCCAGGATTGATTACAGATCAGACCATCTTGATACACAGGGTTTTAACTGGCTGATTTTCAGAAGCAGATTGCCAGCTTTCTAAACTTTCATCCTGGCCTTTCTTAGTCTGTAAGCTCTGCTGAGACTTACTTAGCAGCACGCAAGTATCCACAGGCGGTGGCTGTGGGTAAAGTACACTGCACAAAAAGACATGCATGGAAGATGAGAGTTGTACCCTTGAACCATCAAAGCTGTATTTTCTTTGTATTATACCATCCATTAAAAAAAAATCCTCTACATTCAAAAAGAAGTCACAATAATGTATTAAAATCTTGCAGGATTATATTCTGGCCTCTCAATAAGCAATATACTAGAAAGAACTGAAAAGCCCAGAGAGTTCTGCAGGGGGCTTCCTCATTTCTGGGGCCCCAGTCCTCCAGGTTCTTCTCCTTGGCGCCTCTTTGTGACGATAAACCTGTAATTCAGGTAGATTGATTGGGCCACTTCCAGTCAATCTGCTTCTCTTGGGCCACTTGTTTAGAAAGCGGAATTTTCCTTAACTCCTTGTCTACTGCATGAAAACCCACAAGGACTTGGAGGAGGAAAATAAGAGCTAGGCTTGTTTATACAGGTGCTCCTTCCTAAGGACTCTCACAGGAGCAGCTCTCCCCTGGGGCTGGACTAAGATCACAGGTCTACAGACACTACGGGGTGCCACTGGGGGTGGGTGGGTCCTGCACCTAAGAAGGAAGCTGGGCCTGGGGAAAACAAACAGAACCAGGTGCAGATCGTTCTAATCTGATTGGCCGGGTTTTCATATTTGCAAGATGCTACAGAGTAGAGGACACAAAAAATCTACTAAATTATGCAAGCTCTATTTAGATCTGTAAAAGACTTAGCCCAGAACTGCTTGTTTACCTATAGCATCAAGCTTTTCCTTCCTAAAAGAAACCACAGTTCTTCATTAAGCCTCCCACCCCAAGAAACAGCAGATTTGGTCTAGAGTTTAAATAACCTCTGCCCTTGCACCCACTTTATCTTCCGTTGGAATCCCATTCATCCGTTTGTTACCATGGAAAGAACCCTATTTTCTTCTTGCTTTTACTTATATTCCTTTTGAAATTCTCTTAATGAGGAAAGGAAAGTTATCCCTGGATAAGGGAGGAAATTTATACTGTAAAGCTGTACTTAGTACCAGAGACACGCAAGTTTCTTAAATTAATAGGAGTGTGTGTGTGTGTGTGTGTGTGTGTATATGAATAGTCTACTTTATATGCTAATTTTCACAGAGCTTAAAAATTGCTACCAAATAAAAACTTTCTTTCCTAATGGTTTAGGTAATTATTTGATTGTTAATTATTTAAAAAGAGCACATCTAAAAGGCCAGTAAATAATAATTAGGCCAGTAAATAATAATTAGTCATCTCAGTAATTTCAAAGCAGTTTACACCAGAGCCCCAAGGACAAAATAAAACTATACCAAATATAGAATTAAACATCACAAATCTAGACTGAAGCAGATCAGACTTGCCTTATTCTTGATCTCCTTTCAGATCTAGCTACTGAAGAGCTGCCCTATATTCATTTCAAATCATTTTTAACAAAGGGGTAAATGAAAATCAACTGAGGCCCTAATCACGCAGAAATCCCCAGACATGAACGAAGATGGAAATCCTTTCTCAAGACTCTAGATACTATGGCAGACATAAATTTTAAAAATTTAGCAAGGGCTAAAGGAAGAGAGAGAAAGGTTTGAAAAAGTTATTAAAGACAATTGCTTTGGGTGGTGGGTGGGTGAGGGGTGTTAAAAAAAAAAGAAAGAAAATTGCTTCATTATACTACCAAGAATGAATTTTCATGTCCTGGCAGAGTCAGAAAAAAAAAACAAATAATTATTCAGAATGAAAGATAAAACATCATTTACATTAGTACCGCCTCCCAAAATTGAAATATTTAGGTATAAATCTAACAGAATGCATATGATTTATATAAGGAAACCTACAAAGTCCTGGGAAATGAAATAAAAGATGTCAATAAATAAATACATATTCCAGGTATATGGATCCAAAACCCAAACTGAGTGCATCCAGTCAATTCTGACTCATAATGATGTTACAAGGACAAGGAAGGTAGAATTCCCTGTGAGTTTCCAAGACTATAAATTTTTTTTCCCCAGAAAGCCAGTCTTTTAATTTCAAAAAAGCTGTGCCACACATTTCTACCGAGTGCCGATGGTCACCTGCCATACTCGCACGAGGTTATCTGTGTAACCTGCAAACAGAGTCTGGTCATCAGCAGACCAGGCCAGAGAGGTGCACTGGGGTGGCTCAGCCTTGCTGCTGGTGCTGATAACTTCTTGCTTCAGCTCATCAACAAGGATCTTACTTTCCAAGCCCCAGATCTTGATGCTGGGACCTGTGGCAGCACAGAGCCAGTAGCCGTTGGGACTGAAGCACAGGGTGTTGATATGTCTCCTCCATGAAGGGTATAAATGTACTTGCCTTCACTGAGCTCCCACAGCATGGCTTGGCCATCCTTGCCTCCAGAAGCACAGAGGGATCTATCTGGAGAAACCGTCACAGTGTTCGGGTAGCCTGTGTGGCCGATGTGGTCGGCTTTCAGTTTGCAATTAGCCAATTTCCACACCTTGACCAACTTGTCCCAGCCACAGGAGACGATGATGGGGTTGCTGCTGTTGTGCGAAAAGTGCACACAGAACACCCATTCAGAGAGGCTCTCGTCCTGTACGGTGTACTTGCAAACTCCCGGAGTAAGCCACAGCTTGATGGTTTTATCTCAGGAGCCAGAGACAATCTGCCGGTTGTCAGAGGAGAAGGCCACACTCAGCACATCCTTGGTATGGCCTACAAAGCACGTGTGGTGGTGCCCGTTCTAAGATCCCAGAGATGTAGTATTCCATCCCAGGAGCCTGAGAGCGCATGCTGGCCATCAGAAGAGATGACCACGTCACTCACAAAGTGAGAGTGACCACGCAGAGCACGCTGGGGAATGCCATAGTTGGTCTCATCCCTCAGGAGCTTCCACATGATGATGGTCTTATCTCGCGAGGCAGACAGTATCATGTCGGGGAACTGTGGCATGGTAGCAATCTGCATTACCCACACAAAGGATCATTTACTCAGTCATGGCGGCAGGGAGTGCGGGGGTTGCCGCAGGGGCAAGGATGGCACCGGACAGCTCCGACACACCAGCTCCTGCTGCTCTTCAGCGGAGAAACGACTGTAAATCTTTACAGGTGCACAAAGTCTTAATATTTTCTCCTAGTTCCCCAATTCAGTGCAATTGCAATATAAATCTAAGCAAGTTGTTTTGTGAATATCAACAAACTATAAAGCTCATATGGAAGGGCAAAATCCCAGAATCACATAGTTGGAGTTCTAATACTAGCTAATTCAAGGCCTAAGTACACTACAATCTTAAAGCTAATGATCAAGATGCTTAATTAGGCTACCATGATAAAGAGAGTGTGTTGTTTGCAAAGGAATAGACAAATTGATCAGTAGGACAGATAAAGAGCCCAGATATAGACCCACACAGTCTCAACTGATCTTAGACAAAGATGAAGAAAGTATAAACTTTTCAATAAATAGTGCTGAAACAAATGAACTTCCACATGCAAAAATTAACTTTCCCAAAATTAACTCAGAAATGATTATAGACCTAAAATGTAAGATGCAAACTTCTAGAATATAACATAGGGGAAAATACAGGGGTCTTAGCTTTGGTCATAAGTACAACACCAAAAGCATGATCTGCCAAAAAAATTTGTGAAGGCGAACTTCATTGAAATTTAAGATTCCTCTCCGCAAAAGATGAAAAATGAAAAGAAATGCTACAGATGGTAAGAAAATATTTGCAAAATAATATCTGATAAAGGACTTATCTAAAAGATATACAAAGAACTCTTACATCTAAACAATAAGGAGACAATTATAAAATGGACAAAAGAGCTGTAGAGAAATGTCACTAAGGTAAATACACAGGTGGAAAATACATATACAAGGGGGTATGCCCATCCCGCCCCACCCCCAGCAAAAAAAGGGAAAAAAACTCCACTGGGCAGAACTTTCATAGTTCACATTTTTCCCCGTAAGGTGAGTATCCAGCAACTCACTGAGTTAGTGCACTCAGTGGTATCACCTGGGAAGGTTCCCTCTGGTCATGGTGAATTTTTTCATGAAGGCAGTGTCACTTGAACCTCGTTTTTTTGGTTTGTTTGTTTGTGATAGCCAATTTAAGAGAACAGCATGCAGCTGTGAAAGTTTTTTTTCCTGCCTGGGAAAAATGCTGCAGAAACTGTTGTGATGCTGAACACAGCTTACAAGGAAGCACTATGGGAAAAACTCAAGTGTACAAGTGGTTTTCTCGTTTCAAAAAAGGTGAAATGGGGAACCGATTACAAGGAACTATATGTGACCTCTTCCCTGGGGGATGGACAACAGAAAAGTGGGTGAAGGGAGACATCGGACAGGGCAAGATATGACAAAATAATAATTTACAAATTATCAAGGGCCCATGAGGGACAGGGGAGTGGGAAGGGAGGGGGAAAATGAGACCTAATGCCAGGGGCTTAAGTGGGGAGGAAATGTTCTGAGAATGATGAGGGCAATGAATGTACAAATGCGCTTTACACAATTGATGTATGTATGGATTGTGATAAGAGTTGTATGAGCCCCTAATAAAATGATTAGGAAAAAAAAAGTTCAGAATTTCAACCCCCCCAAAAAAAAAGGTGATGAAATGTCAATTGATGACAAACTGTGTTCTGGACATCCATCAACTCCCCGAACAAATGAAAATGTCAACTCATAGGACATTTGGAGTTTGCTCCATCAGGTCAGACTGTTAATCAAGCTTTCTGTATGGAGGTTCTGACAAGATTGTATAACAGTGTGTGACAAAAAAGATTTGTAGTAGACGGGGGACTGGTTTTGCCACCACAACAATGCACCTGCTCATGCAGTCATCTCAGTGTGCCAGTTTTAGGCAAAACACAGCATGTCTCTTGTTCCATGCACCTTATTCACCTGACCTCTCTCCTTGCCACTTCTTTTTGTTTCCGAGAATTCAGAGGGACATGAAAGGACAGCGATGTGTTGACATAGAAGAGGTCAAGACAAAAATGAGGGGGGTGCTGTCAGCCATCCAAACAGTTGAGTTTGGAAAATGTTTCCAAGAATGGAATTACAGATTTGACAAATGTATTACTTTGAAGGTGATAAGGTTTTTTGTAAAAAAATTTAAATACATACCTTTGAGGGGCAGAAAAAGTCTGGGGTTTCTTAGGTACCTGCTTGTACAAAATGCTTAACACTTTGCAACAGTCACTGGAAAATTGAAAACCAAAACAAGAGAAGCAGCTGTACACCTATTTGGGGAAGCCAAACCCACTGCCATAAAGTCACTTTTGACTCACAGTGGTCCTGTATAAGGTTTCCAAGGTTGTAAATCTTCATAGAAGCGGACAGACTCAACTTTCTGTGAAATCAATGACTCACAGTCATACTAAAGACCCACACCAAACTCACTACCATCAAGTCAATGATGATTCATAGTGATCTTTCTGTGGGGTCTGAGACTACACCTGAGTAGAAAGCCCAGTCTTTCTCTCACAGAACTGCTGGTGGTCTTAAACAGCTGATCATTTGGACCACAGCCAACACATAACCATAGGCAAGCCATGGAGTATTACTCAGCAGTGAAAAGGAAATGAGCTAGTAAGTCTTGAAAAGACATAAAGAAACTTGAAACATATGCTAGGTAAAAGAAGATGGTTTGGGGGAAGTGGTGAGAGAACTACTTTTTGTATGAATCCAACATATGAGGGGATTTCAAAAAGTTCAAGGAAAAATAGAATGGAAAAATAATGGGATTTTCCTATGAGCTATCTAAACTTCTTTGTGTCACTATTTAGAAAAGACTATACTACTGAAACAGTGAAAAGAATCAATGATTGCTCGGTTTGGGGGGAAGGGAAGCAGGAAGAGTAAGTGGCACACAGGGCATTTTTAGGGTAATGGCAGCACTCTGCGGTAGAAAGCATATGGCACTATGCAGTTGTCAAAATTATTCCAAGTCGACTGGATCATTAATAACAACATTCAGCTGTATAACATACAGAATAAGCCCTAATGTAAACTATGTAAGTTCTTTAATAATAATGTTTCAGTATTGTTCAACAATTGCAACAAGTGGATCCAGTAACAGGGTGAATAGGAGAGAGTATATGACAACTCTGTACTTCTTGTACAAATTTTCTGCTCCAAAAAGACTGTTAATTTTGGGGTTTTTTTGTTTAAAGAAAGTGAGGCAGTTTATTTTAGGACAAAAAAGAAAATTGAAAATAAGCAGTCTTTGTCTCCACTCACTATGTCCTTCATTTCTTACACAAGGATCCCTTCCTTCTTCCAGGAAGTTGTCCCTAATGCTGTCTACAGCACGCATCACCTTGCGTATCTATTGTGAAATTGTTTAGTTTCCCACACTGGAAATCCCATCCCCTGCCCCGACCTGGCACTGTGTGGGGACAGAGGCCATACCCAGATTGTAGGAGTAGTGTTCTCATATCAAGCACAGTGAAATTCAGGAAGTGTCAGTAGACAATGAAATTATGTTAAGTTTTTCTACCATTAAGTCATACTGAAGCTTAAAGATATTCAAGTCCCCACTCCTAAAAAAAGAGAGATAATAAGCTGGATAATGTGACCCTCTCCATTCTAATCCCTCTTCTTTCCTTCTTCCTCCACTAATCCCTCTCCTTACTTCCACTGTGTATGTCTTTCTGCCATTGCACTCTGCTCTCTCTTGTTCTTCTCTATTTGTTTATTCCCTTGCTGTTCAGTTTCATCTTACTACTATAAAGAATCTTACACCTGAAAACTGTGAACTTTACCTTCTAATTCATTTTAGGACAAAACATTTTACATCACTGCTTGACTCATATACTAGGTATGTTTTAACATCTGTAATATGCTTAACATTTGCAGGATGGTGCAAAATGTGACATAATGATAACTTCATAAATTATAAGAAAACATTAGACTGACTTTAGTTTATCACTACCCAAAGAAGTCTAAGCCTAATGGAGTGCTTACAATTCAAAAACAACACTGAAATAGAACCGCATATATATCTAAATTGTTCATGCAAAATATTTTCTAGTCAAGTGGGTTTGGAAATAGCATGCAGTGCTTTGCAGAACAAACAACTGCTCTAGATTGGTGATGCTGCTTCAATGTTCAGTTCTCAAACAAACAAAAAATCTTCACTCAAATCAGAATTATTTTTTTTCCATGGAACAATGCAAATAAATGGCGACAAAACACTTGTCTGTAAACCCAAAGTTCCATGAAAAATTCTCGCTTTACTGTTCATTAGGGAGCAGCAGCTCCTTTTGGAATTTCAGCCCATTCTCCAAAACCAAAACACCAAAACCACTGCCATCAAGGCATGGATTTCTGAGGCTGTAAATCTTTGCTGAAACAGAAAGCCTCATCTTTCACCCACAGTATGACTGATGGGTTCAAACCACCGACCTTGCAGTTAGCAGCTCAATGTCTATCCCACTACACCACCAAGGGTTCCTTTCTTTCTCCAAAAGCAACTCTCAATCCAGAATTACGGTACTGCCTTTCACTGGAGAAATTGGAATAAGCAGGTAATGACATCAGCTTTGTCTACCAGCCTTAGCTGAGCTCCCAAGTGAGACTAGATCAAAGTGAATTCGGAAAGTGGATTCAATTCAAAAGACTATGTATTTCTATAGTATTTTTCACAATTAAAGGGGAAAATGACTGAAGTCTATGTACAATGTATAAAACAGTATGTTAGTAGAAAAAATATCATGCAGGTTTATATAAATTTATATTAAGAAATCTGCCAGATGCCATTGAAACTATGCCAATCCCTTCCTAGTCACCTATCTAGATGTCTTGACTCCATGTGCCTTGTGATGTTTGCTTATGATATGCTTAAAATATAAATGAAAAATAGGTTGGGGGAGAAGGTATGGTATAGAGAGGACTCAAATCATTTTTACATACTTTTTCCGAATGTAGCTAATTAATCTTTTTACCTTTCATTCCACTTTACCTTTGGTGAAAAATGAGAAAAAATCCATTTAGTTAGAGAGAAAGAAAAAGTTCCTATGATCTTATTTTTCTAGTTTTGAAAAATGTCTTGAAATATGTAATCATTTCCAAAGGAAACGTTAAAGTTAGAAGCTATAGAATGACGAATATTATACCAAAAATCTGGAAAAAATAAACTCAGAACTCTTCTCAATACTTAGGCAAATATCTATATATATTATCTCCAGTTGGGTTTTTTTCTGTAATTAAACCTTATTTCTCTCAGAAATTCACTTATTTTCTTAGTCAAGAAATGCTGTATATGATGGGTATGCTAGTAAAAAAATGTTGTGGTAGTTACATAATCTGTTGTTAATTTAAGACTTAGGAGTGAAGGGGTCGTGTTTAGCTTGTCAATCAGGTCACAGCTTGATGACCTTATTTGGAGGTGCTATGGATATAAAATAGCTCGCTGGAAGTGAGACACAGAGAGGCTCAATCCCTGCAAGACATTCCTGAGACAAGCCACACGGAGCTACGCTGATGTAGATAGAGCCCTGTAGGAGCCACGTGGAGACCCCTGCCAATGCTGAGATGCTTCTAGTGCCACTGGATCTACAAGACTTTCCACCCACTGGCCTGTGAACTTCCTGCATTCAGCATTATTGCATGGCTGTGTGAGTCTAAAGAAGAATTTATAGACTAGTATTGGATATATGGGCTAATATTGGACTTATGGACTTGACCTGGACTGGGCTGGAATGTTTTCTTAATGTACAAGTACTCTATATAAAGCTCTGGGCTACCCCCATATGAGTGTCTATGAATTTGTTTCTCTAGTCTAACTAGATGAACACAATTACCTATTAGTATTTCTAGAGCAGTAAAAAAATATCGAGAACTTTAAAAGCTCATATTCTTAAAAACTTTAGAAAACTTGGAAATTGTAACATTGCATATCCAGAGGTTTAGGCATTTAAAATTATTTTAATATTTATCTTCATGAATCCTGAAGTTAAAAATGCCCTATTTTTAATTATTTGCTAGAATTTTGTATAATTTATGTTTTTTAGCTAACATTTTCTATAACTGTCCTGGCTCTTTTTCTTTTTGTTCAGTTCTGTCTGTAAATAAAATCTGTGCAATGGTTCCTATGGAGCATACTAACATCTATTCAGAAAGAAGGAAAATTTTCTCTCATATTTCATACCGAAGGTGCACATTATACTCATATATGGAGAATACTTTTTGAGGGTACTTAATTTGAAAATTACACCTACATGTGTAAATTATACCTACACGTGCAAAGCAGCAGATAACTGGAGTCCCTGCAGTTATTTATAGCAAAGATTGCTCATTTAAAGGTCGATGTGCATAATATACACATAAAGAGAATTTTTTCCCTTTTATTATCTAATCTATAATAATTGCATTTACATAGGTGTGTTCAGCTATTCCTTTTAAAAAGTGCAAAGTAGACTAAAGTAAGGAATGCCGGTGGCTGCAGACGTGGAAGGACGCTGGCTGCGGGATCTGTGACTTTGGCAAGATTGAAGTCAGGGCAGGTTCAGAAGTAGATGCTCAGTTCCAGTTCACTAGTACTAAAAACTATTTCAACTCGTGCACTGCCACAGGTAGAATGAATTGTGTACTGGCCACATGCAGTAGCATTGTTCTGCTTGTTAAAGCCTAAAAACTCCAGCTGTGAAAGCATCAGAAATGGATTCTCAGCTGCCAAGTTCTCATGCCTAGAGCAGCGAATGTCAACTCATCATGTGATACTCGGTTTGTACAATAAATTATGACCCGGTGGGCAGGGGTAAGGAATACCATTTTAAAATGCTATAATTAAGAGTGAATATAAACTCTTTGAGGATGTAGCCATCAGATAAACATGCTAGAGCTATACTGAGAGATAGCAGAGAGAGACAAAGGCCAATTCAGCCCAACTGAGGTGCCAGATATAAGATGAAGCCATCTTAGAGGTTCCAGCCCCAGTTGAACGCATCCTCATGAGTAACACTAGTAAACAACACATGGAGCAGAAGAAGTGCACAGCTGAATCCAGCATCTTGAAAAAAAAAAAGTTATTGCTTTAACACATCAGGTCTGGCAATGGTTTATTATACGACAAATAATAATAAAACATATGAAAATACCTTCAAACCTTTGGTTAATAGATTTCTTAAGACATGCCACCCCTTTTGTGTCATTTATTAGTTGCTAATTTGACATCTTTCTTCAAAGCAACTTAACAGTCTTCAGTGTTCCCCCTTATATGTATAGTTAGTAATTTTGTACTTCATTTTTAATAGCTATAGGTTTAATAAAGTAAAATGCTATTTAGCATCTTTTAAAGCAGATGTCCCATGATCTTCAATAAATAAATTAGTTTGGAATTTTAAATTTGCCTGATATCATATTGTGGTAGTTACATAATTTCATGTCAACTTGATAAATAAGTATAGGGGTGGAATCTTGCCTGTCAACAGGTCACAGCCTGATGATGCCTCCTTGTGGGTATAGCTCCTCATGAGGATTCTGGGAACTTCCTTTTTCTCCCTAAAAGTGGGCCTCTCTCTCTCCGCTTCACCTTCCTGTTGACAAGCCATATGGGGCCAACCTGATGGAAACCAGACCCTGGAGATGCCTCCACTGCCATTGGATCCACAAGACTTTACACACACCGGCCTATAAACTTCCAGCATTATGCATCATTGCATGTGACTGTGTGCATCTGAAGAGTGACTTATGGACTAATATTGGACTTATGGACTTGATCTGGACTGGGCTGGGATGTTTTCTTAATATACAATTACTCTTTGATATAAAGCTCTTACTTATTCATGAGTATCTCTGGATTTGTTTCTCTAGTCCACATGGTCTAACACATGGTACTGAGAATGGGATGCTAGAGAAACAAATCATGAAGATGGAGAGCGGATGCTTATTTGGCCCCTGCCTTATAGAAGTTTTTCTTTGGCTGGCCGGAGGTCAGATAAGGCTTCACTGTTTACTCAACTATTTTCTGAAAAGGACATGGGAAGTGAAGGTTTTGATTCCTGGAAGTTGTTTTTGGTTATTCCTGTTTAAAATGGCAAAAATGAATGTGATAAATGTAAATTTTGAGCTAAGGGGGTGAAATTGCCCTTGAACTTTTCTTCTGAGACCATGCTGCTTAGTCACAATGTCTGACAGAAGGTCAAAAGCCCCGCCCTAAGTTGATGCAGTGAGATGCCTAAGGCCATAATTTGTATCAACGGACTAGTTCAGATAAGGATTAAGATAGATACAGCTTGAACTTGGCTTTTTTAAAAATCATTTTATTGGGGGCTCCTGCAATTCTTATCACAATCCATACATCCATCCATTGTGCAAGCACATTTGTACATTTGTTGCCATCATCATTCTCAAAACATTTGCCTTCTACTTGAGCCCTTAATATCGGCTCCTCATTTCCCCCCTCCCTCCCCACTCTCCCCTCCCTCATGAACCCTTCATAATTCATATATTATTTTTTGTCCTATGTTACACTGTACGATGCCTCAACCCCTACCCCCGCCCTCTTCTCTGCTGTCCATCACCCAGGGAGGAGGATATATGCAGATTCTTGTAATCGGTTCCCCCTTTCCATCCCACATTCCCTCCACCCTCCAGGCATGAGTTTAGCATCTGACTATACTAAGTTTATACTGATTTCTTCTTCATGTTATTGATATTCGAAAGGATTATTAGTAGGTATAAAAATAGAGTTTGTAAGTTCAAGGTCCTCAGCCATTAATTTGAATCCTTAAATGAGTTAGGACGCACCTGCAATTAAGACTCTATAAAAATAATCCCCACCCAGTAATCTTGAGTGCTCAGGACATTTGTATTCAAAGAGACTTGACTAGTGGGCTGTTGACAGATGGAAAAAAACAAAGGGAACCCTTTGGCTTTTTAAATTGTGAACAAGTGGTTTGTACCTGAAGCTGTAAAAATGTGGAGCCATGAAGAAACTCTCCTCTCTAGGATTGAACATTAAAGGGAGCCTGAAGGAGGCCTGAAAAGCTCGTTCAGGGACCTCCTGGATCCACTTGTCGAGTGAAAGTGTAAGAAATGCAGCAATAAAGAGATGGGTTGAGTCTAGCCACTGACACCTGTGGGTCAGTTCACAGAATCTAGAGGAGAAGATGAGATGGGGTTGCTGGTCTGAAATTCATGACCTAGCCCAAGGAGGCTGGGTTGGTGAGAATTTGAGACAGGCCCCATGGTCAAAAGGTGTGGCAGCCAACGGGCACCCTGGTGAGGACAAGCAAGGCAGCCCACGCTGAGCTGACCAGACCCCAACCAGATGAAGATGACATTTTTGAGCCTGTGAATTGATGCATATTGCTGCTGAATTTATGGACATCCTGTCCTGATTTGACTTTGCTTATGCCTTCAGACTCATAAGGTCCAACTGGAATGAAAATTTTTCAGGTGAAAGAACATGCTTGTTTCCTCAGAGCACTGGATTGATATAAGTGGGCAGCACAGAAATTGGATACCCAAATGGGAAGAATAAAGGAATGAAGGGGCTGGTTTACAAACTTTCATGGGTGGGAGAATATGTTTATATAATTATGGTGTATGTGTTCACATAATTGCAATGATTAAGCATAGAATATTTCTGTTTTGTCGCTTACAGAGTATTATTTTTAAATAAGAATGGCACATTTTGAGTTGTATGCATTTTAGTTTTATCCTGTCAGGTACAAATATGATTTTATTATTGTTTTGTTTAAAAGTTATGTATGGCTAAAGAGTTGTGTAAAGGTATCAAGTTGACAGGGGGGGGGACTGTGGTAGTTACATATTTGGAATATAAGTATAGGGGTGGAGTCTTGTCTGTCAATCAGGTTGCAGTCTGATGATGCCTCCTTGTGGGCATGGCCTTCTCATGAAGATTCTGGGAACTTCCTCTCTCTTGATCCTGCCATCAGAGGCAAATCTCTCTCACACTCTCTCTCTCTCTGCTTTCACCCTCCTGTTGGCAAGCCATGTGGGGCCGAGGTGAGGAAACACTCGAGAGCTGGAGAAGCCATGTGGAGATCCGCGCCAGCACTGAGATGCCTGCACCACCACTGGATCCACAAGTCTTTTCACCCACCAGCCTGTGATCTTCCTGCATTTGGCATCATTGCATACGTTGCTTGAGTCTGAAGAGGAATTTATAGATTGCTATAGGACATATGGGATAATATCATACTTATGGACTTGATCTAAACTGGGCTGGGATGTTTTCTCAATATACAATTGCTCTTTGATATAAAGCTCTCTCTTTTACACATATGAGTGTCTCTGGATTTGTTTCTCTAGTCAACCAGGACTAACTAACACACATATTATAAATGATCATATAGACAATGAGAGTTACATGTTGGGTGGGCTGCTAACTGCAAAATCAGTGTAGTTTGCAGTGTTTGACTCCACCAGTGCCTTTTTTAAAGAAAGAAATCAGGACAGGTACTGACTGATAAAAATAAGGGTGATTTCTTTCTTCCTTTCTTTAATAAAAAGGACCTAAGACATTTGTCTGGAACTCACAGATATTGAGTGGAGAGGCACTGGAGAGAGAAAGACAAACCCAAACCTGAAGAGTTATGGGATCAGTAAGTAAGCCAGGGGTTCAAGGCAGAAGAGTAAACAAAAGGATACTGCGGGCTCCAGTTGAATGGGCACTGAGTGTAACTTGATGGTAAGTGACAGCCATAGGCCTGGTCTGCAACCTTCAGCCCTTTCCCTAGGCCAGGCTTGGTCCTAGGGTCAGGGAGAAGACTGCCATTCTATTCTTGAGAACAGAGAGCTAAAGGAGAAGGGCCAAAGCAGATAAATGGCATCTATCATCAGAAAGGCAGGTAAAGCAGAAGTCGATTATTGTTTACTTCTGAATTGTTATTTTGAGTTGCCATCAAATCAATTCTGACCTATGATAACCTCATGTGCACAAAGTAGAACTTTTCGAGGCTGTGACATTTTGGAAGCAGATCACCAGGCTTGTTTTCCAGAGCACCTTGAGGTGGGCTTGAACTGCCAACCTTGTAGCTGGTAGCTGAGCCCTGAGTCACTTGCTACACCCAGAGACTCCTATTTAAGAATGAGAGCAGTGTTGTATGCCTGATTATATGTAAATGAAGCAAATACTGAAATTCATTTGCATTTTCCAAAAATGCAGTAAGCCCAAAGTAGGGTGGTGCCGTTAGTTGCTGTTGTGTCAGTCAATTATTCATGGCACCCTGATAGATAACAGGACTAGGCCACTATGATCTAAAGAGTTTCGAGAAAAAGGAGGCACAACATCAAAAGAGGCTGCCAGCTCAGCTACTAATGCTGATGTAGCACTATTGCTAATGTGGCAACTAATGCTGTGTAGTTCAAGGTAGAAGGATTTTGCAAAACAATTCTTTCATTAGTATTCAATAAAACCTAAGTAATATTACATTTAAACAATTTGCAGCTCTACCTATCATATATTATGATTAAAATTGGCAATAACCATTTCTAAGAATGCTGTGTGGTCTAGAAGGAGGAGGCCCATGGGGCACAGGCAGGAGTGACACCATGAGCTACTGCACTGGGTGACACCGATTCTAGCCACCACTGCACTGCCCTGGTAGACGTCATTTGTAACCAGAGAATTCACAATAAGCTCACTTATCTGAATGTTAAACTCATGAAAAAAATCAGTAGTAGTTGATAGTGTAAGCATAACAACAGTGACGGAGGTGATAACTGAAAACTGATCTCTACAAAGCGCAGAAAAAGAAAGAGACTCTAGACTGTCTTAAGACATGTTACAGTAATGAATGTAGGTAACGACGCTCCCAAGGTTTCCTTTATGCTGTGTATGGAACATTTAATGTATTTAGGGAGAAATTCTAATTAAAAATGAAAACGGTTCTGGCATTTGACAAAAATCAGCTAGCTAAATATTCACCCAGGAGAATACCTTATGCCCTAACCAATATCAAATAAAAGAGCCATTGCTTTATTTTCAAGTTTTTTTCTTTCTAAAAGAAACTATTTCAATGCTCTCAAAGATGATCTGCAAAAACTATGAATGCACTATCCTCTGAAACCCATTCCTAAGTATTTGAGAGATAGTAGATAAGGGGCAGCTTGTGTTTGTCCTTCATTGTGTACTGTTTTCTATTTCCTTTAGACCTGTTCAGAGGCAGAGGGCTAGGAGACTTCTGCTCTGACAATTCAAAGAACTCAAACTCAAGAGCCTTGTTCATGCCTTCTGCTGCTGAAGCCAGACGATTACACATTTCAAGGTTGAAAACATTTCTCACATGAGGCCTGCCCCCAAACTCCTTTCTCTCATCAGGCAATCATCATCATCACTTTACTTACTTGCCTCTCTGGGCAAAATCATTTCATGTGCTTAAATGTCATGGTTTTCTTCTCAGATTTTAATTTTGTCTAAGACTTACTAGAAGAACACTTAATTTGCTATTAACTCGTCAATTCAACTTAGCATGTGGCCATCAACATTTGAGAAGAGTCCCAGAGGAGGAGAAAATAAAAGAGGCCAGGAGGAGATAGTGCCCTCTGGGAGAGGATAGAGCGCCCACAGAGGAGATAGTGCACCTGCAGACAAGGGCACCCAAGTAGCACACACTCTGCAGAAAACAATGCAAAGGAGTCAGAAAGGGATGCCGTGAGGACTTCCAGGAAAATGGCACCAATGTCGGATCGCCAGTGTGAAGAGCTCACTGTGTGATTGCCAGATTTATGGGTAGGAGACCACGTTGGCGGACCAGAACCAGGAAATACAAGACTGGCTCTAGCAGCACACCACCAGGATTCTTTTGTCAGTTCTTCCACAAGTGTACACCAGCTGTACTTGTCACAGGTCCATTCACTTTTCAGAGCACCAGTCCCCATTTCCCTCCCTTGTCTGTGAGGTGGTCACTCCTGGCCTCTTCCCCTCCTGTCCCCATTCAGTGGTTCGCCAGCGTGGGGAGGTGGCCCAGGACAGTCCACTCCTCAGGGGCATCACACGGGTGCCTGCAAGGAGTCCTGGAAGCAGCAGACGCTGTAACCCACGGCAGCCCACAGAGTAAAGTTCCCATTGGGGATAGTCTCTAGTCAAAGACCAGCTCCCTCCCCTGGTGGCAGGAGCACAACTGGGCTCTGCAGATAGATAGCCCCAGCTGGTTGGACAGGGATCAATCGGGTATCAGGGAGACAGAGGAGCGGCTGCACCTGCACAAAAAGGACTCTAGAAGGTTGTTAGATTTGTTCCTATTTACTTTTGAGAAAGGAAACACAAAACTCCTTACCCTGTCAGAGGAAATGGAATCCTGCATTTCCATGTTTCTCTGTAGCTTCCCAGTAGCCTGCAGAACCAGGGCTCACAGTGCTTATCCAAATCACCCTCTGATCAGAAGCCCCTCTTCTCTGGGCCATTCACTGTAACTGCCCATTTCCACCCTAGGACCACACATAAGGAGAGGATAGTTCTGAATTGTGCAGGAATCCACTATATAAGCCCAATAACTGAAGGACTGAACTCTCCCTGCATAATGTACAGGGTTGATTAGTGACTCTGTTAGATTCAATATATCCCTCCCTTACCCCAACTACCACAACCTCTGGAACCTGTTCCCTCCACCTGAGTAACATACACTCTCCTTTAACTTACAAAGTGAAATCACATACCCCATAATTCTCTTCTATAACTCATTAAAAATGACTATACTTAATATACTATATGATCAATCCCACAACTTAAAACCTACTCCTGAGCACCTATACCCTAATCCTTCTATTCATCCAACTAACACTTCCTCCTCATCCACACATGTTTTATAACACCGCTCTGACCCTCCCTAACTTAAGAGCCAGCCCTGCCCCCTACATATCCCAGACTACACACCACCTTCAGCTCAACCCAAACACGTCAAAAACAACAGCCGACACCAGCAGCTACCATAAAAAAACTAGAGAAACAAGTCAATTACCAAAGATGACCCAAACCCAATGGTTTACAAAGAAAAAGCAACTCTTGAACTGCCAGAAAAAGAATGCGTGAGAATACTGTTTAGAGCCATGCAAGAAAATAGGGGATCAACTCTGAAAATTAACCCCCCAAAACAGATATACTAGAATCTTCATACCAAAGAAAAATCAGGAGTTAAGGAATGAGGTAGCAGAGAGAAATCGGAGATTGATCTCAACAACAGAATGGGAGAAATGAAAAACCAAATCAGTGCTCTCAAAGAGAAAGAAGCAAAATTCAGCAAACAAGAAAAACAATCAAACAAAAAACCAAACGAATCAGAAGAAAGCCTGAGGGATTCCATAAAACAAAACAATATTCGAATTATTGAGGTGCCTGAACGGGAAGAAATAAATAGACCTACAGTTAAAACAGTAAAGGAATTCTTAGAAGAAAATGTCTCCAACATCCCAAGGAGACTACAACATCCCAGAAGCAGAAAGAACACCAATTATATTAAGCCCCCTCGAAACACACAGTAGTTGAAGTATCCAATTCAAAGAAAAGGAGAGAATCAGAGCTGCTAAAGAGCAAAAAGCAGGCAAAGATGTAAAGGTAAACAGATAAGAATAAGCTCAGTCCTCTCTGCGGAGACCAAACAGGGAAGAAGAAACTGGGCAACATACTGCACAAGTTGAAAGACAACTGCAATTCAAGGTACAGTAATGTTATCCAGCAAAGATCTCCATCAAACTTGACGGAAATAAGTGTTTCCTCAAATAAGGAAAAATTTAGAGGATTCGTAGAAACAGAGTTACCAAAAATACTTTCCAGTTCTTTATGGGCAGAAAACCAGCAACCACAGTATACAAACCTTAGACCACCACAGGATGTATCGCCCAGAAACCAACACTCTGAAAACAGTATCCCAAACATTACAGATCCAACAGAGAAATGAAAACAAGAATAAACTACCTACACACACACACACACACCATCCTATAAAGGAGAAGAAAAATGTCAAACACAAATAGTAGGAGAAGGTAGCAACTAATCTACATTCAAATTTAATTACACTGAGTGCTAATGGTTTTAGCATGCCTATTAAAAGACAAAGAATAGCAGACTGGATTACACAACACAAGCCATCAATCTGCTGCCTTCAAGAAACATCTCAAACTCACAGGAAAAGAAAATAGACCGAGAGTCAAAGGATGGTGAAAATTTTACCAAGCTAATAGCAACCATAAAAGAGCAGGGGTCAGAATACTAATCTCTGACAAAACAGACCTCAAGGTACATGATGTAACAAGAGATAAGAGTGCAGCTTATATAAGGCTCAAGATATCAATAGACCAAGAACCCATAAACATATGTGCCCAGTGAAAGACCCTCGAAATTCATCAACCAAATCCTCAAAGAAATGAAAACAGAAATCACCAGATCAACAACTATAGCAGGTAATTTCAATATACCACTCAAAGAAAGATAGATGAGCAAGTAAGACATTGAATAAACTAAAGAGCTGAACAACACAATTGAACAACTTGACCTCCTACACATTTTGAGAGCTCTCCCACCAACAGCAACAACAACAAAAAAATTCTTCTGCAAAACACACAGCTCATATTAGAAAAGAATCGACATGCTGGGAGACAAGGCAAGCTTAAGAAAATTCACACACACAGAGGTCAAACAATCTCTGAATAGAACACAGCGCCATAAAGCTAGAAATCAACAATAGAAAGAACAAAAGCACAAAGACAAATACTCGGAAACTCAATAACACACTTCTCAAAAGAGAATGAGTAAAGGCCAAATTGGAGGGGAAATTCGGAAGTTCCTAGAAACCAGTGAGAATGACAATACAACATACCAAAAGCTGTGAGGTGCATCACAGGCAGTTATCAGGGGTAATTTTTTGCAATAAACGCACACATGAAAAAAGAGGAGAGAATGATGGGCAGCATCTTAACCAGGATTTAAACAGGGTCACAGCCCAATCCTTCCAACAGTAATAGAAGAGAAATCATACAGATTATAGAGTTGAGATAAATGAAGTGGAAAACAGAAGAACAATACAAAAACTCAATAAATTAAAAATTTGGTTCTTTGAAAGGATCAGCAAACTGCTAGCAAACTTAGCAAAGAAAAAGAAGGAGCAGAATTAGGGATGAAAGATTCCTAAAAAGATTCTCAAGAAGACAGGCTGAGACAGGAAAATCCTCAATACAGTAAAGGCCATATACAAAAAAAAAACCGATAACCAATATTACACTCAATGGAGAAAAGCTCAAAACATTTCCACTGAATAAGGGAACCTCACAAGAATGTCCTTTATCCACACTTCTATTCAACATTGTGCTGGAAGTCATAGCCAATACTATAAGACAACACGATAGCATGGGTAAAGAAGTGAAACTTTCACTAGTTGCCGATGATATGATTTTATACATTGAGATTCCTAGGGGGTCCACAACAGGATTCTGGAAACCATGGAGGAGAGTAGTAGAGTGGGAAGATACAAGATTAACAAGCAGAAATCAATTGGATTCCTATATACCAGTGATGGGAACGCATAAAAAAGAAATCAAGGAACCAGCTCCATTCAAAATAGCCACGCAAAAGCTGAAATATCCAGGAATAAACCTAGCCCCACCCCACCCAAAAAAAGACCTATACAAAGAAAACTAGAAGGAGGTACACTGGTACAGATAGGAACTGAAAATACAGGGAATCCAGGGCGGATGAGCCCTACAGGACCAGTGGTGTGAGTGGCGAAACAGGGAGGGTAAAGGGAGAATGGGTAGGAAAGAGGCAACCGATTACAAGGAACTATATGTGACCTCCTCCCTGGGGGACAGACAACCGAAAAGTGGGTGAAGGGATACGTTGGACAGGGCAAGATATGAAAAACTACCCATTTGTAAACTATCAAGGGCTCATGAGGGAGGGGGGAGCGGGGAGCGAGGGGAAAAATGACCTAATGTCGGGGGTTTAAGTGGAGAGAAAATGTTTTGAGAATGAGGTACAAATGCACTTTACACAATTGATGTGTGTATGGATTGGGATAACAGTTGTATGAGCCCCTAATAAAATGTTAAAAAAGAAAAAAAACAACAAATAACAATGACCCTACTGTGCAGCACAAAAAAAAAAAAAAAGAAAATATGGAAGTCAAGAGACTTGTACTTTAGTATTCCTTCTGCCGTTAAGCACTTGGGAAATGTTGGAGCAGTCCTTTGACCCTCCTGAGTTTCCATTTCTTAATGTGTCAGAAGAGGTATTTATATTCTATAGCACTAAGATATTTCAGGCTATAATATTTTGGTTTTCATGATGTGAAATCTCTCTGTCAAACTCCTATTAAACAAATCAACTGCTAAAAAAAAAAAAGAAAAGAAAACTAGAGAACATTACTACAACAAACCACAAGGGATCTACACAAAAGCAAGCATATTCTGTGTCTGTGGAGTGGAAGACTCAATGTGGTGAAGATGTCAATAGTACCTAAATAACCTCCAAATTCAATGCAATCCAGATCTAAATTCCAGCATCATTCTTCAAAGAAATGGAAAAACTGATTACCAACTTCATACGGAAAGGAAGAAGCCCAGGATAGACAAAGAACTCCTCAAGAAAAAGAAAGTAGGTGGTCTTGCACTACCTGACCTCAAAACCTACTCTACAGCCACAGTTGTCAAAACAGTCTGATTCTAGTATAATGAGAGATACACGGACCAATGGATCAGGACAGAAAACCCAGAAATAAAAACATCCCCATACAGAACACTAATTTTTTATAAAGGCCAAAAAAACATTAAATGGGAAGCAGATGCCCTCTTCAGTAAATGGTGCTGGAAAACTTGGATAGCCACATGCATAAGAATGAAACAAGACACATATCTCACTCCATGCATACGAACAAACTCAGGTGTATCAAAGACCTAAATGTAAAACCCAAAGGATTTGGGTCATCAATGAGAAAATTAGAACAAAGCTAGGACCTTCAGTGTTGGGAATACACAGACTATCAGAAATAACAAAGGAACCACACTCCATGGAAGACAAAACAGATGAGTGGTACCTGTTAAAAATAAAACACTTGTGAACAACAAAAGGCTTCATTAAAAGAGTAAAAAGAGGGCCCACAGACTGGGAAAGGTCATTTAGTAATAATGTAACAGACAAAAGACTAATTACTAAAATCTACAGATTTTTACAAGATTGCAACAAGAAAAAAAGAGCAGTCCTCTGAGAAGGCAAAAGACCTGAGCAGATGATTCACAAAGCATGACACTCAAATGGCTAATAAACACATGCGGAAATGCTCCCAGTCACTAGCCATCCGGGAAATGCAAGTCAAAACAACCATGATATACCAACCACCTAAAAGCCCATTACTGTAGGCCAACTTCAAAAAACTGAGAACAAATGTTGGAGAGGATGTAGTGAGATAGAAATTCGTATCCACTGCTGGTGGACTTATTTTAAATACATACAGCCACTGTGGAAGGCAATATGGCGATACCTAAAACAGATGGCAATTGAACTACCATATGACCCAGCACACTGGCACACATCCAAAGGAATTAAGAAACAGATCATGAATACATGTGTGCTCCCCATATTGATTGCAGCACAGTTCACAACAGCAAGAAACTGGAAACAGCCTTAATTCCCATCAATAGAAGAGTGGATTTAAAAACCTCTGGTACATAATTCCAATGGAATACTACCCATCCCTAAAAAACAGCAATGAAGCCATACAACACCTTAAGTTGTAGAAGTATTTGGAAGACATTATGCTGAGTGAAGTTAGTCAAGCACAAAAGGACAAATACTGTCTGAGTCCACAGAGACAGGAACAAGCAGGAGAACAAGTACAAGCTCAGGCTTGTTGGGCATCGTCTTCTGGCTGTGGATCAGAAAGGCTGGTAAAGAGCCAGACCCACTGCCAATGAACCACACATTATCTGCTCAAGGTTACGTATAGTGTGGGCCACTTGGCCGGAGGGTGCCTCACAACAGCTGGGATCGAATGGAGGTGAGGGAGAGGGGATGCTGTCTGTTGAGGGGTTGCCAGGAGGATCTGTGGTGAGGTCCCCTGAAGAGGGAGAAGGGCCTTGTCAGAGGGATGGGGCTCACTGATGGGAGGGGCAGTGCAGGAGAGGGAAGTGGGAACAGTCTCTTTGGAGGAGCATAGATGAATTTCTTTGGAGGGAAGGGGAGGAAGGCCTGACTTCCAGGTGGGGGGAGGAGAGATGGGATTTGGAGAATATTAAGTGGGGAGTGTCTTTAGTGGCATGTACTGGGTGGGCAAAATTGAACTATGGTGTCTGGGGGTATCCTGGGAACCCAGGATGGGTGACGTGGAGCGCTGGGACACTGAATCCTGGATCTTCAGGGTGCAGGCATGTTCCAGAGGCTGCATCGATGAGACTCCGCATGGATACTCCATTGGGTGAACTGGACTGTACCTCAGACACAATTGTAACCTGAGGACTTAAACTGGAAATACATGGTGTCCAAAGAAGCAGAAGACTGCTGTAGTGAGAGTAGTATACTGCTGGTTGGCAAACAAGGTCTTTCTAAATCAATGCTCTGTAGGCATTAGTTAAGATTTGCATTATTCCTTTTGATAGCCGGGCACCATCAGCGTCTGGGGTCTTAAAAGCTTGAAGGTAATCAAGCGGCCATCAAGCTCAGAAGCAACAAAGCCCACATGGAAGAAGCACACCAGCCTATGCAACCACGAGGTGTCAAAGGGATCAGGTATAAGGCATCATCAGAACAAAAAATCTTACCATAGTCAATGATGGGGGGAGTGCAGAGTGGAGATCCAAAGCCCATTAGTAGGCCACTGGAGATCCCCTTGCAGAGGGGTCTCAGGGAGGAGATGAGCCAGTCAGGGTGCGATGTAACAACGATGAGAAATACAACTTTCCTCTAATTCCTAAATGTTTCCTCCCCACTCCCACTATGACTCGAATTCGACCTTGCAAGTCTGGCTAGACCAGAGGATGTACACTGGTACAGATAGGAACTGAAAATACTGGGAATCCAGGGCGGATGAGCCCTACAGGACCAGTGGTGTGAGTGGCGAAACAGGGAGTGTAAAGGGAGAATGGGTAGGAAAGAGGGAACCGATTACAAGGAATTATATGTGACCTCCTCCCTGGGGGACGGACAACCGAAAAGTGGGTGAAGGGAGACGTCGGACAGGGCAAGATATAACAAAACACCAATTTATAAACTATCAAGGGCTCATGAGGGAGGGGGGAGCGTGGAGGGAGGGGAAAAATGAGGACCTAATGTCGGGGGTTTAAGTGGAGAGAAAAAGTTTTGAGAAATGATGTACAAATGCGCTTTACACAATTGATGTGTGTATGGATTGCGATAACAGTTGTATGAGCCCCTAATAAAATGTTTAAAAAATTAAATTAAAAAAAAAAAAGATTTGCATTATTCCAGCAATCCTGTGACAGTCATTCTGTTATATCTTGCTTATGCTTGTTCATATTAGGGTGAATCTCAGAGCTGTGTCACCATTGGGGGTCACCCTCTGGAAATTATGTTATTCGTTTCTCTGTTTTTTGGTAAATGAAACTCAGGGACCTTGAGCTTATAGGGAAAGAAATATTACAAAGTTTTCAGGGGAAGGGGGGACACAGAGGAGAGATAAGAGAGAGATGATATCAAGCAAGGAGTCCAGAAAGGAAAAGTATGTTTGGAACCTGACCATGGAAGCAACTGTATAATTCTGTCAGTCATGATTGAACTATGGAATGAATTAACCCCTAAGTTACAGCAAATAAAAAAAATAAAAAAAGCATAGATCTAGAAATGAGTTTCAGGCTCACACTAAATCCTAGCTCTAACTTAAGAACAATTAGTTCTTACATCATGGCCTTGCTCGATACTCTCCCTCGGGAAGGGAACACAGACGATACAGGTGCTATAACAAAATGTGGCGAAGAACTTAGATGGTGGCCAAGTATCAGATAAAATCGTGTCTGGGGACTTAAAAGCTTGTCTCCAAACAAACTGTCATCTAGGAGAGATGTCAACTAAGTCTACATAGAAGAAGCACACCACCATCAGTGACTGAAGGATTGGAATCCATATGATCTGAAGTCGAAGGTAGGATCAGTATCAGTGCCTAAATTGTGAGAATCCAGTGTGCAGAGACTATGGATGACAGTGGGAGCCCATGATACATTGGTGAAAACACATAGGAAATAAGCCTCCATAGAATTCCCCCTCTCTAAAATCGAGGGATGGGAGGAAAGGTGTCACTAAGCAGAGTGCTTGGGAGAGAGGAGTATAGAAGATCAAAGGCATAAAGCTGACCTGAGCAGTTATCCCCCCCTTAAGATGCTGGCTGGACCTGATCTGGTTTTCAACATTTTCTGTAATTTTGGTTTGTATTGTTTTGTTTGGCTTTTGTTTGTTTATATTAGAGGGTATCTAAGAGGTGCTACTTTAATGGAGGTCTCCCTGTTGAAGCTATGCTATATGCTTTTCTGCTTACGGTATATGAAACCCAGGATTGATGAACCTATAGCGACATCAAGTAGAATAAAGGGTTCAGGGGATGGGGTGCAGTGGGGGGAGGGGGGTAAAAGGGAGACGATGTCAAGGAGTTCATGTAGAAAAAGATTGTTTGGAAACTGATTGTAGTAACAATTGTACAATTATACTTGATGTGACTGAAATATGGGATGATGATATATGTATTAAATCCCAGCTAATTTAAAAAAAGGGAAATCCATTGTATATGTATGAAACCTCATGAAAAGAATTAATAAACTTTTCCGTGAAACAAAAAAATAAATTACTTCACCTCTTTTCTGAAATAAATAAACAAAATATTTTTGGTTTCTGCTTCAAAGAAATACAAAAATTACTTCAAACTCATCAATGTGAATTATCCGCCTATGAGTATGCCTCTTTTTTACTATTACTCAAAGCAAATTACACAGGAAAATGGTTTTGTGTTCTAAACATTGCATAACTTTGACAGTTTTAATGACGTCATGGAATCAGGCATAGCTTTCTTTTTTGTCTTTACAATGAACTCTTCATTTTATAAAGGCAGCTAGAAGAAAAACATCAAGTGGCATCCACAGCTAAGCGGTGTCACAGGAAAGCTGATGACAATGACACTTCGTTTTAAATGCATGTCATTTCAGAAGTTCTGTGATTAAATATTTATTCTATCTAGTTATCCCCAGTCAAAAATGAAGGAGCCAAATGCACATCTGTTTGAACTTCTCCTCTACAGGATACGTTTTCTTTTTTTTTTACCCTGCCTGGTACTTTTACAGATCATGTTTAGGCAGAGAACAACTGAGGAGTGGAGGTCAGGTGGGAGGAGAGGCACGTGCTCAGTTTGAAGAAGACAGCCACTGTCTGTCCTTTGGAGGTTTTAGCGTTCAGTCGGCTCCCCCCACCCCCTACTCCTTCCAGCGGTCAGGGCCCCTAGCTTCAGTGGAACTAGATTTCCCAATAACAGAGTCTGACATTGAACAACTAACCCACAAAAATCTATAGTTAACACCCTAAAAAAAACCCTCAAAATTCACTGCCATCGAGTCGGTGCCAACTCATAGTGACCGTATAGGACAGGACAGAACTGCCCCTGTGGGTTTCTGAGACTGTAACTCTTTATGGGAGTAGCAATCTGTTTTTTCAATTATTAGTTTGAAATTGCACAGAAACAAGATCTTGAGTAAGAATTTCCACACCCATATACTTTATGTGGCTAATACATATAATTTTCAAGAGCAAATGAATTGAAGAAGTCTTGATTCCTGCTCTTGTTAGTGAAGCTGGAGGTTAAATTTGTCATAATGGCTGAAGTTTAGTAGACAAAAGATTCTTTGAGTTAAATCTACATGCTCTTTGAGCATCATGTGTCTAAACAGCTTAATCACAACCTAACTTTAACAACACAAGGTCTCAAGTGGTTAATCAGAGGTGGGAGGTGCTTCTGCATTTTACATTGGTTCCAATTTGCTGACACCACATCATGCTGACCTCCCTAGTAGGCGAGAGTCATCTTCAATGGCAGTAAGACGAGTGCTGCACACAAAAGCCACAGCCCGTCAAGTAACAATTTCATTCTTTCTGTCATTCCTTTCAAGCGGGACAACTCTCAACACTGCTTCTGACAATGTTTATGAACAGAACTCATGTCAGCATAGGAATAGGAAAGGGAATGAGAGAGAGAGTGTGCGTGTGTGTGCACGTGCGTGTGTCCAACAAACTGAAATATACAATAACCAGCTTAGTCTTAGTCCTGCAGAAATGGATTTGGATTTAAAACCTAGTTTCTGCAAAAATAAAGCTATAAAAGTACCCAAAACTGCTAGTTTTAATCACTTATCAAAGACAAGGTACAATTTAAGATATACCATAATCAGTAACTTCTGGCAATTTTGTTCAGAGTAAATTCATAAAACAATTACCAGGATATGTCGAAAGGTGTTGCTATGAAATCACAGAAATTTCATCAAAACCTTTATCAAACAAAAATATCAAAATGAGAAGCTACTGTTTCTTGATATATCCTGCATCAAGATCTATATATTTCTGAAAGCAGCATTTCCATTTCTCTACCTTTTCCTGAAGAATTCTGTGCTCTTTGATTTACACCATGTCAAAATGGCAGTGCTGGTAACCTTAAGGGACTCAAATCACTCTCTGAATCATGTTGGCAAATCTAAACCTAGTCTCCAGTTACGATTCATTCCATAAAATTATGTTCACTAGCTTCACTCTTGCTTAACAGACCAGTGGCAAGGTAGATCAATTACTTGAGCTAACTGGTGATCATCAAAGGATACCTTTGGCAGCCTTCAAGCCAAAATCTTGTTGAAGCCAAGATTATTTGCTTGGAATTGAGCAGACGGACTAGTGTGAGATTCCAACTTCAGTAGCTATCACATCAATGGTAATTCTGTGGTCTTCTTGGCACATCTCTGAGGTCTTCTCGACCTTCCTTAAAAAGCTTGATCTATCCAAAAACTACTGGAGTATGTGGAGCAGCATTCTCCTCCTTTTTTTTTTTAAGCACTCTAATGGTATAAGGAGAGTCTTATTACCAAAAGAAAGAATTCTCTGCAGCTATTCCAATGATCAGAGAGACATTTGTGTACAAACTACTGTGTATCCTTGAAAGTAAGACATCCCCCCAAAATAAGACCTACTTACAGTTTTGCCTCTCGCTGAAATATAAGGCATCCCCCCGAAAATAAGACCTCGCCGAACATAAGACCTCCCCGGTAATAAGGTCCCCCAAAACTACCGTAACTCTGGACTCTGGACCGTAGCGGTGGGCACCGCCGCCAGCTCAACATTGGCCACAGCGCAGCTGGAGCAGACAGGAAGTGTGAGTAAATGTACCATAGATTACGAGTAAATGTACCATAGATTGTTGTACATGGAAATAATGGTAGTAACAAGCAATTCTTGATACTGTAGGATTCAGTTTGTCTGGTTATGCTGGTTTGTGATGACAACTACTACCATACCGTGTACAGGTAATAAATTTCCTTTTTTGTTGTTCAACAATAAATGTGTACCGTATTCTTCTTCATGGAAAAATAAGACATCCCCTAAAAATGAGACCTAGCGCATCTTTGGGAACAAAAATTAATATGACACTGTCTTATTTCCGGGGAAAGGGTAGACTCCTGGTAGTAATACTTTTTGACTGACCCTAATATTTTGAAAGAAGGTTAAGTCAAATACATGCATTAGACTAACATCTTCTTTATGATAAAAATAAACTCAAAAACACTGCCACCTAGTCCATTCTGATTCATGAAAACCTTGTAGGACAAAACAGAACTGCCCTGTGGGTTTCTTACACTGTAACTCTTTTTTTGTTTGTTTTAAATATACTGTAACTCTTCACAAGACTAGAAAGCCTAGATTTTCTCCCTCAAAGCAACTGATTTCCAACTGCTGACCATGCAGATAGCACCCCAACGTGAAACCACTAAGCTATCAAGGCTCACTATGATAGCAATATATTTCAACACTGTTGCTGGTTGCCAGTGAGTAAACGCCAACTCATGATGACCTGTGTAGAACAAAACGTTGCTAAGTCCATGCATGATTCATACTTTGTTTGGCCCCACTGGGCAGGCTATTACATCAATCCTTCTCATTGTGGACTTCCCTCATTTTTGCTCTCTACCACATGTGATATCCTTTGACTAGTGATTGCTCTTTGCAGCTGTCATGTCTAAAGTCTAGCAAGACAAAGTATCACCATCTTGACTTCTAAGGACCATTCTGGCTGTCTTTATATATTCCATGTAAAATATCTTATAAAACACAGTTAAAAGCAACCTCTTTAGTCTTATAATAAGAGAGTAGCTGTTAAATCCTACATGTCATTTGGAATTTAAAATCCACCATTTAGGTAATATATGAATTCTACAACTTTGAAGTATACAAAACCTTTATATAAAATATACAGTGAATTGCTGAGCTAAAGCATAATCTTAGAACTTAGTAGACAGACTATAATTACAATGGATTATATCATTCACACTTCTAAAAGCTCTCATTTCCCCCTGCTATATTCTACTATTAGTTTTCCTAATAATATTATGAAGGGCAGATATATACTATGTACTAATAAACACATTTCAACTCATTTGCTTGCTTGTGTTGTTGTTTGTTTTTAAGGTTGAATTGTTTTTTACCTAAGGTAAAGCATACTACAATATAAAAATAGCAATATAGAGAGAATAAATGCTCTTGAATTCTAAATCATCTATTATTCTATATATTTTTACAACCTAACAGGGATTTAAGACAATACAGTTTAACTCCAAATTAATAACAGTTAGATAAATAACGTAACTAAATAATTACCAAGTCTGCTTCAAATAAAAGTAGAATAGTAATCTGATGACAAATTTCAGTCCGTTTATTGCTTCCCTTGTTAATCTTTCACCTTCTCAAGTGTATTTTACAACTAAAAGTGAGAAAGAACTCACATTAAAAATTCTTGACTTCATGACACTAACTTTTATGGAGTAAGTTTATTCCATCCGGCTGCCCACCACACCCCCAATACATCCATTCAATTGAGAAAATTCAGTTTTAGAATGCAAAGTCCTGGATGTCCTGTCTATCAAGCCAAATGGGCTAATGTGGATTCCTGGGG
>NW_022103901.1:44434245-44435569 GCF_000313985.2 Echinops telfairi | reverse complement strand
GGGGCGTCCTTACCCTAGCAGGTGATAGATTTTCATGAAGGACAGCTTTGTGGCCCCTCGTTTGTCCAACTCCGACTCTTCAAACGGTTAAAACCCGACAATGTGCCTCTCATGCCTAGGCCACCCTAAGTTGTATCAGTCTTCCTACAAGTAAAATCATTTCAGAGCACTCCTGCAGGGCCTTCTTGGCATGAAGCCTCAGAGAGGAGGCCCTTCTCCCCTGAAGACACAGAGTTACTGATTCAACTCAGAAATGACAGATGCTCAGTGAGTGTGGGCCAGAGCAAGGTAGGCAGAAACATAAACATAACCATACCTCCCAGTGAATGCTATACAGATAATAAGAGATCCAAAGTTCTGAAGAGAGACATTACTTCCAGTCAGTAAGATAAAAGAAGATATTGTGAAAGAGGTTACCAGGTGAAAGAGACCTGAGAAGGTAAGATAGGTATCGGAAGTACAAATAAAATATCTTCAAAATCGAGAGGAATACACACAATGAATCATACTTCCCAGCACAAGTATCTGTGATTCATCTGTTCATTTACTCTCTGACTATGCTTTCTGAACACCTGAGTTATACAGGCCCTATTCTGTGTGTTGGGGGTCCTCTATGACTAAGGCAGGCTGCTCCCACTCTCAGAACTGAATTTCTAGTAGAGGAGACAGATAAATAGAGCAACAAAAGAATGCAGATGTGGATGTCAATACAAGGAAGAAAACCGAAGTAAGGCAAGGTGAGGTGAATGGAGAGGGTGGTCAAGAGTGGATAAAAGAGATAAATGAGAAAGTGACATGAATCAAGTGAGGAAGAAAGTGACCCAGACAGAAAGGGGAGGTGTGCAAAGTCCTTGAGGCAGCATCATTTTGGCAAGCTTTAAGAACAGCAAAAAGGTCAGTGTGGTCACAGTAGAACCAGTGAAAGATGTCACTCAACAGGTCACAGTGGTGAGAACTAGTGTTTCTCAGTAGGTACAGTATTGGCCACTGGAGCAGAAGAAGTGCCTTGTCCCTGTGTAACATCATTAGCCCTTGAGGCATTGAATGTCAATAATACCATCCAGATGGAGGTTACCTAATCTGTGAGGTGCATATGGACTTACTTGTGCTTGCTTATTTACTAGTCTGTAAGAACACGCTTTTCATATCTTCACTACAGATTAGTAAATAAACACAAGTAGGCCTTGGGTTTCCCTTATAAGGTATACAGTGAACCCTCGCCACTTCGCGCTTCGACTTCCACGGCTTCACTCTATCACAGTTTTTGCATAACAGCGCATGCTCTGTCATTACTGCCACTGATTGGCTCATACTGTACACGCTT
>NW_022103901.1:44428693-44432211 GCF_000313985.2 Echinops telfairi | reverse complement strand
ACTAAAGGGTGTTTTTTCATGTCCTCTATGCTCTAACTACGAAAATATTTGATTTACAAATAAGGAATCCTACTTCGCAGAATTTCATTTATCACGCTAGGGTCTAGAACCGATTAACCGCGATAAATGAGGGTTCACTGTACCATCCCTGCCAGGTTCAGTAAATTTCAAAAGAGATATCAATTCTGCAAGAAGGCGCTGTGGGGGGTTGGAGAGAAAGATGCCAATAATATCTAGCAGCAGGGTTTTCAATAAGGTGAACACTGCGGTTTATGTAAATGTGTGCTTACCTACCTTATGAGGTGGTCCAACCCTGGCACTATCCAAGAACTCACCACCATTCACCAAAGTGTCTCTGAGTGACAGGAAGGTGGCAGTACCGCCACCATCATCCCTAGAACCACAAAGCCAGATCCTGAATGGTGTTTTATAGATGGTTGATGCAATTTTGTTCTGCATGTAAGGGGGAAACTACGAGAGTTGCAACCAGGGGAAATGGCATATTGTCTATCTCCATAGAACTAAAATCTGATTTTTCCTTTAAAAAATTTCTCATGTAAAAACAAAAACCCTAATCTATGAGGGTGAAAATAGCCACAGAATAACTGATTATAAGGCTATTGCCAACATTCCGGAACAATACGGCTGCTTGCACTGGGGTTAGGTATGGCAGTGGTGCTGAAAAGTAGTAACACTGGGAATATTCTGAAGACAAAGTTATCAAGATTAGACTCATGTGGTTTTACCGAACTGGGTCAGAGCGTTGAAGAGGAGGGCCAAAAAGCTTGAAATGAGAAGCGAGCTAGATTACTGATCTGGAGACAGCCCACGGCATGGGGTCACATTCCATTGGGAACAGTGCTAAGGAAAGGGTTTATGCATTAAGCAGACCAGAGTATGTGGGACTATAGCTCAATCAAAGGTTTTCCCTGATAATTATTACTTGGGAGTCATCAAAAAGCTGATGACAGCAACAGTCTTGAGTTAAAATATGAGAGGGCTTCAAAAAGTTTGTGTAAAATTTATTTTAAGATATAATGGAGACCCCCCCCAAAAAAATTCTAACTACTAAGAAGTCACGCAGAGTACACTGCATATTGAACGTTGGGGACACCAACCTTCTGAAGGTGGGAGGGGATGAGGGCAGTGGTCAGAAGACAAGGCACGAAGCCTGGAGGGCAGAGAGCCATGGGAAGAAGCAGCTCCGAGAACCAAAGTGTGAACAAAAATGTCAGATGCTCAGATATAAAAAGAAAAAAGACTTTATTTAGACTTCATGACTAAGGAATGGTCAGGAGTACACCTCTGTCGTGACAGAAAGGTGCCTGCAAAGTATTAAAGGCAGTGAGTCACAATCTGAGCAAATGCAGGTGAATGTGTACTGTACGTCAAGGGTTGGTTATAAAAGGTGAAGGACTGAGGAAGTGGTAACTTGAGTCAGTAGCAGCATTGAGGAAAAGTCGCACACATGCACATACTTAATTTGGTGAGCTTAAAGCAAAAGACCCCAGTTTAAAGGGAGAGCCTAAAGTTGCAGAATAAAACAACCTTTAAGAAAACAGCAACAAAAAAGATGAGCAGAGGCAGGTTGTTCTTGAAGGAGATAAAAGGGATACTTGTTCCACTGACAGAAATGGGAAGATGAGCAGATCCGTGGCACAGTATTGTTGATGTACCAGATGCCGTAAAGGTTTGAAACTCTGGACACCCAATGAAACAAAGAATAAAGTAAATATAGCAAGCAACACACTTCGATCGCCAGGTTTAAGAGAAAGAATATTTTAAGTAGTGCCATTATTCTAGCTAATGTCGTGACAGGAGAACAACTACATGCTGTGATTCACAGTTTCTCTTTTGTTAGGCGTACTGATCATGAATAAGAGAGGTGGGTGGTGAAGTACCTTCAGTAAGTGAATGAAGAAGAACCTTTCAAGGCTTACCATCAAACATGCTATATATAAAATGCTATATTTTGTTTCGGAAATTACAAGGTAATTTAAACTTCCACTTGGTTTTCTCTGTTGCAATCACCTGACAATTACAATTCAGTTTCAAATTCACAAATCAAAACGATTCTACTTTTCATTGTAGTCTTAGTTTCTGTCAAGTTTTGCTTCACCATCATCACAACATCGTTTCCTAACGGTGAAAACTGCACCAGACAGAATGTTATAACATGGACAAATTTCATGGCTATTGATATAAAAGGAATGAGACAGGACAGAGATGAAAGAACTACTTAAAAAATCAGTCATCTATTAAGCTGGCCTCATTTAATTACTACTACTACCCCTAAGAAGAGTGGACAAGTTCTGTAGGTTCCCCGCCCCTCTCTGCCCCCGCCATGCCCCCCGCCATTTTTGAATGTTTTATCTAATCCCAGGTATCCAAAATATTTTCATTTAAAACATAGCATTAATGTAAACAAATTATTAATAAAGATATTTTAAACTGTTTTGTACTATTTGAATTCCAATGTATATTTTTACATTTACAGCACATAAACAATTTGCCAGAATTATAAAAGAAAGAACTGTAGATAATGGAAATATAGCTTTATAAAAGTATTTTACAGAAGTGGGCCAAAATTATAAGTACAGCCAAAGTCTTATAACTGTGATTTGGTAATAAATTAAATGATAAAACAAAATTAATAAACTAGTGTTACCCCTCATTCTAAATCTATGTTGTACTACCTAGTAATAACTTTTAAAGACACATTGGTTAAAAAGAAATAGTTCAATTCATTTTGAGTAGAAAATGTTAAGAATATAAGTCACTGTACTATAACATCAATCAATCACTTATTTTTTTAAAACCCTGAATGTATCGGGAAGTCAAAAAACACAGAAGAAATGCTTGTAGCTTTTAGAGAGAGGCAATTCAAAACAACGATATGATATCTCCTCACCTCTTAATAGCAAAGTTAAAAAAAATTTTTTAAAAACAGAGAACAAATGCTAAGGTGGAGACTCCAGACTGGAGCCCTCATATGAGGGGTACCCAAACAAACACACAAAGATGGATTTTTTTTCCCAAAGCATAGATTTTTCCCAAATACATATATTTAAATTTCTTCACAAAACAACCGTATCACCTTCAAAGTACTCTCCATTACACTTAAAACATTTGCCAAATCTGCGATTGCATTCTTGGAAACTTTCTCAAACTCATCTGTTTGGAAGGCTGACAGCACCTCCCTTGTTTTTTCTTCACCTCCTCCAAGTAGCCAAATGGCTGTCCTTTTGAGTCCCTCTTCATTTGCAGAAACAAAAAAGAAGACACATAGAGTGAGGTCAGATGAGTCAGGTGCATGGGGCAAAAGACATGCTGTTTTTTGCCTAAAACTGGCACACTGATATGGCTGCATGAGCAGGTCCATTGTCATGGTGGCAAAACCGGTTCCCTGTCTGCCACAAATCAGGCCCCCCCCTTTTTTTTAATTAATCATTTTATTAGGGGCTCATACAACTCATCACAATCTGTACATACGTCATCTGTGTCCAGCACTTTAGTAC
>NW_022103901.1:44396636-44427649 GCF_000313985.2 Echinops telfairi | reverse complement strand
GCACCATCAGCTTTCTTCACCACACTTGCTTGTGCACCCATTGTCTTCAGTGACTTCAGGTGTTATATCTTTTGGTAGCCAAGCATCATCCGCTTTCTTCACCACATTTTCTTGTGCACCCATTGTCTTCAGCGATCATGCCAGGTAGGTGAGCATCTCAGACTGAAATCAGGCCTTTTTTGTCACCCACTGTTATGCAATCTTTTCAAACCTTCTAAATAGAAGGCTTGATTAACAGTCTGACCTGGTGAACTATGAGTCAACATTTTCATCCATTCAGGAAGGTGATGGATGTCCAGAAGGAGGTATGTCTTCAACTGACATTTGATCTTCTTTGAAACTTGAAAATCACTCATACACTTGAGTTTTTACCATAACGCTGTCCTTGTAAGCTGTGTTCAACATCACAACAGTTTCTGCGTCTTTTTTCCCAAGCAGAAAACAAAATTTCATAGCCACATGCTGTTCTCATAAATGGGCCATCACAAAATACAAGGTTCGAGCAAAACTGCTTTTACGAAAAAATTTGCTGTGACCAAAGAGAACCTTCCCAGGTGAAGCCACTGCGTGCACTAACTCAGCACACGTTGCTCAAGTTGCTTGATGGTCTACAACGGAGCTTTTTCCCACTTTTGGTGGGAGTGAACCCCACATACACTGCTAGTAGTTCTGTAAAATGCCACAACCACTGTGGACCACAACATGGAGATTCCTCAAAAACTTGTTAATAGAAAAAGCATATGACCCAGCAATCCTTCTTCTTAGTATATATCCTAGACATATACATACTACTAGATATATGCATTTATTTTAACCACTTTAAATATCTATGTATATTTGACAGAGGATATTTGTATATAGGTATTTATTTACCTGTGTTCTAAATATATATACATACTTATATACATGTATGTATACACATAATTATATGTATATATACACATATATATGTATATCCATGAATATGGTAGAGCATATGGAGGATAAAGTTATAAAACTTCTTAAATATAATCAAACACCTTGGGCAAATGACTCACTGGGCTTGTAAGCTCAGAACAATATCTCAGGGTACACGAAGGTCAATGGGCATAATCTAGTCCACAAAGACAGTGCTTGACAGCCTACTTAGATGTGCAGCAACTTGTGAGGCGTCACCTAAGCTTGTGAGTATCATCTAAAGAGCAAGTATTGCTCCGTCCAGTGTGGAGGATAGAGGAGTGATGAAACACGAAGACACCTGGAAACAATTAGTCAAATGGAGTAATGGACCAAGCAAACATGTTCCCATCACCCTGAAACCAGAACTACACTGTTCCTAGCTACCATTACCAACTGCTCTAAAAGGGATCAGACCATAGAAGATCCTGGGTGGGTGGTGGAAGGGGGAACAAAACTTAAAATCGTAAAGAGATTTGGCTTACTGGTCAGATAGAGACTGGAGGAAACCCTGGAGCTCTGACTCTTAGTTACCCTTTTAGTGCTGAATTCACTTTGGGGACTTAATTTTCAAACAACAGATAGGCCCCTTAGGTAAGGTGACCAGACGTCCTGCGTTTGGCGGACAGTCTGATTTTTAACAATTTTTCCTGCGTCCCACGGCTATTAAAAAAGTCCCGATTTTTGGAAAGAATGCACGACAAGCTAGGGTATACGGTCTTTGGCTGCCGTGTGGCTATTTCACCAGGATATGAGTTTTTTCACTGGTGTCCCACTTTACCAATGTTAAAATCTGGTCACCTTACCCTAAGGGGTAAATAAACTAATATGAACAACGAGCCATTTGAAATCAAGGGCAGCAGCATTTGCCCATGGATAAAGTTCAGAAGGGTTAGAAGAAACGGAGGAATGGAGGAGGGAAACACAGAAAGGAGGTGAGATAAGAGGTACTGCATTGAGGGAAGTGTAGAACTCATGGTCTCTTCCATAAACCCAATGCACATTAAGACTTTGCAGGAAAAAAATTCAAGAATGTATTAAACATGAAAGTGAAGTGCAATGGCAAATGCAAAGCAGAGCTATTCCGTTTCATCTATTTGAAAAAGATTCCTCCTGAATAAACCATATTTCATCTTTCACTGATCAACACATGGCAAAATGCGACATGGATACCATCCATGGTTACAAAATATACACACAATTCACTTAACAAGTGTCAAGTATAGAGTAGAATTTATGCTTTACAACTTATAATGGAGCCCAAGGCAATATAACGCTTCTTAAGACTTTGAATTAGCATTTTAGATTCTAAAGCAACATTTGGCAGGGGTAGTTGGGATCCTGGGTATTCTGTAGCATCTATTAACTTTAAAATTTTATTTTAGTATGCTACCATATTGATCTATAACTAATTACTCACCACGTGTGTTTGCCTCTACCAGTGAAATGAACGCTACTTCAGGGTGGAGACTACATACAGGATGTTGGAGGCTAGAGGGTTCTGCTCCAATGATTAGGTTGTAAAATAGCTATGGGTAATTGAAATACCTCTTTTTCCCCTGTTTTCTTTATTATTGCCTTTTATTTTCATTATCTGATAATTCTATCTTTTTTAGGGACTGAACACATTACATAATAAACCTACAGGCTCTAAATTGGTGCTTCCTGTTTCTCCCGTTATAAGCATGTTATTTAAGCAAAAACAAAAACAAAAGGGCAGTCAGAAATGTGGTCAGGGATAATTCACACTGGCAGCACGCTGACCAGCCATGCTGTCAGCCACTTTTAAGCGGTATGGCAAGGGCAATGGAACAGCTATAATGGAATTTCTCACAGGCAAACACACCATCCCGACACTTGAGCAAAATTTACTGGTCCCCAAAAGCTACAATGCAGGAAACATAAGTAAAACATAAAATAAAAATTTAAAAGCCACAAGAGTGAATGAAGGGAACTTTACAAATCTGAAATCATGAAGTGATTCAAATCTTAAATGCCTAATCTAAATTTTATTAAATATTTTATTACCTCTAAAAGTAACAATGCATTTTCAACCACTATCTTTTTCCAGTTAAGCTATTTCACACAACCCCACTTTTTAAGCTAGTTCTAGGGGCAGATCATCATGACTGAATGCATACTCAAAATGTAAATTTTCTATAAGAATTTTAAATTTGTCCTAGAAAATACTGGTTATAAGTACAGATGACCACAGAAATTGTTCATGAAGACAGATTGTTGCACATATGTATTACTTTCTTATGGGTGCTGTAACAAATTACTGCAAACTTTAAAATTATGTGTATTTCTTATCTTACAGTTCTGAAGAGCAGAAACATATCAATCTTACTGGACTAAAATCATAGTAAGTAAGGCTGTGCTCTTTTGGGAAGCTTCAGGAAAGAAGCCCTATTTCTGCCTTTCCCGGCTTCTAGAAGTTTCCTTCATTCTTGGATGGTGACCCTTCCCTCCACATTTGGAGTTAGCATCAGTCAAGCCATTCCCACATCACTTCACTCTGACATTCTTCTGCCTTACTTATGAGGACTTGTGCGTTACCAGGGGGTCCACCCAGATAACTCAGGATTATCTCATCATCTCAAATCAACCTTAATTCACCTTTGCCATATAGCCTAACATAGTCACAAATTCTGGGGATTGAAACAGTCACATTTGAGAAGAGCCATGGTGGCACGGTGGTTACAAGTGGTGCTGTGATCCAAACAGTCAGCAGTTTGGTTTTCGACACTTGTGAAGACTTAACAGTCTCAGAAACTCACAGGTGGCAATTCTACCCTGTCCTAGAGGGTTGTTATGAGTTGGCACTGATTCCTTGGCAGTGAGTTTGGTTTCATCGGTTTCTATTCTGCCTACCACAACCTGCAGTCATTTATTAGTAGCATTAGTACTATAAGGACATACCACTTTATTTTTTCATATAGACACAGACATAAACCACACTCACAGCCAAAACAGAAACAAAATCTCACTGTATTCTTCCGCTGATTTATTAATTCTGAGTTAACTCTTTTGAATATGTCTACAAAAGTTTCCTATAACTTTGTAATGGTAAAATATTGTTTTTCAAAAAAGAAACACTGTTCTTGAAAGAAATTCAATAGGATTACAGGGTAGAAATCAGAAACTATTTTAATGATAGCAACAACAGAACAAATGGGCCCATCAGAAAAGCTCTCTTATGTTTTCAAATATAATGTAGTCTGAAAGCTAGTAAATCACATTTCAAGATTTATTCTAGAAAAGGTTCTATAGCTCCTGGTTGGTAGTTCTAATTCTCATTCTTCTATGGATAGAGTGACCCACGACTATGCTTTACTTAACATCTCAAAAGAGTGAGTTTATCTTCAACATCTCAACATGAAAAAGATAAGTAATCCAATGAATAAATGCGCAAATGACATGAACAAACACTTCACCAAAACCGACATTCAGGAGACTATCCAACATATGAACAAAGGTCCCAATCATTAGTCACTCAAGATGCAAATCAAAACAATTTACCACCTCATCCAGCATTAACAGGAAAGTTCAAGAAAAACGGAAACTGCTTGTGAGGGAGAGAAGAGTAGAACTTTCCTACGCTGGGGTTGGGGCTGGGAAAACAAGAGCACCACCGTGGACAGCATTACAGTGCTTCTTCCAAAAGCTCAGGATAGAAATACCACATGACTCAGCAACCTCTGTACTTGGTGTATATCCTACAGGATCCACCAGAATAGACACATGCACTCCTATGTTCATCTGAGCACTGTTCACAATAGCAAAAAGATGAAAACAACCTAAATGTGCAGCAGCTGAAGGAAGAATAAACTGGTACATACATATATTGGAATACTACACAATGTTACAGAGTAACAAGAAACTGTGAGATCCCTCCAGATAGGGGTTAATTTGGAGGACATCATGTTGAGTGAAATCAATCACAAATGAAGCAGTTTATATAAGCATTGTTTTTTCCAATAAAAATACCTAATGTGTCAATTCCTACTGCAGTTGTGGGAAACAAATGCATTTCTGTGTCATTATGCTTTACCATTATTTGTCTCCACTCTTTATTAAGTGAAGAAACATTTTTCAAATTATTTGGATTAAGAATGACTTGTCAAATTCAACCCAACTCTTTGCTACTTGCATTGCTGGCCTTCTTTAAATACAACAAACCATCAAAGGGACACTTCTTTGACTCTTCAGGTTACAGCACACATGAACTGATTAGAGAAAGCACTGACTTTCCATAATTTTGTTCAACTTGACTTATTTCAGAAAGTTTTCTTAACATTCCTTTAAATATCCTGCGCTAAGGCAGGACAGTGAGGATGTAATACTACCTCACAGGCTTACTTACACAGGATATCATTTGTGGAGCATTAGAAGTGTAGTTACACTCACTGCCATTGAGTCAATTCTGACTGAAAGCGGCCCTTTGGAAAGGGGAGATCTGCCCCTGTGAGTTTCAAAGACTGTGTAACGAGAAAGAGGAGACCCATACCCTACAGGGGACAACACTGGAGACACATGTGGGAATTCTGCCCAATCTCATCCCACCACACCGAGGCAAGACACTAAAGGTGTCAACAGAACAGCAACAGGAACAGGAACAGAGCAACAAAGTCCCCAGGGAATATCAAAAACAACTTTAGGGGCAGGGCTTGGCACCCCATCAGACTCGACCAGAAAACACTCCTAAAGGCCAACAAACAGTCCTTGAAATAACTACAAACTTTTCTTTTTTGGTTGTTGTGCTGTTTTTTTGTTTTGTTTTGTCATTGGCTTTGTTGTTGTTTTGTTTTCTTTTGTTGCTTGGTGTTGCTCTGTCTTGTTTTTGTGCATATTATTATCTCCACAGGTCTGTCTAAATAAGATAGGCTAGATGAACAATCTGGAGGAGAAAACAACGGGACCGACAGTTCCAGGGGGACATGGGAGAGGGGGAGGTGGGGGGAAAGGTAGTGATGTTAACAAACCCAGGGACAAGGGAACAACAAGTGATCCAAATTGATGGTGAGGAGGGTGTAGGAGGCCTGGTAGGGCATGATCATGGGTAATGTAACTGAGAGGAATTACTGTAATCCAAATGAAGGCTGGACATAATAGTGGGGCAAGAGGAAAGTAAAAGGAAATAAAAGAAAGAACTAGGAGGCAAAGGCACTTATAGAGATCTAAATAAAGGCATGCACATATGTAAATATATTTATATATTAGGATGGAGAAATAGAATTATGTGCATATATTTATAGGTTTAATATTAAGGTAGCAGATGGACATTGGGCCTCCACTCAAGTACTCCCTTAATGCAAGAATGCTTTGTTCTATGAAACTGGCATTCCATGATGCTCAGCTTCCCAACACAATCACTGAAGACAAATGTGAGCGTAAGCAAATATGGTGAAGAAAGGTGATGGAGCCCGGCTATCAAAAGATATAGCGTCTAGGGTCTTAAAGACTTGAAGGTAAACCAGTGGCCATAGCTCAGAGGCAACAAAGCCTACATGGAAGAAGCACACCAGTCTGTGTGATCACAAGGTGTCGAAGGGATGAGGTATCAAGTAACAAAGAACAAAAAATTGTATCATTGTGAATGAGGGGGAGTGCAGATTGGGGACCCAAAGCCCATCTGTAGGCAACTGGACATCCCCTTATGGAAGGGGTCGCAAGGAGACGAGCCAGTCAGGATGCAGTGCAGCAACGATGAAACATACAACTTTCCTCTAGTTCCTAAATGTTTCCTCCCTCTCCCTCCCCCACTACATTAACCCAATTTCACCTTACAAATCTGGCTAGTCCAGAGGATGTACACTGGTACAGAGAGGAACTGGAAACACAGAGAATCCAGGACAGATGATCCCTTCAGGACCAGTGATGAAAGTGGTGATACTGGGAGGGTAGAGGGAGGATAGGGTCGAGAGCGGAACCGATTATAAGGATGTACATATAACCTCATCCCTGGGGGACGGACAAGAGAAAAGTGGGTGAAGGGAGAAGTTGGATAGCATAAAATATGACAAAATAATAATTTACGAATTATCAAGGGTTCATGAGGGAGGGGGAAGTGGGGTGGGAGGGGAAAATGAGGAACAGATGCTAGGGGCTTAAGTGAAGAGCAAATTGTTTGAGAATGATGAGGGCTAAGAATGTACAAATGTGCTTTACACAAATGATGTATGGATTGTGATAAGAGCTGTATGAGCCCCTGATAAAATGATTAAAAAAAAGAAAGCGGAGAAAGCCTCATCTTTCTCCCATGGAGCAGGCTAGTGGTTTCTAACTGCAGGCCTTGCGGTTAGCAGCCAAATGTAGCAGTCACCAAATAATGGGGAATAAAGCCAACCTCAATTGAGGCCGAGAGTTTGGGGAGGAGCAGGGAAGCATTTGCAAATATTAACCAAATTGCAATTGTCATATGGATTTACGTGAAATGATACAAATATGGAAATGTACTACAGTCTGCAATTGTATTTACATGGGTGGACCATTTATAAGAAACAATACTTAATTGAGTAGGGCTTTATACAGTGTTATTATAGTCTAAACAAGCTTTACAGGTACATCATCAAGTATATCTCGCTGGAAATTCTGGTCCTCAAAATTTTCTATGGTTTTCTTACTACTACCAATAAACAACAGGCAGAATTACAAAAAGCATTTTGAAGGCTTTTTTTCTTTCACCCACTGAGTTAATGTTAAAAATATGAAATTAAATTGAGAATAGTTTTCTTCTAAGTGGTTTTCATTGTTTTCCAAAATAATTCTTGAAATATTTCCTCTCTTGGTTCATCTTTAATGTCTTCCCAACCTTCCTACAAACGCTCGACCTATCTAAACACTTATTTTGTGTGGGGAAAAATGTGCACGTGGCAAAGCTTCAATGATTTAGAAAGATGTCCACTTGAGGTTTGTCAAAATGTGTATATTAGTCCTGACCTCTAAATTGCTTTGTCCTAGGGCACAAGAGAATCCTATATTTTAAGGCACCCTCAAGAGCCTTGGGACAAATGTACTACCGAGGGAAATTGCTATAATCTCAGACACATGTTAAAACATATTTTGGTTGCAACTGGGGTCTGAAGAGCAGTACTTTTTTACTTACCCTGGCATGTACTTCAACAGTTTAAAACGAGTTTAGAATAGAGATGTGTTAGACACAGTGGTGACAAAAGGAAGACCTGATTGCCTCTGCTAAGGAAAGAAGGTGCCAGGTCAAGGAGCTCGTTAGGTTGAGTACAGCCCAACACGTAGGCAGGAAACGGCTTAGAGCAGTGGTTCTCAAGCGGTGGGTCACGACCCCTTTGGGGTTCGAACGACCCTTTCACAAGGGTCATCTAAGACCATTGGAAAAACACATATTTCCGATGGTCTTAGGATCAGAGACACCAGTCCTCTATACATCTCCAGGCAGGTCCACCCTCATGCAGATACGCCCACAAATGAGTACCCTGCGTGAAGACTGTTACCCTGCTACACAATGCTTCAAGACAAACGTTCACTTATTTGTAATTAGAAATATATATTCCACAACATATAATTACATATTCTTTTTGTGATTAATCACTATGCTTTAATGATGTTCAATTTGTAACAATGAAAATACAACCTGCATATCAGATATTTACATTAAGATTCACAACAATAGCAAAAGTACAGTTATGAAGTAGCAACGAAAATAATTTCATGGTTGGGGTCACCACAACATGCGGAACTGTATGAAAGGGTCACGGCATTAGGAAGGCTGAGAACTACTGGCTTAGAGCATTCTGAATAGTAAATGGCCAGTAAGGAAACAAAGGAGCCCAGGTGTTGTAGTGGTTATGTGTTGGGCTACAATCCACAGGGTTGGAAGTTCAATACCACAAGCAGTTCTGCAGGAGAAAAATCTGGGCTTTCTACTCCCATAAAGAAACAAGAAGGGGGTCACTGTGAGTCAGCACTAACTCCATGACAGTGATTAAGGACACAGCAAGAACCTGCAAAGTGAAAGAGCATGAGACACAACGGGTTCTTGAAGACTGTGCTCAAACACCCACATTTTATTCAACTATTCTGCATTCAATAGAGTACTCTGAAAAGATTTACACAGAGCATACATAATCCGATCCACATTTACAAAAGATCTGAGTCATAGTGTAGAGAATGAAAAGGAGAAAGGAGAAACTGGAAACAGGGAGACTAGGTCAGTGTGCTTTAGGTTTTTTTTTCATAATGCCTCTAAAAATAGCCATTTTTACAATAACCTTGTTTGGAGTGGGCATGCTTGCCCGTTTGGTGGATTAGAAACTGAGCTTCAACAAAATCAATAGGCATGGCCAGCGTCACATAATAATGGATATATGACTGATGGCCCCTTGTCTCCAAGTCTTAGCACTCTACTGACCTCCCTCACACCCGTAACCTCTCCAAGTTAAAAGAAAGGACAAATGTTAGTTATATCATCCTTGAGTTGCAGCTGCCTGGTTTAGCTGGTGCAAATGAAGTAAAGTGGACTAGTTAGACATTTCTGATCGCAATCAGATAGTGCATGCATAATAGCTAAACAAAGTAGAATTGAGTCCATTCATATTAATAAACTATGCTTTAGTCCTAAAATTGGCTGCTATATTTTATACCATTCTTTAATAATGTGCTCACAATCTCAAATAGATTTCATGTACAATTAAGAACCCTTTAGAGTTTAATACCAGGACCCTGATATAATCTATTAATCTGCTGAGCAATAGTAAAAATGTTCTGATTGTAAGTGTTAAACCTTTACTATACAGCAGTAACTATACAGTAACCACTGGTTTCCTCAGAGTAAACTGGAAAATGGGATGTTCTGGTTACTTTAACATTTAATATTCTGATCATCTGGAAATTAACGTGTAGTCTATATATAAGCAGGAAAAACTGGAATTTTCCAAGTACTGGAATTACATTTTTTAAAATTTTAATTGAAACCATATTGACTATCCATGGTCTTTATTTTAAGAGCTCACAATAACTAGTATTTTCTGAAAAATATCATGGAGCAGAAACGCTTCTAATGTATTGTTATCTATTAACTCACTGCATTACACTTCACTTCGGTAACACTGATAAAGAAGTATGGTCATTGTAAATCAACAAAAACACATCTGGTTGTTCTTTATTCATTTTTGTTGGTGGTTAGCTGCTGGAAAAATGAAAGCCATAGTTCACACAATTCACCAATTTTCTTCATAGACTCGAGATAATGAGCAACTTAATCAGCAAACCACTGCCCTATATCCCATTATTTCACAGAACCATTATTCTTTTAGACATGCCAGCTCTGCCCTTACAAACTGACGTTTCATTAAGGGACATAATTGAAAATCCAGCTTTCAGACAAGTCTGAGAGTCTTCGTTCCCCAGGATTTCTCTCTTTTTAACCCTGCCCCAGAGCAGCTATTTTCTGTCCTTCTAGTTACCACCTGCGTCCCCCTCCCATTCCTGAGAGAGCCTCCAATTGTCATTCTGGGCCCCAGGCACCCCTAAGGCTGGAACATACTCACGGGTTTTTGTTGTTGCTGCTGTTCCCCCCCAGCTTCATCCTGCTATGCCAAAATCTGCCCCTGAAGACTACCTGAACATCCAAACACCCTGAGAAAGTAGCACCCAGAATTGGGAACCCTGGTGGCAGAATGGGTTATGCATTGGGCTGCTAACAGCAAAATCAGTAGTTCAAACCCACCAAACAACCCACGGGTTACAGATAAGGCTGTCTGCTCCTGTAATGAATTAATAGCCTCAGAAACCCAATATGGGGTGGTAAGGAGTTGGAACTGACACGATGGCAGTTGGCTGCTACAGTATATCCATTTTACTCTCAAACAATGGTTCTCCACCAAGAGGCAGCCTCCAAGGCTTCAGATGGCAATGTCTGGTGACATTTTTGATTGTCCAGAGGAAGAACATGGGATGGAGTATGCTCCTGGCATATACTGGGTAGAGGCTAGGGATGTTCTAAATATCCTACAATACACAGAACAGATCCTCACAACAAAGAATTATCTATCTTTTCATGGACTCCAGACTTTCTGGAGTTACTGGCGCTGCATGAACCCTGAAACTTTCGCCCTGAGATCATATTTAAACCTGAAACAAAAAGCCATCCCTAAAGTGTTCCCAAACTGAATAATAACTTAGCTTATGGAATAGAGAATGTCTGTGGCAAGCCTGGTACTCTTAAAAGAACTACCTTAATGGGACAAAAATGATAATAAAACTAACCCCCATGGAGCAAATTTTTACTCATAGTGACCCTACTAAGACAGAAAATTTAGGGGTAGTGAAGTTGTGCTAATGGGGAAGAATGACTTGGAAAAGGAGGGTGAAAATGGTTCTACAACTTGAAAAATGTTATCAATATCACTAAATTGTCCATAAAGAAAATGCTGAATTAGTGTGTACTCTAGTGTCTATATTCTCAGCAACAACAAAATTTTGTGTGTGTGTGTGTGTGTGTGTGTGTCTGTGTGTGTGTAATCTTCAACCCAAAAATGTTAACACTGCCCAGGCTGAGAAACTAGTCAGAATGTGGACTCCAACCAAGTACTGCAATTTTCTAGTTCTCAGAGAAAGCAAATGAATATCTCTCTTCAAACAGTGAGGAACATTTAATAAACAGAGATACACTAATAACTGATTGTCTGAGGAGGACTGATTAAGGCATACCAGCATGCCTAACATTGTTTTCTCATTCAATAGACCTAATGCTACTTCATGACAGAGTTTTGCTAGAATGAGTTGTCTAGCATTGCTTGCTAATAGCCTGATACTATTTCCAAGAATGCATCATTACAATGGTATATTCACTACAGCAGGAAACTCCTTGTTTTTTGAATCTCTTTATTTAAAGCAACCTATGCTAAAGTAATTTCTCATTCTAGACCAGAGTTTCTCAGCATTAGCACTATGGGGCGTGGGGCTGGATAGATCTTTGTTGAATGTTGCATCTCTGGCCTTGTATTAGTCTAGGTACTTTGGAGAAACAAATCCACAGCAACTCATGTATAAGAGAGAGTTTTATGTAAAGAAAATGTGCATCACGAAAACATCCCAACCCAATGCTGCCCAAGCCCACAAATCCAACATTAACCCATACCCAACACCAGTCCACAAAGTCCTTCACCTCACAAAACAGAGGCAATGATGCCGACTGCAGAAGGAAAGCTGAGTCCGTGAACGTGTAAGCATCTCAGCACTAGCAGGGGTCTCCACATGGCTGCTCCAGCACCCAGGGCTGCATCGGGATAGGTCCATGTAGCTTCTCCTTGGGGATGTCTTGTAGGAAGTCCATCTTGCAAGCTGAAGCCAGGGCAGCTAAGGCATCTGCACCCGGTGCGACCATCACAAAGCAAGAGACCCGAGAACTAGAAAGGCGAGGCTTCACCACCCATTTATCCCTCCGCCTTTCAACCAGCACCACATGTGATTATCGGCCAGGCTGGCACAATTAACTAACTCAGGCCTCGACCCCCTAATTCCTCCCCACATAGCATCCTCCCCACATCATGACACTCAAACTTGAGACCAGACATTGCCCCTCCCTGCCTCCACTGACAACCACTGTTCTAGAGCTTTAAACATATATACATAAGTACATCCTGATGTCAGCTTCAGCACTGAGGTTTTACTTACTATATTGCTGGGCACAAATATATGTAATAGTACGATTTTACTTCAAATCCTACTATGGAAAAGAGGGCTCATTATACGACATTTTCTAATTCTGAATGAACACAAATGATATTTATAAACATTAAACATTTGTTGTTTTGGTTGGTTGTCATTGACCTGACTACTTATATGTATAAAAGAATGAAACATGTCTGATTCTGCATCATCTTCATTAAACTCAACCCAGACAGAAAGATACTGCAAAACAAAACCTACTGCCATCAGTCCATTCCAGTTCACAGGCCTACAGCGGGTTTCTGGGGCTGCACTCTTCACGGCAGCACACAAGCTCAGCTTTCCCCCTGGTGGGTGGTTAGCAATTCATCATTTACCTGCTAACAGTATACCTGGATTAAATACTAACATAGCAAGGCCCTTACTCCTGATTTATCTAATCATAAAATATTTTTGTTTAGGGTTAGGTTTTTCAACCTAACTCTGTAGCATAATAAAATTATATATATACTGTGACCTCTGTAACCTGGGTCTCTTAGTGACTATGATGAAAGAAGTTCCTCATCCCCACTGGTAGTAACATGAGTGAGAAATACACACACACACACACACTCACATGTATGCTTTTATATATATGTTTAAGTGTATATATGTGTTTGAATATATATATTTAAACAAGCCTGCTGGTGCCTAGTTGATTCAGACCCACACCAACCCTGCAGGAAGATAGAATTGTCACAGAGGGTTTCCAAAGCTGTTCTCACCATAGAAGCCCATCTTTTTCACACAGGGTGGCTGGTAGATTCAAATCTTGAGTTTTTTGTTAGCAGTCAAGCAATTTAACTATAGTGCTACCAGGGCTCCTCTAATTTTTAAAAAGTAAGTTCAAGTTATTTAACACTATATATTGTATTGTTCTAATAATAAAATAAATATGTACATGACCCAAATAACCAAATCCACTAGTCAATACTGACTAACAAGTCAATATTGACTAACAGAGATCCCATATGGGGTTTCCGACACTGCAAATCTTTGCCAGAGCAGACAACCGCATCTTTCTCCCACAGAGGCTGGAGGGTTTAAACTGCCAATCTTACCAGTCAGTGGCTGAGTGCCTAGTCCAAAGTGCCACCAGGGCTCCCTATGTATATGTATAGATCTCCAAATTTCACTGCCATCAAGTAAACTGCAACTCACAGCAACCCAATTCATATGGCAGAAGAGAACTACCCCTGTGGGTTTCCGAGTCTGTCGATTTTACAGGAGCAGAAAGCCTCATCTTTCTCCCTCATAGCAGCGGGTGGGTTCAAACTGTGCTGACCTTGAGGCCAGTAACCCAACTCATAACCCACTATGCATCCAGGGCTCCTTAGTAGATGCATACATATAATTTTTAAGATCCTTTTCAACAACGCAATAGCTCTGTAAAATATGTGCTGTCATTATCCCCAAATTAAATGTGAGAAAAATTCAGTAACTTGCCTGTGGTCACACAGGTAATCTGTGACAGCTGGCATTTCAATCTAAACTATAAGCCTACCTACAGAACCCAAATTCTTACCGATGATGCTAACCACCTCTCATATAATAACATGCCATATTAGCAATGCCAGGGGGTAGAGGGGACTTCACTATCTTTCTATGACAATCCCACTGCACCTAAGTGAGAGAACTATTCTGGATGGTATGCCTCAGGATACTGCCATGCAATTCCTACCAGAGCCACTCTGTTAGGCAAACCCTCTAACTTGACATGGGTAGTTATGGGGGCAGCCCATAAGCACCCGATCCTTCTCTCCCTCTGGCTACACAGAAGAGTGCACGTTCCTATTTCTTCTCAGGGGAGCCATGGCCCAGAACCTTGCTGTGGACAATGTGAGCAATGCAATGTGAGCAAAAGTGAAATTGTCATTCCAGATAGTGACTTCCAATTTGCCGACTCCCTTCCTACAGCTCAGAGATCTTGAAAGCATATAATACTGAGATGGAGCCTCTGTAACCTAGGTCTCTTAGTGACTATGACAGAAGTCCCTCACCCCCATGCCAGTCAACCCCCACTGGTTGTAACATGAGTGAGAAATATGATTTTTTTTTTTTTTTAGTATTAACACCCACCACCCAAATTTGGAAGAGCTGCTTGTTAATTTACCATATAGCTTAATCTAAGTAACACATCAGTTACCTCTTAACTGTATAACCTTAAACAAGTTACTACTGGTTCCTCAAGAGTCCTGCTGGCACTGAGCTAACCACAAAATGGACTGTTTGAACCCACCAGCTGCTCCTTGGGAAAAGGAGGAAGCTGTCTGCTCCAGTAAAGATTTAAAGTCTCAGAAACCAAAAGAAGCAGTTCTACCCTGTCCTATTGGATCACTATGAATCAAAATCGAGTTTCAGTTTTCTAATCCTTGGTTTGTAAAATGAAGTTCATATAGCAACTACTTCATAGTTTCTGGGAAGATTAAATACATGGGAAGCACCCAGGACACTGCATGTCACACAGTAACTCAACTTGAGTTGAATCATTCTGACTCGTCCATTATTCTTTTGAAATACTTTCTGCAAAAAAAAAATTCATAGATGTCATCACATCGTCACAGAGGTCTACAGTATAAGGAAACGGAAATGCAAGTATATATTTGCATTTAAATATGTATTCTTTTAGAAACTATTTTAAATATACATACATTTCTAAGCATATATACATTTATATTTTTAAAATCATAAACCTCACTGCCATCTAGTCCATGCCAACTCACAGCGACCCTGTAGGACAGGGTAGAACTGCCCCATTGGGTTTCCAAGACAATAACTCTTTACAGGAGTAGAAAGCACCCTGTCTTCCTCCCGCAGAGCAGTTGGTGGTTTCAAACTGCAGTTAGCAGTCTAATATGTAACCACTACACCACCCGCACTCCTAAAATAATCTATATTTGTATTTCAAGTATTTAATTGTATATTTAAATATAGCCTTATATTTAAATAAAGATTTTGAAGAGAGCTTCAAAAAGTTCATTAAAACATTCTATTATCCTCTAATTCAATACCCTGCAAGCCTTTTGGAACCCCTTTAAATTGCTTCTGAATTACTTATGATTGACATCATAATATACTAAATACGCAGACTTAGATTAACAAATAATTGGCTGACTAAAGACTGAATATAAAAACCCAGGATTTTCACCGCTACCATAAAGCAAAAGAGAAAACTGAAGAACCAATTGGATTTAAATGACCCAACTTTTGCTTCTGCCTTATCTTGGTCAGTAATACACACATAAACAAACACACATACACCCTTCTCAATGAACAGACAATTGGCCAGTCAACTAGAAAGAGATTCAACAGATGGAGCCAAAAACGTGGTGCCAGCTGGCTGTGTGACATGCACAGTAATGTGTCCCAGTGAACCAGCACCTGATGTCTAATAAATGAGAAGACAATAGGCAGACAGAAGAGAACCGGGCGTGGGCAAGCAACCGGGAACTCAGAGAAACCCGGTTAAAGTGATTTGATTAGGAAGATCGTCATCTTTAGGAAAACAAACCATTTTAAATCTTCCAAAGGTGATTTTTAATGAGTGCTTTCTCATATCCTCAAGCATAAAGTAAGACTGACTTCAAGAAGAGAAATGGTTGTACAGGCCCATAAGATAATTGCCCATAGCAACCACCAGCATGCTATCAACATAAGTTTCTGAAGTCTTTATGAGAAATCATTCTGGTGGAGAAAACAGAGGAAGATTTGCTTTAAAAAAGCAGGAGACACACAACTGATCTTCAACAAAAGGCCAAGAAATCATTATTTGGAAAAGAGATAGCTTCTTCAACAAGACGTGCTGGCAAAATTGAATCTTCATCTACGGAAGATTAAAACAGGACTCATACCTCACTACAAATGCAAAAATGAACTCATGATTAAATATCTCAATGTAAATCCCAGACTATAAAGATCACCAATGAGAAAATAGGGACACACCTAAGGATCTATTGCATAGCATAGACATGCTGTCACATACAAGTAAGGAAGCACACACAGAAGACAACAGATGGCTGGGAACTACTAAAAATACGACAGGGCGTCAAAAGAATAAAAAGCAGGTTCTTCTCTCTCTGCACACTACTATTATTTTGTTATCAGTAATATGTATCCATCTTACATCACTTACTTCATGATCTTGTATAATCTTGCTAACTCTTGGGTCTCAAGGTAACTCCATAATTTTTCCAAAACTCATCACAACCATGACTCCTGGATTTCTTCACTCTACATGTGATATTAGGAGCCACATTCACTCATTCACTGCCATCAAGTCAATATAGCAATCTTATAGGACAGGACAGAACTGTTCCTATGAGTTTTCGAGACTGTAACTCTTTATGGAAGTAGAAACCCAGTCTTTCTCCCTCAGAGCGCCTGGGGGTTTCCAACCGCTGACTTGCAGCCCAGCACAATAAGGCTCCTGAAGCCACACCCAAAGCCTTAGCATACAAGCCTGTTTTCAAAAATGTGCAAAACTCCACATTTTATATGCATTTTATAACACCAGCCCTTAAGATATTTTTCAAAGTTTCATTTATCCAGTCTTCCTTTTGTTGGTGGACTTTTCTACTGTAAATTACATTTCAGACTATCAACTTATGCTGAACAGTTCAAACCAGTCTCCACCCCTGCATTCTATCCCACTCTCCCTTCCGAGTTCTCGTATCCCTATTATGGGTATCTATCTTCCCTTTCGCCTCAGTCAATACCTGTCAGCCTTCGGTTCTGTTGTTTCATCTTCCTACCTTTGGAGATATATGCCAGCAGAGGCATTGATAGTTCGTGTGGTTTTTCTATTCCCAATTGTTTTAGGTAGCGCCATATCACTTTCCACAATGGTTGTAAACGCTTACAAGCCCACAAGCAGTGTATAAGCATTCTAATCTCTCCACACCCTCTCCAGCATTTGTTGTCTTATGTTTTGTTTTGTTTTTAAATTAGGTTATCCATGGTGAGTGTAAAGTGATATTTCAACTTGTTTTTGTTATGTGTCTCTCAGATTAGCCATGACTTTTCCCATGGCTTTATTAGCCATTTGAGTGTTATATTTTGGGAACTGTGTCTTTTGCCCACTTTTTAGGGGAACTGTCTCATTGATGTTGCAGTTCTCTCTGGATTTCAGAGATTAGTCTCGTGTCATGTTGTTACTGAAGATTCTTTTCCAGTCCATGGCTCTTAGCTTTCTAGGTTTATGGAGCACTATGGGAGTCTGAATTGATAGCAGCAAATGGAGTCTGATGAATATATGTGAACTCACTCCAGAAAAAGATACATCTCTGCACATTCAACTCTTCACACAAATTCTGAAGATTGTAAGGGAAGAAAAGTCAGGGCTTTCTGGACAATCTAGACTATGTCAAATGCCAAAAAGAAAAAACGAGGTAACACAATCAAACAACCTCTTCTAGGAACTAGAAGATGGGAAGCTAAAATCAGCTATTTGACCAAACAGAATCAGAACAAGATGAAGATCCAGAACAATACGATCTCTCTACCAACTTAGTAACACATGCATTGTTTGTATAAAAGTATAGTAAATTTATAACGTGCTTGAGTGGCATACACTTGGTTGTGAAAAGTCAAAAAATTCCATGTTGAAGATGGAAGTAAATAAGAGAAAAGATGGATGAAACATCACTGAAATGAACCATAGGTATATAGTATATCCAAATATATTCAAGAACTGGCAATGACAGTGTACAGCAAGTAAGCTATCATTCTTGAGATTGGAAAAGAGCAAGACAGAGGGGAAAAGAGAATTTAGTCCGGAAAACAGGTAAATGTTGCAGGTAGAGTGCTCAAGTGACGGACAGAAAAAAGCTGATGTTCAGGAAATCCAGCATGGGGGAAATAATGAGAGGCTAATGAAGTGAGCTCTGAACCACGGTGCTGTTCAGAACACAAAGCAGACATCTGTGAGGATCAACCTTGGAGCTAGTCACTCTATTCAGTCCTTATGTACACGTGTATTTTTAATAAAATCATAGTTCAAGTCAACTTTTATGCAACTCTTCCAGAGAAATGAAAAGGCAAAGCAGTTTAAAAAGGTTTAAAAGATTTTAGTCATTCCAACTTTACAAAGTCTGCTTTGTTCTCAAACATTGCTCTCTTCATGGAAAAGAATACAGCAGTTTAAAGAAAAACGCTCAACCACGGCAATTAATCAACTGTAAAATGGTAATATGAGCTCTATACCCAAAAAAAGCCAAACATTAATTCAAAAGCAATTAAGAACTAAAGTGAGAGTGGCAAAACACTCTCTCCCGTGGACAATGGAGCAGCCATGAGTGGGATCACCACGCTGTTTCTTAACATAATCCATTTCTTGAAAGTCAATAAAACTTCTCAAGGCCATATTTAATTATTTAAGACAGAGTCTTAGAAAATGTGTTCAGTTAAGAACGTTGGCCGGCTTTATTCGTTGCCCCCTTACTCCACATACACAGTGACCAACGCACTCCCGGACCTAGCTGCACATCATCCAGACGCACGTTCTCTCAGTGCAGTGCTGTGTTTGAGTGGCGTCAAGTAGATTTCAGCTCATAGCAAGCCCGTGTGAAATGCCCCCAAGGGTGTAATTGTCCGAAACTGGAATCTTTACCAGGCAGGTCATCAGTCTTGCTCTGGCCAAGCTGCTGGGTAGGCCGGAGTTGGCAGTGCGAGCTTAGCAGTTGTTTTCACAGGCATGCCTTAGTCACTGCAGGGTCGCCTTTTTAGAGGAATGTCAAAAGAACAACAAAAACAAAAAACTCACAGCCATCAAATCAAGTGGTTTAAAATTTTGAGCCCCACGTGAAAGTCTCCCTCAAAACCCTGTGAAGTATACTTTAGTTTAAATATCCCAACCAACCCAAGAAATGCATGCCAGTTGCTATTTATAAGGAACATAAACAGATTTTTCTTCAACAAATTCACCTGCAGCAGCAGACAGGCAGAATGAAATTTACCCTCATTCTATATAGAATTAACAGGACTGTTTGGTGAAGGTTGACTTTGTGTTTTAAATTCTCATCCTAAAACCTCCAGAGTGGGGGAGGATTGGGAGCATCTGAACTAAGGAGAAGTGTTTGGCCAGTGGTCCCTCCAATAAACATCAGCTCACCTGAACTCCACTCAGAGCAGGCACTGAGAAAGCCAGGGTGGCCTGGGGTAGGGCACATGTTCAGTTCAAAAAGGAATCCAAGTCATTTTCCAAATTGAAAAATCAAAAGCACGGGCTGAGATCCTGCTGACCCCCTGGCATGGCAATTGAAATACAAGATACAAAGTCCTCCTCCATTTCACAGAGCAGACGAAATAACAACGACTGCAGGAGGAAAGCTGAATCAGTGAACGTGTAAGCATCTCAGCGCTGGCAGCGGTCCCCACACGGGTGCTCCAGCACTCAGGGCTGCATCGGGGTAGGTCCATGTGGCTTCTCCTTGGGGATGTCTTGCAGGAAGTGAGCCTTGCCGGCTTGCCGGGAACTGGCTAAGGCAGCTGCACCTGGTCCGACCATCACAAAGCAAGAGACCCGAGAACTAGAAAGGCGAGACTCAGTGAGCCATTTATCTCTCTACCCTTCATTTAACCACACGTGTTTGTCAGCCACATTGGCACAATAAACTTTGACTAACTCATCTATGAAAAAAATGATTTTTTAATATGTACTGTTAGTCTTGTATTGTTCTTGGAACCTTTCATTTCCCACCACTTTTCTCTTGGCTGCAAATGTTGAATAAGATTTCTTTTCCTCGCTGTTGTAATTTTGAAGCGATTTTTCCCTAGGACAATATCTTGAATGATATCTGACAACTATATACATACAATGAAGATTATGTGAATGAGGATATTATAAATAGGATCTTTGGTGGGAAGGAAAGAATCCACAAATACTCAGTGAAATCTATTTCTATTTCCAATACTTTAAAAAAAAGAAGATCTAAACTAAATGCTAAGTGCTTCTCCGTCACAGTTCCCCAAGGGAAAATACTCTGCCCAGACCCACATCAGTCTCTAATCACATATATTAGTAGTCAATAATACACACCTTTTCACAGGAAAACTGCTTTGGGGTTTTTTTGTTTTGTTTTTTGTTTTTAATTTAATCATTTTATTTGGGGCTCGTACAACTCTTATCACAATCCACACTGTGTTAGTCTGGGTAGACTAGAAAAACAAATCCACTGACACACCTAAGTGTATAAGAGAGATATTTATATACAAGAGCGAATGAACATTGAGAAAACATTGCAACCCAGTCCAGATCAAGGCCATAAGTCTGATATTAGCCCATATGTCCAATACCAACCTATAAAGTCCTCTTCAGACTGGTTCTCTTTTTTTGTAAAAGCAGTTTTGCTCAAACCTCTGTTTCTGTGATGGCCAATTTAAGAGAGCAGCGTGTGGCTGTGAAATTTTGTTTACTGCTCACGAAAAATGCTGCAGAAACTGTTATGATGTTGAACACAACTTACAAAGACAGAACTATAGGGAAAACTCAAGTGTACGAGGGGTTTTCTCATTTCAAAAAAAGTGAAACGGTGATTGATGACAAAATTAGTTCTGGACATCCATCAATTTCCTAAACAGAAGAAAATGTCGACTAGGTAAATTTTGAGTTTGTTCACAATGTCAGACTGCTAATCAAGCTCTCTATTTAGAGGTTCTGAAAGGGTTGTGTAACCATGTGTTACAAAAAAGGCCTGATTTGTGGCAGATGGGGGACTGGTTTTGCCACCATGACAATGCACCTGCTCATATAGCCAACACTTTTTGGCAAAAAACAGCATGCCTCTCTTGCCCCATGCACCTTACTCACCTGACCTTGCTCTGTGTGACTTCTTTGTGTTTCGGATTTAGTACAGTAATCACTTCCTGCTGTTTCTGAGAATGAAGAGGGACATGAAAGGACAGTGATTTGAGGTCATAGAAGAGGTGAAGAAAAAAACAAGGGAGGTGCTGTCAGCCATGCAAGCAGATGAGTTTGAAAAATATTTCCAAGAATGGAATAGCAGATTTGACAAATGTATTAAGTGTAATGTAGAGTTCTTTGAAGATGATAAAGTTGTTTTGTAAAAAAAATTAAATACAGAGCTTTGAAAAACAATTCCAGTGTTTTTTTGGGTACCCCCTCATATGTTTCTGTTGCTAGAGAGTAGTCGATGAGATTTGGAACTGCATCCTTATTCACTTCTGACCACAAGCTCCCATTATGCATGCTCCCGTCATCCCTTTGTCTGGTCGAAAAGTTACACAAGTGACTTTGGATTTGAGTTCTATTCTATTTCTTTTTCATTTTTTCCCCCACACATACATACTTATTTCCAGTTTTCACTACCAAATTATTATATGCTGTTGTTCTCCAACACACACACACACAAAATCATACAGGCACTCTACCACCATTTTAAATTTTTCCCCAGGTGAATTGAGGAATGTTCATCTTTAGGAGCTTGATTAAAATCTGCAAACCCTGGGAGGGGGGAGCGGGGAGGGAGGGGAAAAATGAGGACCTAATGTCGGGGGTTTAAATGGAGAGAAAATGTTTTGAGAAAAGATGTACAAATGCGCTTTACACAATTGATGTGTGTATGGATTGGGATAACAGTTGTATGAGCCCCAAATAAAATGATTTTTTTAAAAGAAAAAAAAAAAAATCTGCAAACCCTGCCACACAAAGGGCCAGGATTTAGTACAGTGATTTAGTACAGTGATCACTTCCTGCTGCATTTGTAAAAGCTCTTCCCAGTTGTTTCATACAACCACTACACAGATGATCTCCGTCTACTCTGTTCTAGAGTTTTGCATCTTTTTGTTTGTGTGTGTGTGTGGGGGGGGGGGGCTTCAACAATACACTATACCATCAATGACAGAATGTCAGTCAATATGAATTCTCCTACACTATAAGGTAATAATTTAATCCTATCTAAGTAAAACTACCATGACATGAGGTAGAAAGACACAAATAATTGGGTGTCCAAACTACAAAAATGCACATAAGAATACTTAGGAAAAACAAGCATATAAAAAGATGTCTAATAAAATAATATATCAGAAAGAATAATGATTTTTTTAAAGTTGCATATGTTTAAGCAAGACATGTGCAACAAATGTGCAACATAACTGAGCTACGGTAAACTTCTATCAGTGATTTTCAGCTCTGTTGTTTTAAACTGCTAATTCTTTTAATATTTTATATATTAATAGGAATATATTATATAATATACATATAATCTAATATATCCTGCATATATTAATAGGAAACAAAAAGGGTGCTAGGGTGCTTTATGACTATAAGAAAAAACTAGCTGCCATCGAGTTGATGTGAACTCAGCAATCCTATTGGACGGAGTACAACTGCCCCTACGAGTTTGCAAGACTGCCACTATTCAGGGGAGTAGAAAGCCTCAGGGCTTTCTCTCTCAGGGACGCTGGTGGTTTCGAACATTGTGGATCACAGTCCAACACGTAGCCATGACTATAAGGATTGTGTGAATATAAGTACTGAAATGTTAACCAAAAAAAAAAAATTGAGTGACTCATATTTTCGTAAGAGTTAGACAAAACACAAGGTATCTATTTTTATAGATTACCATCTTGACATATAGAGACAAACACACGACAGGTACAAGCCTGTGACCAGGGATGCAATGTGAACAGAAGGTCAAGATGACCCACTTCATAACATAACCCATATTGGCAAACAATCTGCATATTCAAATATGTTTTTCAAATCTCAATCGAAATGTGCTGTAAATCCATTCTGTTGTAATAGCACACAGATGAGGCACATGGTTCTTAGACCAGGTCTAGCACAAACAGCCCAGCTATCTCAATATCCCCTTCCCGCCTGCCTGGAGAAAAGCATATCATCCAGCTATAAATAAAGCAATGGTAGCAAGCCTCAGTAGCTGCACCAAGTCCTACAGCACCCTTTGGTCAAAAATACTCAGCAAATTCAGCTGAAAGGAAAATTTTAAAAAAAAGAATCACTGTGGTAGGTCATAATAAAGACTGTAGTCTTGTAGAATGTAGCAAGACATTCTATAAAATGAAAATGTGATTGGAAAATCATTCCTAATATTCCCAGAAACTGAACAAATGGCAGTCAGGAAGTCTTTGAGACCACCTTTGAGAGATTCTGCTAATAAAACTGAATCTACTGAAGAGAAAAGCAGTCACCTTAGCTTTTAATGAAAGACAGGAAAGGTCATGTGGTACACATCTCTGTTCATTCATCTGTGCAAATATCAATTCCTTAAGTCAAAAAGCTAACCAATTTCACAATGATTTAACATGATATAAAACTACTTCAGAAACCCAGGTGACACTTGACACCTCTGAACACAGTTCTTAACGTGGGCTGAGTCTTGAATGCCATGAGATTGTGTTACACAAGTTCTTGCTTGTTCAATTTTTACCTGAAGACTCAAATTATTTCATGGTATTCAGAATAAAGTTCAGCTGCAGGAGAGCCAAGTTCAATTCCTAGAATTACACCTCAAAACACAGCCATCACCTCTTTGTCAATGGAGTTTGAGTGTTCCTTTGATGCTGAATGGTTAAACTGCTGCTAAACACAAGGTGGGTTGGGTTTTTTTTTAATCATTTTATTAGGGGCTCACACAACTCTTATCACAATCCATACACACATCAATTGTGTAAAGCGCACTTGTACATTCATTGCCCTCATCATTCTCAAAACATTTCCTCTCCACTTAAACCCCTGGCATTAGGTCCTCATTTTTCCCCTCCCTCTCGGCTCCCCCTTCCCTCATGAGCCCTTGATAGTTTATAAATTGTTATTTTGTCATACTTGCCCTGTCCGACGTCTCCCTTCACCCACTTTTCGGTTGTCCGTCCCCCAGGGAGGAGGTCACATATAGTTCCTTGTAATCGGTTCCCTCTTTCCTACCCATTCTCCCTCTGACCTCCCTGTTTCGCCACTCACAACAAGGTGGGTTTTTAAACGCACCGGCCACTCTGAAAGAGGAAGAAAGATAGGCCATTTACTTCCATAAAGAATTATGGTTCCAGAAAGGAGCATTATATTGCCCCAAAGGTCACTATGAGTCAGAATCAATTCAACGGCAGTGGTTTTGATGCTTGAACAGGTTTCAGAGACGCTTCTAAACTAAGATGGACTAGAAAGAAAGGCCAGTGATCTACTTCTGAAAACCAGTCAATACAATTCCTGTGGATCACAATAGTTTGGGGTAAAACCAATCATAGTATACCAAGGGCACAAGATCACCATGATTCGGAGTCAACTGTCTGTAGCTAACAATAGCATCAGTCACTGCAAATGAAAATAAGAATGTTATTTCATAGAGAAGAGAATTCAGATTTCCAAGCCTAAGATTAGATCAAAAAGAAGGTTCTCTTTAGAACATATTTTTCCTTGGCATGTCTTCATATCTCTATCTAGGCGTGTACTGTAGGCATTATCACTGAAGTATCAAATTCTGAGCTGTAAGCAAGAGCAGTCCTCTGCTCATCAGTATTCTGCCGCTTTGTTCTGCTCCACGGACGCTGAAGAGGTCGTGCTTAATGGCCAAAAAATCCACCATGTGCTTAAAGGTGAATGGAGGAAAATATGGGAGGCCTAAGGGTGTGATTATCTATTTAAACATGCAACTGTATTTTAAACATAATTACACTAATTGACTCCCAATCTCAGCTGAAGCATCTGCACATGCAATTAATTAGAACTGATTTTTCAAAGCCCTGTTTGGAATCCTTTGTTCCTTACTTCCTCCAAATCAAATTACCAAGGAACAAATTTAATTTTTCAACTTTTATTTTAAGAGACACACAAGCTTATATTAACTGGGTCTGATCCACTAATGTAAGTTATTTAGCTAGCACTTATTTTATTCTGAAACTCAGAGCTGTTAGGGATTGAACTGTGTCACCGAACTGTGTCGTATATGCCACCTGTGGTTATAATCTCACTTCGTAGGGTGTATCTGGAGTCAATGAGATATCTAAGACCTTAAAACAAGAGAGCACAGCAGATAGGGGTAAGACAGATGCTAAGTCACATGGAGATCTCTAAGGAATGAGGAAGCAGTCAATGAAGAGAAAAGGATCATCTCCTCCCAACCCCTCCCCTTCTTCAAAAGCCCCCAAGGAGAAAGCCTTCCCCTAGAGCCAGCATATTGAGAGAACAAACAAAGGTGTCTTAGAAGTACAACCAGAATAATCCTTAGAAGGCTGGAGGGACTTCATTTCACGTACATGCTTATCGGGAGAGTCTCAAACTCAAGCTCAAACTCACTCCCATAGTCGATTCTAAATCTATAAAGCAGAAATGGCCTGTGGGTGTCTGACTGTAAATCTTTTATTACTATTATTACTACTGTATTGGGGGCTCGTACACTCATCACAATCCACACATACATCCATTGTGTCAAGCACATTTGTACATTTCTTGCCATCAGCATTCTCAAAACATTTGCTTTCTATGTGAGCCCTTGGTATCAGCTCCTCACTTTTTTCCCCCTTCCTCCTCTACCCTCCCTCCCTCACGAACCCTTGATAATCTATCAATTATTATTTTTTGCATATCTTCCACTGTCCGATGTCTCCTTTCACCCACTTTTCTGTTGTCCGTCCCCCTGGGAGGGAGTTATATGTAGATCATTGTGATTGATTCCCCCTTTCTCCCCCACCTTCTCCTTACCCTCTTGATATCGCAACTCTCATTACTGGTCCTGAGGGGTTTATCTGTCCTGGATTCCCTGTGCTTCCGGCTCTTATCTGCGCCAGTGTACATTCTCTGGTTTAGCCGGATTTGTAGGTGGGATTGGGATCATGATAGTGGGGGGGAGAAAGCATTAAAGAACTAGAAGAAAGTTGTATGTTTCATTGGTGCTATACTGTACCCTAACTGGCTCGTCCCCCCCTAGCCCCCACCCCAACAATTCCCTAAGGGGATGTCCAGTTGCCTACAGATGGGCTTTGGCTCTCCACTCCACACTCCCCCTCATTCACAATGATATGGTTTTTTGTTCTTTGATGCCTGATACCTGATCCTATTGGCATCTCGTGATCACACAGGCTGGTGTGCTTCTTCCATGTGGGCTTTGTTGCTTCTGAGCTAGATGGCCGCTTGTTTACCTTCAAGCCTTTAAGACCTCAGACACTATATCTTTTGATAGCCGGGCACCATCAGCTTTCTTCACCCCATTTGCTTATGCACCCGCGTTGTCTTCAGTGATTGTGTTGGGAAAGTGAGCATCATGGAATGCCAGTTTTCATAAAACGAAGTGTTCTTGCATTGAGTTAACACCTGAGTAGAGGCCCAATGCCTGACTGTAAATCTTCAAGAGATTATAAAACCTCCTTTTTCTCCCGCAACTATGAGACTATGGTGGTCTTGAAATGCTAACACCCTGTGGTTAGCAACCCAACCCATAACTCATCACACCACCGGTCCTTGGAAACGAACATCATGTTTAGTAAAGAAAGGGGGCCTGGAAAAAGAGGAAGATTGTCAAGGAGATGGACTGACACAGTAGTTGACAACAGTAGGCTCAAACATAACAACTGTGAGAATGTCTAAGGCCAGGCTATGTTTCCTTCTTTTGTACAGGAGTCTAGAGTGACTCCATGGCACCTAACAACAACAAAAGTCAGCACTTGACTTCAGGCTTCCTAAACTGGGAGAAATAAACATATCTGCAGTACTCCTGTTGTAACAACACCAGGTAGCTGAGACAAAAGCCAATTCAAATTCCTCCATCTACAAAGTAACTCCCTGGTAAATATGACAATCTTGCATGGTTACTGTAGGAAAACTTGAATAATCTCGTAGCTACCAAACTGGGAAGGAGATCACGTTCCATTTTGTAGGCAAATTTTTAAAAGTGCACTATTAAAGCCATCTTTTACCATGTGCTCTTATTCTCTGCTAACTGTCCTATAAATCAAATGTAGTTACAGAATTAAATGGGCATTAAGCTGCTACCTAACACAATATAACTAGATATACTGCTTGGGAAAGCAGAGGTAATTGAAAACAAAAGCTAAAACAAGGAAAATGGAGGTGGGACCTGGGGAAAGTAGAGAGGATGGCAAGAATAGCTGAGCAATGGGGAAAAGACATACAAAGGAGAAAAGAGAACAACATGTTAACACCTTTAAACAGAGATTTATTTAAGCAGGTGAACAGGAGAGACAGACAAACAAGCTCAAATATCTTCTTCCAAATAAATATTGACTAAGTAAATGGATAGCAGACAAGTGCTCAGAGCCTACCTAGTCCAGAGCATAGTGATCGATACCTTGTAAGAGGAGGAAGCCAGAGGAGAGGTTCTGGTGCAGGGCTTCTAACAGGAGCAAAGACTAGTCTGTGTACCAGTCTGCAGAATAGCCAGGGTGGCAGAGTCGAAATTCTCATGATCTGTGCCTGAGAAGTTCAGAAGGAGGTTGGAATCTCCCGCAGTGAAGACTGCAGCTTCACCTGACTGTTGACAGTAGCACAGGTGGGACACAGTAAGCAGTTTCATCCGAAAGGGTTCAGAGGAAAGAGTTACTTCTTCAATTTCACTCTATCTAAAGAATCCGGCATATAAGACATATATAAACTCTGTAACACTCATCCCTCTCAGTGACTTTATTAGATTGAATCACTGAAAACTATTGTTTCAAAAAATTGCCATTGCCACAGTCTTAAATCATGCACAAAACAAGATGGCCATCTTAGTTTCTTTTATTACAAGGACATGAAAGTCATGTAAGAGTGAATAGTTCTATTGTCCTTAAACAGGCTATTTGAAAAACAGCAGCACACTGTCTTTTATTGTCAATTCATGGTTCACAAAGCCTCTGAGGTTGGCTTTCGTCCTTGAAAAGCTTTTAATGTACAGGTACATTTAAGTCTTATTTTACGGACTGTGAGAAGTGGAATGCACTGGGAGCGGCCCATCCCTCTTTTATGCAAGGAGAACGGTATCAGCAAGGCAGGCTGATCTCACCTATAAGGAATGCATCAGTGCCGGGGAACAAAGGTGGCTTCCTTGGCAAGGAAACACAATCTGCTTCAGAAAACTGCTTCATTACTTTTGAATGATTTCAGGCTGCACAGTTCTAGTCTTTAACCTCTATTTATTTTAATAACAAAACTATTTGTGGTAACATTTTTGCTATCACACTAAAGAAACAGCTTGCATAGTCATCAATCAAAACTGTATCTTGCTCAGATGTTCTTTGACCTGTGTTAGTACCAAATAGGTATCAGCAGAGACTATGGAACACACTTTGTCCCCACAGGAGTAAGCAGCCCAGTGTGCTGTTCATAGAAGGAGGTGCAAGGGGGAAGGGAAAGGTGGCAACCCCATACCTCAGAGGCTGAACTGAGGATTTAAGAACAAGCTCTGTGTTTTCACATTTTTAGGACACATACAGTCTCATTTTTCCAATGCAGGATATGATAACAATGCAAAACAAATTCCTTGAGAACAGAATGAATACATTTCTGCCTGGCACACAGAACACAGGGTTCTTAAACTCAAAAGACAATCTTGTTATATATACTTTTCCCCAAGGTAGTCTGGAATTTACCTTTTTCTTCTTTTTCTTTCTTATTTTCTTCTCGTGTCTTATGTACACATTCAAGAAAACATTTACCACTTCAACATTTTTGGTAATACTTTCATCATTTTATGCAACCATCACTATTATCTACTTTCAAAAAGAATTTTACCTTCTTGAGTTAGATCGACATTACGCCATAAGATCGGCTCTTAACATGATTTCATGATCAATTAAAAGTGATCTTGCTGTCTAGAAAACATGGCTACTACTTTCATCCTAAAACTACTGCTATACAGTTGTGATCTAATTACTTCCAACCTGGCACACTGTATTGAGCACATGGCTACTAGTAATTTGCAACTCTGCAAACTCATCACATAGCACTCAGCTGAGTGAACGAATTGGTATTACCCGTCAAACTGTAAGTACATTTTCACCTCAATCTATCTTTATGATACTGATTCATTAAGTGCTGGGCTGCAAACTGCAAGGTCAGAGACTCAAATCCAATGGCCATTCCAGGGGCAAAAGATGCGGCTATCTGCGCCTGTTAAAGATTTACAGACTCATAGGCCGCTACCAGTCAGAATCACAGTGATGGCAGTGGGAATATGTCAGCCTGTCTGATAACACTGCCAAGAAATGGCAACTGTCCGTCCAGGAACAGATAATAAATGTGCTGACCCACTCATGTGCAAAATGCAATTCTTTTCTTATACTTTCCAAATTTCAACATGTCACTGACCACGCTAAATAAACCCCAAACTGGCCAAAAACCTACCTACAGCACTGGTGGAAATGATCATAGCATTGCTGCAGCTACCATAAGAAGAAAAAACCCAAAGCCTGTTGCTGTTGTGTCAGCTCTGATTCAGAGAGACTCCATGTGACATTCAATGGCTGGTTCTCAAAAACAGATTTCCAGGTCTTTCTTCCAAGGTGTCTCAGAGAGGATTCCAACTTCTAATCTTTCAATTTGCAGTTGAGAGCATTAAATATTTGCACTATCCAGGGACCCACACCAAGACAAGACACTCACCACCATGGAGTCAATACTGACTCTTAGCAATCCTGTAAGACAGAAGAAAGCTGCCCTTGTGGGTTTCAAAGACTGTAACTCTTTAAGGAAGTAGAAAGCCTCCTCTGTCTCCCTCTGGGAGGCTGGTGGTTTCAAACTGCTGACCTTGTGGTTACCAGCCCAACTCTTAAGTACTACTCCACCAGGGCTCCTAGACAAGACACTAGGTGAACTGTTAATGATCTGCACCCTCTACCTAGACACTGCCCGACAGCACTAATTGTAAAGGAGAAAAGATGCTACCAGAGGGGGCTAAAAATTTGACATTTCAGTTACCAAGTTATCCTAATGTATCACACATCCCTGCTCTTTAATCTATAAAGAAAAGTGAGGTAGATCGAATGCTACTTATTTGTAAGTCTCAGATCGCAGTCTCCTGAGAGAGGAAATAATAACCCAGAGTATTCCCATAGATAAGAGTTAAATACTGAATACATTAACAATCACAGAGAATCAGCTTTAGGGGTATCTATCTAAGCTAGCAAGCCTGTGGGTCCTTTGTCATGTTTCAGGGGTAGCTGGCTGGCTTATGATTTGAGGATTGTAAAGGGTCAGTTGGGGCTAATTTATCCTACCTTACTGCCCTTTTCTTCCTCCTGCCCAACCTTCATCCTTGGGCATTTTAATGACCAAGGTAATGTAACCAACAGGAATTACTGAAACCCAAATGAAGGCTGAACATGACAGTGGGACAACAGGAAAGTAAAAGGAAACAGAGGAAACAGCTAGGAGGCAAAGGACATCTATAGAGGTCTAAATAAAGGCATGTACATATGTAAATATA
>NW_022103901.1:44392979-44395762 GCF_000313985.2 Echinops telfairi | reverse complement strand
GATGAGGGCAATGAATGTACAAATGTACTTTACACAATCTGATGTGTGTGTGGGTTATGATAAGAGTTGCATGAGCCCCTAATAAAATGATATAAAAAAATTTAGTTATGAATATGCATTTGCTTCTCCTGGTATTTAGAATCTGAAAAGTGCTACTACCTACTTGTGCTTCCTATATTAACAGGATTACCTACTACAGGTGTTAGTTTAGAGACAATCTGCATCAAAACACATACTTTTATCTCATATAAAAGTTTTATTCCAAGAGTAGATTGTCAGCTGAGAATTCAGAAGGTATTTACTTAGTAAAGGTTACCATGACTGTTGATAACTAACTCCTCTGAGATTTATTTCTTTTTCTGTATGTCAGAATCTTCTCTTTTCAGTGATCTAAGGTGCTTTTGTTTGACTCAATGCTGCAGAACATTCTTACTAATAAGCTAAAAAATTATGATTTCCAGACCACATTGTGGGTGCAACAGAAATGCTCAAGGGCCACCTTCAAGAATACTATGATTGAGGATCCAATTACAGGCAAGTTTCACAGGGCTTACTCAGCCTTTGGGTAGCACTTTGGGGAGCTGACTTAAAAACAATGGGAAAAAATTGTTATTAAGTTCACCACAAATCTAAGTGTGGTTATAGACACTCTCATGGAAATATGTGTTCACACAGACCCTGGGAACCTGGACAGTCAGAAGTCCATCTATCAACCCCGTCAAGAAAGGTTTGCTGAAAGGCACACCTACTCCTTTTTCCACAGCAAATGAGAAGAGGAGCTGCTGCTCTCCAATTACTTATACCTGTGTACAGGGGGCGAAACCAAACGCTGTGAATTACTCACTCACAGCCTGCCATCAAGATTCCAACCCAGAGTGACCTGACAGGACAAGGTATAGTTGCCCCTATGGATTTCTGAGACTATAACTGTTTAGAGAGTAGAAAACCTCTACTTTCTCCCTCAGAGCAGCTGGTCGTTTCGAACTGCTGACCTTGTGGTTAGCAGCCCAACTAGTAACCCATTACATCACCCCCACAGGTGATGGGGACATAGAATATTTACATACATATAATAAATAAGTCACCTATGCGCTTAAGATCATCTATTTAATTGTAAATAACTATTAAATATAACATTGTCTCTAAAGCTTGTGTGTGTACATGTACAGCAGTATACACAAGCAAACATACATCCATTGAACATCTTCTACATGCACAGCTCAAGGACACTGAGTGCATGGTCCATGAAGTTGCCATCCTCACACTTTCTGTTCATGCTGTTTCACCACCACTCATCTAGGTTCTCATCTGTGCTTTGGATGAACTCCTCCTACAGTTAATTCTTTATAAAAGCACAATGCTCAAAGCAAACATTCTTTTAATTGAACTGAACTGTACAGTTTAACAATGGCATCATGGGCTAGTTTCAATTCAAGGTTTAAAGATTAAATAACACTCTGAGTTAACATTTTCCCACTCTCGAGGACAACTGCCAATTGCTGACACCACCAAAAGAACTGCAGAAACAACAAGAAGCAATTTAATTGGAAAGGGAGTAAACAGCAAGTGCTCAAGTAAGAGATGGGGAAAACTGAACTTACATAAATCAAAGACAAAATCTAAGGATTGAAGCAAGCTACAGGCCTCCCTCAAAAAAACCAAACTCAACTCAACTGCCACTGAGTCAACTGCAACTCATAGAGCAAGGGAAAACTGCTGCGTGGGTTTCCACACCATAACACAGAGGGGCTGGTGGCTTCTAACTGCCGACCTTGTGGTGAGCAGCCGAACATGTAACCACCAGGGCTCTTCTACGGCACAAATGGCTTGTGCTGGACTTCTACTGGAAAAATTGGCAGTTCAAACCCACCCAGCCCCACCACAGTCGAAAGACCTAGCAATCTACTTTCTTAAAGATAAGGACCAAGAAATCCCTCCCTATACGGCAGTTCTACTATGAGAGTGATGGGGTCATCATGAATTGGAATCAACTCGATAGCAATGGGTTTTTTTCAGTTAGGCAAAGTATGAATCAGCAATGTAAGGAGCTGCTTTGATAGGCACACATGTCAGGCTATAAAGCAAACAGTACACCAGGTGTGTCCCTTGGTAATCCTTCCCCAAACTGCAGCCCTATTCAGAACTTTATTACCAACTGCAGCCCTATTCAGAACTTTATTACCACACCAAGAGCAATCCTGGACCTGAACCCAAGTAAGAGGAACAGAAGTTGGAGGACATCCAAAGGAGAGAGGGCTGAAAAGGACTGTAATGTTAGGAAATAGGTTGTCTGATGGGGCATCAAGGAAACTCACTTATTTAACCCCCAGATAAAAGATGGCTGGGGAGGTGGTTGGACTGCAGAGGTTATGAAGGTGAGTGTGTGGGGAGCGCTGCTCTTCCATGAAGGATTGGATGAGAGGAGTGTGATTAAATTGCAAGGCCAAGGGTTTATATTTGATACAAAAAGGAGCTTTTTGGATATTAAGGTTGCAGGAATAAGAATACATGCGTTCCAAAGACAATTTGAAAAACAATAGATGGCTATCTTCATAAAAATGTCTACTCACTGAGTGTCCTTCCTTACGCTATACAAGGTGAATTGTAGTTATATACTTAGGCTATACAAGGTGAAACAGTTAAAATTGTATTTTAACTATAAATAGAAGCTCCATTACACACACACACAAATATTGAAATATGCTGCCTCTACACTGTGGCTACATTTACAAAATTCACCAGAAAGTTATCAGTATGTGAGATAGTTAGTTTATTGTGCCAGC
>NW_022103901.1:44380651-44388945 GCF_000313985.2 Echinops telfairi | reverse complement strand
TTTGAGATACATTCTTCTCAGGGGAGGGGCAGGCATCCACTTAGTATTTGGGGCTGGGACCAGCCCCCTAGACCTCATGGAGAGTACTTTGAAGGTAATAAGGTTGTTTTGTAAAACAAAATTAAACACATACCTTTGGGGGGGAAATTCTGTTTTGGGAGGTATACCTTTGTATAAGTGATGTAACAATTAAAGTTTTTATAAATTGACCAATATCTATTTAAGCAGCATACCCTTTATGTCATGGTGGTGGGAGGGAAGAGGGTAGCAGACAAAAGTTAGCCTCAAAGATTTTTAAAAATTCTTTACCAAAGTAATATATATAACTACACAGCTATCTATACCTACAGTCTTATTAGCATTAAAAGACTCATGAGGGTATAGACATCTTTCTTAACATTAAATCATCCTTTGAGATCTTTCCTATACAGTACTTGTGGAGGCCCTCTTTTAGATTGCGGGATCACTCTTCAGTGAGGGAGCTATATAGTCCCCTTTGCCCCCAGATGGTCCCAGTTTACTCTGGATCCTGCAAAATTGTCTACAGTATTCATTTTCACTCACAAAAGTGTCCTACCTAAGTCTGTAACTGCAGTTCCCACTCTTGGGTCTATTTCACCCCAAAGAAACCTTCCCCACCTCCATTTCAATATAAACATCCTTCCCATCTATATAGATGTTCTCAGTCAGTAATCAGGAGAAAAACGGCAGGCGGAAGTACTTAGACCCTTCCAAAGATCCTAACAGTTTAAGATGTGGACACTCAATTTCTATTTATTATTCAGGCAAAGTGATAAATTTAAATTAAGAAAACAATCAGAGAGAATAGACCCAAAGAACAGCCCCAAACCCACTGACATCCAGTGGACAGAGTTTCCAAGGTTATAAATCTTTCCAAGAAGCAGGCAGCCACATTTTTAGCTAGTGGGTTCAAACCACTGACCTTTCGGTCAGGAGCAGGAACACCAGCGCTCCTAGGTCAAAGACCCAAACCAAAACTCCAAAGTCACTACCATCAAGACCTGTTTGACTCATAGTGACCCTACAGGCCAAAGGAGAACTGTCCTTATGGGTTTCTGAGGCTGTAAATCTTTAGGAGAACAGAGCCTCATCTTTCTCTCCTGCAGAGTGGCAGGTAGGTTCAAACTGTTGACCTTATATTTAGCACCTCAATGATGTACCCACCCACCATGCCACCAGAGCAGCTGCCTCGACAGAACAGAGGTAATGTTAAGCAAAGGAGCTCCATCAAGCAAAACAGCCCTACTTGAAGCCTGTTCCTAAATTTAACTCACTGCCAATGCTGACTCATAGGAACTCCCAGTGGGTTTCTGAGACTGCAACTGTTTACATGAGTAGAAAGTCCAGTCTTTCTCCCTAGAAGCTACTGGTGGTTTCTAACTGCCCACCATGTGGATTGCATCCCAACTCAAAACCACTACACCCACAGGGCTTCCTAAATTACATCCATAAACTGTCCTTTCAGTACCCAGATGGTCCAAACAGTCAATGTGCTCAACTGCTACATGTGGGAGGTTCAAGTCCAGCTGGAAGGACCTCAGAAGGCCTGGCAATCAACTTCCAAACCTAGCCATTAAAAACCTATGTGGGAACTGTTGACACTACTGTCCTGCAGTATCATTAAATCTTAAACCAAAAATATCCCTGAAGTCTTCTTAAAACCAAACAATAGTCTAGCTTAACTGATTTTTTTTAAATGTCTGCCTTGAGCATTATGCTTTTTTGAGGACTACTTATAGGGATCAAATTGACAGCAGCAACTTGAAAGATTAGATAGAAGCATTAGGGGGTAATGAATTTATGCAAACAGAGGAAGCACAACTCAGCAAAGGAGAGCCAGAAATGTTGCACAACTTGAGGAACACAATCAATGTCACTAGGTGGTGCATGTAAAACGACTGTGTTGCTGTGTCTCCTCTCAACAACAAAATTTAAAGCCCTACGGAGCACTTGTACTCTGACACACATGGGTTACCATGTTGGAATCAACTCAACATCAACTGCTAAAAACTGTCCTTCACAACTTCTGCTCCATTGCACATCTAGATGCACAAACTTTTTAACAGTTCCAAGGATTCCCATGACAGGTACAGGGAAGGTCTCTAAGGAAACATTAAAGATGAAAGGCCGTCCAGACAGGCTACTGGTATCGATGGGGGAGTGTAAGAAGCACAATCTTTCTCATCACATCCTGAAGACGTCCAGACACACTTCAAGAAACAGACAGAACATCCTACAGTTCATTTTCAAACTGGCTTTTGCAAAGGTAATTACTACAAAACTTTCAGGGTTAGGAAGGAAGCTCGAGATCAGGAGCCCTGGTGATGTAGTGGTTTAAAACTGGGCTGCTAACTTCAGGTTCAGTAGTTCGAAACTACCAGTCACTCCTCAGGAGAAAGACAGGGCTTTCTACTGCCATAAAGAAGTTAGTCTCAGTACTACCTCATAGGGTCACTATGAGTCAGTACTGGGTTGAGGGCAGTGAGTATGGGGTCTTTTTGTATGGCCCTGAGAGAGAAATCATTTGCTTAACATTGGAAAGCCAGGTCCATGATTCTCCCCACCACAGACATGGTCTCAATTCTCACCCAGTATACTGAGACCCTGTAATCGTTTCCCAAGATTGCCATAATAAATGAACACAAAGTGATATAAAATAAAACAAATATGTTCACTCACAGTTCTAGAAACTAGAAATTCAAATGCAAGGTACTGTTTTTCTCTGAAGGCACAGGGGCTGATTCTTCTTGGCCTCTCCCAAGCTCTCCTTGGTTTCGAGCAGCACTCCTCTCTCCCATTCCATTGTCCCCTAACTGCCTTTCTCTTGCTCTTGTGTCTCTGCCTCTTCTTTGCCTACTGCATTACAACTTCATAGGAACTTCACTAATTGCGTTGGTATTTCCAATGAAGGACATGCTCATAGTCACTAGGGTAGCTATGCACCTTTTTAGGGGAAACAATTTTTTTTTTGGTCATTGTTTTTTTTTGTATTGTTGTTTTCTTTTCTTTTCAACATTTTATTAGGGGCTCATACAACTGTTATCCCAATCCATACACACATCAATTGTGTAAAGCGCATTTGTACATCATTTCTCAAAACATTTTCTCTCCATTTAAACCCCCGACATTAGGTCCTCATTTTTCCCCTCCCTCCCCGCTCCCCACTCCCGCATGAGCCCTTGATAGTTTATAAATGGGTATTTTGTCATATCTTGCCCTGTCCGACGTCTCCCTTCATCCACTTTTCGGTTGTCTGTCCCCCAGGGAGGAGGTCACACACAGTTCCATGTAATCGGTTCCCTCTTTCCTACCCATTCTCCCTTTACCCTCCCTGTTTTGCCACTCACACCACTGGTCCTATAGGGCTCATCCATCCTGGATTCCCTGTATTTTCAGTTCCTATCTGTACCAGTGTACCTCCTCTGGTCTAGCCAGACTTGCAAGATCGAATTCAAGTCATGGTAGTGGGAGCGGGGAAGAAACCTTTAGGAACTAGAGGAAAGTTGTATTTCTCATCATTGTTACATCGCACCCTGACTGGCTTATCTCCTCTAGGGGAAACAATTTAACCCATAACCCACCCCATCCTTTTTGAGAGCCAGATTTGAACTTTTATGACATGTAAACATTTCAAGTTGTCATACAACTATGCCTTTTTCAACCAACATTTCAGTTCCAACAGCATCATCTTTGTACATCAGTGTTAGTACTTTTAATATCTTCTGGTATTGCATACATTAATGTTTCATCTATGTGTTTAATGTTTCAAAGAACTAGGCAGTTAAGTAATTATGAATTTAAGAAAAACTTAATTCTACAGGAACTGAATCTCTTTATAACAGTTAAGGAATCCTGGTGATTAGAGCATTTGGCTGCTAAGCAAAAGGTCAGCAGATTGAGCCCACTTCCCACCCTATGGGAAAAAGATATGGCATCTATGGCAATCTGCTTTCATAAAAATGTAGAGCCTTGAAACGCTGTTGGGGCAATTCTACTCTATCCTGTAAATTCTCAAATATAACATAGCTTATGCTCAACTTTCAAACATCAGCACTAAAACACATACCCAGGAACCTGCACAAATGTCAGAGCTGTTTGTGTACCCCACCTCCTCCCCCACTGATACTCTTCTTATCCTTCTGCTATATAATTGGGAGTGCCTCACATAAACTGAGATATGGAGCACTCTATATGAAGCATTAAATTTCACTTCTGTATAATTCTTCTTTGCTCAAGACTATTCACTACACTACATTTTAAAGAAATGAACATCCACTCCCGGTCATTCATTATTGAACTATACACAGTAAAAACAGTCTCTCTCAAAAACTTTTTTCCTTGCAAAAATGTATTTTTCACTTTTTAAAATTCCCTTTGCTAACAGAAAAATGTTCAAACTTAAGCAGCCCTCACTTTCTATGCTCTATTTGATAAAACTTCTATGTTAGATAGGGTTCTCTAGAGAGACAAAAGCAGGAAACATGATTATATATATGAGGATAGGTTTATACAGCAAGAAGGAATGTAACCAAAAAAAAGAAGGAATATAAAAGCTAATTAGTCCACACAGCAGTACAGAGGTCTCAGTTCTAACTCATTTTCATGGAACTGTTAGTATACTGTTTGAGTCCTTCAACTCATGTGGCCTGCCTGTCCAAAGTCATGGAAGAAAACAGCGGAGCCTTCCCTCAGGCAAGCAGGCAGAGTCTGCCCGCAGGCAACAGACAGCAGGGTGGGTTAGCAAGTCAGTAGCTCAGGAGCTTAGCAATGAGACAGGCTCTGTTGGCATCTGGAGCTCAAGCACTGCAAAAGGATCCACCAGCCTCAAGCGCAATCAATATACCCACCAGGAGCTTGGCGAAGCAGGTCTTGAAGGAGCCTCAAGCTCTAGTGACATTATCCACGATCCATGGGTTGGCTTAGCCCACAGGCGGTGTAGCACACAGGTTGAGGCAGAGAACTCGCTAAAGCAGCAGCACACAGGTCCAATCACCAGAGAGCAGGAGACAGGGGGCAGGCCTTCCAGAGCCATTTATCTTCTTGCCCTCGCATCAAACTTCAACCTGATTAAACTCCGCCCACATATTCCTATTGGCCTACTTTACATGATAAACCTAACTATCACAACTTCAAAATCCATTTGCACATCCTCCTACTGGTCACTTTCCCATGTTTCACAATGCAGGTAATCAACTACCTAACTGCTACCTTCAATCATCTGAAATGGCACCTCCATTCCCTTCCCAAGTAACCATGCAAAGCTCACTCACACATTTACCTTTAAAGTGACTGTGTTTACAGCTACACATGTGCCACCATTCATAAAGCAACTGCTGCCATCTTCTTGCTAGGCCTTGGCAAGTATATACACTACCTAGAACTGCAGGGCTACAAAAAGGGGGTGGGACTTAGAATTCTTCTTTTGAAGGTTGTCACTTTTAGAAGCCTCTGGGGGACAAAATTAAAATAAATAAGGAGAGATATGTAAAGTCTTCATAATTAAAAGGTTTGGGAGGATGAGAAGTCTAAGTTCCAGAATGAGGGAACTTTACTGGCAAAGTTGTCTCCTGGTATAAAGTTTATGGGAATATTACAAGTATTATTGTTTTGTTGTTGCTGTTAGGTGCCAAGTCAGTTCCAACCCACAGTGACTCTGTGCAACAAACTAAACACTGCCTGATCCTGCACCATCTGCACAATTGTTCCCAGGTTCAAGCCCATTGTTGCTACCACTGTGTCAATGCATCCTGTTAGGGGCCTTCCTCTTTCTCGCTGTCCCTCTACTTTACATAGCATAATGGCCTTCGGCGGGAACTGTTCTCTCCTGACACCTAGTCCAAAGGAAGTCTTGCATCTTCGCCTCTAAGAAGCACTCTGGCTGTACTTCTTTCAAGACAGCTTGGTTTGCCTTTTTGGCAGTCCATGGAACTTTCAATATTCTTCGGCAGCACCTCAATTCAAATGCAACAATTCTTCTTCTGTCTTCCTTAATCAAAGTCAAATTTTCACATGCATGAGGTAACTGAAACTAAAAGTATACCTCAGTATAAAACCCAGTTATCGCTGGGGTGAAATGGGAGCTAATAATGATGAGTACAAGAACGAAGAAAATGTTCTAAAACTGATTGTGCTGATGACTGCACAGCTCGTCTTAATGTGCTTGAACTATTGAATTAAATGATACATGAATTATATGTCAATAAAATGGTTGGGGGGAAAAAACAACAGTTATTACCAGATTTGACTTCCATTCATGGCAACCCCATGTGTGTGATAGCAGAACATTTCTCCCTAGCATTTTCAATGCCTGATTTTTTTTTTTTTTTCTGTTTTCATTAGATTACCATGCCTCACTCTGGAGGTAGCACTAGGTAGACTTGAACTGGCAACCTTTCTGTTAGCAAACCAGCAGGCTAACCATTTGTCCACCCATGGACTCTGTACCTCACTATACCACACTGCTACTTAAGAAATACCCTATTGTAGTAGATCTTCACAACGATCACTTCTACAAAGTAAATTACAAAGCTATTTGCCTTTTGACCATAAAATCGGAAAGACTTCTTATTCACGGTCTAAGAAGCCCTGAGAGTGCAGTTAACACTTGGCTACAAATCAGTGCGTTGACAGTTCAAACTTTCTCAGTGATTCTGCAAGATGAAGACCTGCTTTCACAATGATTATACCCAAGAAAACCCTACAGGGAAGTTCTAATCTGTCAAATGGGATCATTATGAGTTGGAATCAACTTGATGGCACACAACAACATATATTGTCTCAGGACTGGAGAGGAGATGGATTAATAAACTGAATGCTGTGCTTGTGAAATGGAGAGAAGCAGAATTAGGAGACAGAGATAAGAGAACACGAGGGTTAAGAGCTGCAGGAAGCAAGGGGAGCAAAGCAATGAAGTCCACAAGAAATCCTGAAAACAGACTTCTGACTCAGGGGGCCAGGCTTGGCACCTCTTCAGACCCGATCGGAAAACATTCATAAGGGTCAGCAGACAAACCTGGAATTATTTATAAGCTTTTTTCTTTTTTTCATGTCTATCTACATAAGATTGGCAGGATTGTCTACAATCCCAAGTAGGAAACAACGGAACTGACGGTTCAGGAGGACATGGGAGAGGAGGTGGTGAAGGAAAGGAATCGGGGAGCCAACAAATCCAGGAGCAAGGGAACAAGAGATCTAAAATCGATGGCGAGGGCATAGAATGCCTCGTGGGGTTTGATTAAGTGCAATGCAGCTGAGAGGAATTACAGAGAGCCGAATGAAGGTCTAACATGAGTGGGACAGGAGGAAAGTAAAAGGAAATAGAGGAAAGAACTAGGAGGCAAAAGACATTTACAGAGGTATAATTATAGGCATGTATATATGTAAATTTATTAATATTTCACAACAGGGTTGTAGGTCTATGTGCATATATTTATATGTTAAGTATTAAGGAAGCAGACGGACATTGGGACTCTACTCAAGTATTCCCTCAACACAAGAACACTTTGTTCTAATAACCTGGAATTCTGTGATGCTCACCTGCCCAACACTATTGCTGAAGTCAAAATGGGTGCATAAGCAATGTGGTGAAGAAAGCTGATGGTGCCCAGCTATTAAAAGATATAGCATCTGGGGTCTTAAAGGCTTGAAGCTAAACAAGTGGCCATCTAGCAGCGAAGCAACAAAGCCCACATGAAAGAAGAACATCAGCCTGTGTGATCTCGAGGTGTCAATGGGATCAGGCATCAGAAGACCCAAAATAAACAGTCCTATTTATGCGAACAAGGAGGTCAAAGTGGAGACCCAAAACCCATTTGTAAACAACTGGACATCCCTTCAAAGAAGGGTCACAAGGAAAGGATGAGTCAGCCAGAATGCACATAGCACCCACCAAACACATGACATTCCTCTAGTCCTTTAACATTTCCCTGCCGCCCCCCCTGCCTACTATCATGACCCCAGTTCGACCTTACAAATCCACCTAGACCAGAGCATGAACACTGGTACAGATAAGAGCTCTTGACACAAGGAATCCAGGACAGATAAACCTCTCAGAAACAGTAATGGGAGCAGTGATACCATGAGGGTAGGGGGTAAAGTGGGGGCAGAGGGGAGAAAGGAAGAACAGATCACAATGATGGATGTATAATGCCCCCCCCCACCACTGGGGGACAAAAACCAGAAACATGGGTGAAGGGAGGCAGCAGATGGTGTAAGATATGAAAATAATAATTTATATTTTTATAAATATAAATATTACTTCTATTATTATATAT
>NW_022103901.1:44371087-44380364 GCF_000313985.2 Echinops telfairi | reverse complement strand
CGCCAATAAATAAGAGCTGCAGAAAACTGTCAGAGGAAGAACTGACAGCATACTCCTACCCCATCACTCCCACTCCACTTCCCTTTTACTCCAATCTTTTTCTTATGTATCGGTTTATTTTTCCCCTTAATGGAGACGAGAAGCTAATTCTATAGCAAAAGTATAATTTGGGAACACAACCCAGAAAACCACTTCAAAGGAGGACATGAAGAAACAGGTGTCACAGGAGTCCTCCGTCCATCTTGTCCCCGCTCGAGCACGTTCTCTCCCGTCTTCCCCCACTACCAAGCCCAATGCCACCGAGTGGACTCCAACTCACAGTGACACTATGGGACGGAGAAGAACGCCTCCGAGTTTCTGAGACTGTAAGTTGTTACAGGAGTACAAAGCACATCCTTCTCCTGCGGGGAGGCTGGTGGTTTCAAGACTGCTGGTCACGTGGTGAGCAGCCTACACAAAACGCACTATGCCATCAGGGCTCCTTCTTCCCTATATAAGGTTTCCAAGGTTGTAAATCATATAGCTTCAACTTTTTCCAGTGAAGCCACTAGTCGGTTTGATATGCTTACCTTGTGGTTCCAGTGCTACCCTTAAGGTTTCAGTGGTTAACTCCTCTGAAGTGGACAGCCTATTCCTTCTTCAGCGTTTGTTTATTGGACTGGAAGCTCTGCTGAAACCTGTTCACTTTGGGTGACTCTGCTGGGATTAGAAATACTAGTGACATAGCTTCCAGGATCAAAGCAACACACAAGCCACCATAGTACAACACTGACACACAAGTTCTGTTGTACACAAGATCGCTGTAAGTCGGAACCCCTTGCATTTAGCAGTCCGACACCTAGCCAACAGCACCAGCAGGGCTTGTAACGTGCAGGTCATGGTAGTCGTCAGTGGTGGTTGGAAGTCAAAAAAGTGAATAAACTCCAGAGCATCCATACCATTGACAGTGGGGTCAAGCCTGAAGGGCAAAAAGTAGAGAACCAGAGAGAGGCAGAGGGGGGATTTTGCAGTGAACAGCAGGAAGAGCTAACCAAAGCAAAACTAATCTTTCCCCCACCTCCCTTCTCATCTGACCTTCCTTTTCCCAGGTGCCCTGCTAGATAGAGGTTACACATTGAGTTGCTAACTGCAAGGTCAGCAGTTCAAAACCACCAGCTGCTCTGAGGGAGAATGACAGGACTTTCTACTCCTGGAAAGAGTTATAGTCTCGGAAAACCACAGGGACAATTCTAATCTATTCTACAGTCAATGTGAGTCAGAATCCATGTTCCCTTTTTCCTACCCAACCTACAACCACAGAATGCTCTTCCCTCCTCTTCCTCTATCAGTAACCCTGACAGAAAAAAGGAAAACAGTTGGGAGAATACGCCAGGGAAACTTCAAGACAGTCACAGAGAATGGATGTTCACCTTATGCATAAGGGACCAAAATAAGAGAGCTCACATCCCCATTTTGTATAGGTCTACATCCAGAGGGATGCACTACCTACAGGTTATGATCTCTTAAACTGCTTTTAAATTCCTTTGGTTCTTGTCACCCAGATGAAATTAATAGATGACATAGACTGATCATTATTTTTATAATAATGATACTAACAGTTAACACATCCATTTATATACACATAATTTTCTAAAGGCTTGCCTATTAAGTCTTGTGTTTATCCACAAGACAACCTATTAATAGGAGAGTAAATGTCATCCCAATTTTGCAGACTGTGGGGAAGCAAACACAAAAAAGGATAGGCACACATACATTATTGAGAGGATCTACACCTAAGGATCTCTAGAGGGTGCTCAGAATTCACTTCACTCACTCACTCAATCATTCATTCATTCAGAAGCCTCTAGAGTGTGTGGAGCCCTGGTGGAGTAATGATTCTGAGTTGGGCTGCTAGCCCAGCTCCAGGTCAACAGTTCAAAACCACCAGCCAGGTCCTCAGGAGAAAGACAGGGCTTTCTACTCCCGTACAGAGTGACTGTCTCAGAAACTCACAGGCGCAGTTCTACCCTGTCCTATAGGGTCGCTGTGAGTCAGAGTTGACTGGATGGCAGTGAGTTTGATTTGGGTTTTTCAGTGTGTAGTAAGAACCAGACACCAGGAAGGGTTCTAAAGAGTCCAAGAAGATCTATTTCGGTCCCCCCACCCATCCTGCATGAGCCTTAGGGGCCTAAGTAAGGGCTCTGCCTTTTTGCACTGAAGCAATGAAGCCTGGGGAAGCTAAGTAACCCTACTGACATCAGTATCAGAGCCAGAGCCCCCTGGGGGCCTTGTGACCTCCAAACCAACACTTCTCCCGTACACCGTGCTAGAAAGGAGTTTCATTTGTCCCCTTTTTATCAGAAGGGTATTTTTTAATGCAGCAAGGACAGGGAGAGGAGAATCTTCTCTGGTTGCAGCTTCCTGGCTATCAGGAGCGTGAGGACTCAGGCAGAATATGCGCCACTTAAGTCGCGTGTCATTACTAGCAGGGAAGATCTGGAAGCAGAGACTTAGCAAGGAATCACGACTCCATCTCTTATTAACTATGAGACTATGGCCAATTCACCTAACCCTCCTCAGTCCTAATTCCCACATCCATCAATTGAGAAAAACAGTAAATAATGCTTTCTTATAGATCAATGTACCAGGTATAGAAAGCTATCCAAGATATACAAAGGGCTTCAAAATTTTGTGGCAAAATGGAATTAAAATATAAATGGAACATTTTCACAAACTTATTGAAGCACTCACATGCTATTAAAAGAATAACATGCTTACTATGTACATATATAATATATAAATGCATAATATAATGCTATCTGTACAATTTTTTTTCCAAGAGATGCAATTAATCTCTTTACCATACTCATCCTAGGGGATTAGGAATAGAAAAGTGGAGATACTGGAAACTTTGTACTTTCTATCATTTTGTATCCTTTCACTGTTAAAAGAGAAAAATACAGTCACTTAGAAGAATGAAGCTTGATAACATCAGTTAGTTCTACCTCACCTAGAAGGCTGCTCTAGTTGGAATCGACTCCCCGGCAGTGAGCTTGCTTTTGTTTTAATCCAAACGATATTCTATCTTACCCCGTAGATCGGTGTTTCTCTGTATGCTACTTTATTTGCTGTTTCTTATTGTTTCATAATCCAAAATAGAAACTCTTTTTGAACAGAAACATGCATTAACACATCTTTATCCCAATAATAGTAAGAGGCTCTCCCAAAGTACTTGTTCACTGACTGCACATCAAAGATGGCCAATGGACCAATTCATAATCAATGTAGTTTTCTATACTTTACCATGAACAGCTCTTTTGTCTTGCCTTTCTCCCTATCCTTCAATATTCCTTCTTCTACCCTTCCTGTGGTAATGTGTTAACTCATCACCTTCTAGTGGATCCAATTCATGGTGTCTCCAGTTATTACAAAGTAGAACTGGGTGCCATAGGGTTTGGCTGGAATCTTTACAGAAGCAAATCCCTAAGCCCTTCTTTCACAGTGCCACTGGGTAGATTTGAACAATCAACCTATTGGTTTGAAGTTGAACACAAACCATTTACTCCACACAAGGATCTTGAGTTAATACCTTCCCAAACCCAAGCTCACTCATAATGACCCTCAATAGTGTTTCCCAGGGTTTGTAAATCTTTACAGGAGCAGAAAGTCTTCTCCATTGAAATGGTTGGTAGGTTTGAACCACTGACTCTTAAGTTCGCCATCTGGCACTTACCCAACAGCACCACCACTCAATAAAGGACATCTTCTAGAAAAATCCCACTTGTTGGAGAAACAAAGATGCAGTAATAGATCTCCTCTCCCAACATCTCCCTCTTCTCTCAAAACCTTCCCTGTATCTAGAAAATAATCACAAAAGATCTCAATGTTCTTATTTCACACTTATTTATTTTATGAAACTGTGGGTGCCAGGCAATTGGAGATGGGAGGGCAGGGAGAGGGACTAACAACTCCTCAAGGTTTTTGGAGGTTTTTTCCCACCTCAGGAGTAAAGTGCACAGAAGCGCTGGGCTACTGTAGGTCTCTGGGGAAAACAAGGACTGAAGGAACTAGCAGGGGCTTATTCAGTCAGCTAACAGACCAGGAAGGAAGGAGGGTGAAATGACCGTATACTTGGCACTGCAGTGGAATGGAAATTATGCCTCTGTTCCCCCATGTCTAGAATACCCTACTTTTCCTCTCCAGCTCTCAATCCTTTTTTCCTTTTTTTTTTTTTCTAAGATCACAGTCAGTGGATGGAAGGTCTTGCGGATGCAGTGGCAATGTGAGCATCTCAGCACTGGCAGAGCTCTGGCTGCATCAGCATAGCTCCATCAGGCTCGTAGTTAGTAATGTCAACGTCTCGTCCACTTCCGTTCTGAAGCCCACCCATCTTTAATCTGTCTCCAATGACCCATCTCCCATTCCCAAATGTAGAGCACTTACCATCCATAGCACTTGTATGCCCATGAACTCCACCCAGATGGCCTGCACGCAGCACTCCACATGCACCTGGGGCCTCATCTTACCATCACTTACTTCACCCCTTAATTATGTTGCACTCAGTTCCTGTCAATTTCTCTCCAGAGGCATGTCCCTTCCAGTGTGGGTCAGGGCCTTCAGGAAGCTCTCTTCTGGTCCCTTCTCCTGCCCTATCCTTTTCTCCTAATTAATATCTACTCACACTTATGACCTCAGCTCAAATGCCTTTCCCTAAAGGAAGCTTTTCAAGACCACACATCCACATTCACCCTCAGGCTAAGCCAGGTTACCCTCCAACTCCTCAGTCAGAGCACCGACCACATTGAACTACATCCGCACACTGTTATTTCACTGCGGTTCGTCTCTCCCACTACACTGCCACACAGTCAGAAAGCTCAGCGCAACCCAATAAGCAGGATCAGTAACAGGTTTTCACCATCATTATCTGTCCAGCACCTCATGTGGTGCCTGGCACCCAGTAACTGTTTCATAAACATTTGTTAAATAAAGGAGAGAAAAAATGAATTGCAAATTAGTGAACTCAGTGGTCAAGAGATCCATTTTTGCTGAATAAATTCACTTTGAGGTAGAGGCAGAGTGAAAGCATTAAATGATGATGCATTTTACCCTAGATATATATACAACCAGATATTAACAGATCCACACATAAAAGAAAAAACGTAACTACTGGGTCATAAGTTTGTAGGAAACACATGTGTTTTCCATATGTATTTTTTAATAATAAAAAAATTATACATATATATTTTATTAGTTATAAGTTTGTAGGGACAACATAACCATGCTGTCCACATGTAATTTTGAGAAAATAATAGATATGTATGGCATCTATCTTCTGCAGTTGCACATTTTCATCCATTGAAACAGGTATCCGCAGACACCATGTGCTTCACTTCACAACTTGACCAGGTTTAAAACCAATAAGAACACTTTAGTTGAAGTAAATAACTGATGAATTCCTGTGCTAACTCCAACCCCAAGACCCTTTCGTTTCTCTTTCTTAGTAGGCAGGAAACACTAACGTTCTGGGAACAAGATGTGTGTCCCATATTGGAAATGTTCAGATCTGCAGATAATAGTCAGTCTACCTCAGCTAAATGCATGAGGAAGCCACATGGTAACAATTCGAATGGAACACAGAACATATTTACTAAACTGAAGCAACATTCCACATGTTATCACTTTCAGCTCTGCACATGTGGAAACAGGCTCCGTGCACCACTTGGCCGTGTCAGAGCATCTGAGAGAGGAAGATGTGCATGGGATTTATTATGGGGGCCCACCCCAGTGAAGAGTCCCGTGGAGTGCATCACAGCTATACCTTATGAATTAGAGTTTTAAAGAAAGTACTTTCTGGATTGCATTCATCTTTCAGGTGCTAGAACTACTTCTAGTGTTTGTTTAAATACCTGAACCCAAGAGGGACTAGTAAATGAGCAGTAATTTTAGACTAAAGGCTGGCACTCTAGTGGCAACTAAGAATTCAGCTGCTAACTGAAAGGTTGCTGGTTCAAACCCACTCAGCAGTTCTGAAGGAGAAAGACCTGGCAGTCTGCATCCAGAGATCACAGCCTAAAAATTTCTATGGCCACATATGGGGTCACTATGAGAGGAACCAATTCAGGGATGAGGACTGCGCAGAACTGCCAGTGTTTCACTATACTGTAAACAAAGTCCTTATGAGTTGGAACTAACTCAACAACAGAGAAATGGCTTCTTTATTTTATTATATTTTATTTTGAGCACTGTGTCACTTGCATCAAACGCAGAATACCAGATAAAAGATTTTGTTTGTTTTGTTGCTTTTTGGTCAGACTCATGTTATTTTATTCACTTCATCCAGATGATAAGCCTCAAGTTCAGCTGAGGCCTCTGAGTTGGTAATTTATACTAAAAGGGAGACAGGAAGTTAAGAAAATCAAATAAACCAGAAAAATAATACCCGTGTGCTTAAGCTGCAAAATCAGTTTACTTAAGAAAAGTAAAGCTTAGGCCTTCCAAAACAAGGGTTCTGTTGGGAGACACTGGCAAGGAGAAGCTCCTATATTACTATAAGAACATAGGTCTGGGCTCCAAGACACCGAAGACCATTGAGGGAACCTGCATGGACATCTCGTGTCCCTCCCAGGATGGATTCTGTCTGACGTGGTGACCAAGATGAAGATGCAGGGGACCACTGTCATCGCCCAAGACCCCTCTACCACATCCACCAAGTACAATGGATTTGAGAAGCACCACAAAAACATGTCTGTGCACCTGTCCCCCTGCTTCAGAGATGTCTGGATCAGCGATATCATCACTGTGGATGAGTGCCAGCCCCTGAGCAAGACTGTGCCCTTCAATGTGCTCCAGGTCACCCAGGCTGCAGGCACAAAAAAGCAGTTTCAGAAGTTCTGAGCAGCCCACCTTCCAATGAAATAAAGTTATTTTTGTCCCACTCAAAAAAAGAAATGCTCAACGATTTGGGGAACTTAGCAATTCAGGTAAAAAAGAATAAACTTAAACAGCATCGCATAGTCTCTATTTTGGACAAAAACCTTAAAATTCAATGGATGTTAAATTGAATGTATGAATTACTAAATTCCTGTTTTATCAGTTATCAAATATTTCATGCATTCCTCACAACAGGTAAAGAAAGCAATGTGTCAAAAACTAAGATAGTTCTCTTCACAGCCAGAACCTATGCCTACCCCAAGCTAATAATTAACAGAAACAAAACCAAAAAAAAAACCTCTCCAGAGAAGCGTTATCTGACCCTTCTTTAAAGTAAACAGACCCGGAATAGAGGTGTCGGAAGTGATCACCTGAGTTACTAGTTCTAAAACTAAAATAGTCATGAGTCTATATATACTAATAATCGAAACTACATAAACTAAATCCACGCCATCAAGTCCATTCTAACTCACAGCCACCCTAGATACGGTTTCTGACATTCTCCTCTTTACAGGAGCAGACAACTTGGTCACTCTCCACCGAGTAGCTGGTAGGTTTGAACTGCTGAGCTTGCCATTAAACAGCCGAACCCACAAGGCCACCAATCAACGTAACAATAAACTCCAGAAAATGAAATCCACTCACTCATTGCCATAGAGTGGTTCTGACTCATCGTCAGCCCACAGGACAGAACAGCAGAACCGGCCCTGTGGATGTCCAAGAGTGTATATCTCGATGGGAGCACAAATTCTAATCAAGGCTAATTTAAGAAACCACTGTAAGTAGGTCAATTCATTTATTTCACAACATAGAAGCTGGAAAGAAAGTCCCCCTCATCCAAAGCTCTATTTTTACAAGAAAATTAAACATGGATCAAAAGAAAGCCCATAGTCTAGTAATCCAAGGTTTTCTAGTGATTGACGTGCTTTACACACCTGACATCTCGAACTGTAAACATACCATTTGTAAAGGGGGGACTTGAAGGTCAGGTAAAGAAATGTCGCAAGGAGCCCACTCTGTTGCAGCTGTCTGATATCCACTCTGTGGATTTGAATAGCCTAGTGCCATCCCATTGTGGTTCTGGCATCCCACTGCTAAATATTTACTTATTCTCATCTACTTTACTTGTTCTTTAAATTGGATTTTACCAATTTGGCTACTTATCAAAATGCCTTTTTCCAACAAAAATTGAGTGTTTTAATTATTTGACTCTTTTCATCTTCTTTACAAAAATGAAACTTAGGCTTATTCAGAAAATCAATACTTACCTTTTGGAGATTTACATTACAGTAGCGATCTAAATGCTAGTTTCACCTAAAAATTCTTTCAACCCAAACCCAAGACCCAAGAAAAGTGATTTTGATAGAAATGTTCCATTTCACTCCCTGTAAAAACCCAACAGAAGGCTGGATCCTCTGCTGCTTAGTGCAGTTCTGAAGGCTGTTCTGTTGCTATAGCAACAGAACTCTGCTACCTGTGGCCACTGTTTGTTAAGAAATCCTCTAAGCAGTAAATTCTGTGCTATGCATTCATAAAAACATTCATAAAACCTCTACACAACAAAAAAATTAAGGGCTGATTTCCTACGTAAGATTTGTGCCTATAAACATATTTAAAATTAATAACTACTGTCTGGAAAGCATTCTGAAAACAGAAAAGCTTTTCTAGTTATTTATTTATATTCCATCACACCTCCTACCAGTGCCCCACCCTTCAAAAAAAAAAAGACCTTGAGGCATAATTTACTATCTGTTCCAGTACATGTGGTTTCTTTAGCAATGAGCTGACTTAGGAATCACCCAACTAAAGAGTCAAGAGAAAAATGTAGTCATCGCCACTTTCATCCATCCAAGGGCCCCTGCAGACTACTCACCCTCACTGGGGGACTCCAGGCTTGCACTCTGGGCTGCTGTCCACCTTGAGAGTTCTGCAGATCTTTTGAGCCACAATTCGCCACAGTGCTGCTCGGAACCCTTAGCGCACTTGGGCAGTTCACTGCACTGCCCCCACCAGGGCCAGGTTTCCAAGGCCTCTGTTTGATCCCATCCAGAAGTCTGACCAGGAGGATGTTACTCGGAAGCTCCTCAACACCGGAGCCGACCAGAGTCCTGCACTCGGGGCATCTGAGTTCATTTCGGGAACCAACGATCCCCAACAAGCATCGTTTGCAAAACGTGTGCTGGCAAGGCAAGACTTTGGCAGACGCGTCAAGCCGCTCTAGACACACAGGACACTCCAGAAGATCCAACAAGGCAGATTCATCCATCTTTATCTAGTTTACTAAGGAAAATGCTTCAGAAATGTTCATCGTATGGATCCCTTAAAATGACTCATGTAACATCCATTTCAGTTTATGCTGGAATCAAAG
>NW_022103901.1:44366527-44369393 GCF_000313985.2 Echinops telfairi | reverse complement strand
CTGCGCCTCCCCGGCGTGGGCGTGGCACTCGGGAGCCCGCGCCGCCCAGAGAGCCTCGCCCGAGCTACCTGCGCCGGGGCCTGCGGCCTCAGGGGGCGCGGGAAGCGGGAGGCCCCCGGGCGGGCGAGCAGGATGGCGTGGAGGCGCAAGTCTGCCCCTGCAGAAAACACGCCTGAAAACGGGGAGCAATCGCAGAGGCAGAGCGCTGAGGGCGGGGCCGGGGGAGAAGGAAGGAGCCGCGGGAACGGAATGGACGCCTCCCGGCGGGATGGGTCACGGAGCCCGAGGGCCTGATCGCAGGGGAAGGACGGGAGCCGCCCAGCGGAGCTCCTCCCTTTGCTTATGGTCACCAGGCTCTGCCAAGAGACTGACGGGCCGAGTGAGGCCGCAGAGTAGCTTCTTAAATCAGGCGGGAACGGCCCCGGGGCAGCTGTCCAGCTGCCAGACGTGCGGGGTCGCAGCCAAGTAGAACTGCACCCCTATCTGCCTGCTCCAACAGGTTGAGTTTCTCAACCAAGTTTGAGGATTGCTGGCCCAGAAACTCAGAAAGGGAAGGGAAAGGGCCCAGGTAAAGGAAAAACAAAGCAAAACGTCGTTGCCTTCAAACTCAGCCTTAGGGGGATTAGGTCATTCTCCCTACCCTAAATGGGGAGAATTCAAAGTGACCTCAAGTGGACAGCCGGCCGTTTGTTTGACCTGAGCCTGGGAAACAGCCCCCAGCAGCACTGCACTCTGTTGGTAGTCCAGGGCACACACCTGTAAACTGGGACTTCCAAATAAGTTCCTGGAGAAATTCCATTCTCTTTTCATTCAAAGTCTCCACTAACTTTTTTAAGCCTTCCGGTAGCTTTTGAACACTGTGTTATCCAGTTAGCCCCAGGTATTGTGTGGTGTCTTCCCGTTCAATTCGAAAGGAAACCAAGTTTTTAAAAATCTGCCACTCGATTTCAGCGTCAACATTTATTTACAACTTAGAATTATCCCAAATAGCCTTCCTCAAAGATGTGTAGAAGTCAGGAGAAATAAAGAGAAAGGAGTACAAAGATTATGCCAGAAACCCATGCCAGGTTACTGACCAAACAGAAGAGAAAGCAAGACATCAACCACAGCTAAATGATTCAAGACAAATTAGAATCACCTCGATAAGGGAAAAAGTGTCACAACCAATAATTACCAATCCCTCATTGTAGGCCAGGCACTGTGCTAAACACTACATGCATTCAGTCAAGCCTTGTCAGCTCTCTTCAGCTTTGCTCTAAACAGAAGATGCTAGGAGTCATACTTCATAAAATACCAAAATGAGGAATACATTTACCCTGCATTTTACAAAAACAAAAAAACCTGTCATCAGAGTTGATTCTGACTCATAGCAACCCAATAAGGCAAAATAGAACTAACTGCTCCTTTGGATTTGGTGTAGTGGGTTACCTGTTGGGCAGCTAGCCACAAGGTTAGCAGGCTCAATCCACAAGTTGCTCATTAAGAGAAAAATGTGACATTAAGAGAAAAATCTGCCCCCATGAACAGTTACAGTCTCAGAAAGCCACAGGGGCAGTCCTATTCTGTATTCTATAGGGTCACTCTGAGTTGGAATCGACTTGATGGCAGTGAGTTGGGTTTGGATTTTTAAATCTTTATAGGAGCAGAAAGCCTCATCTTTCTCCCATGGCATGGCTGAGTTTGTGGTTACCAGCCCAACTATAACCCACTACACCACGGAGGCTCCTAAGAAGAAAGTAAGCATGCTGTGTTTGAGCTGAAAAGAGGGATGGAATGAGAAAGGACAAGAATTTTTTATCAAAAAATATGCAAACAGGAGCCCTGGTGGCACAGTGGTTAAGCAGCCATCTTCAAACCAAAAGGCTAGCAATTCAAACCTCTCAGACTCCAGGGAGATGTAACAGTCTGCTTCCATGAAGATTACAGTGTTGGAAAGTCTGACTTTATCCTACAGAGTTGCTATGTGTCAGAATCCACTTTACAACAATGGATTCATCTGCAAATGGAGTGTGACTTCTCAAACTAGGTACCTCCTTTTGCAGCTGGACCTGTGCAAGTGAAGGAGAGCCTGGCTGGAAGATTACAGTCAGTAAACAGATAACATTATTATGTTAAATTTACAGTTAGTAAAATAAAAAAAATGAGGGTTAGACAAAGTTCAGGAATTGTGCCTGATTTGACCCCACCACACTGGGATGAAACGTTAGGGGCGTGCAGCAGAGTGGCTGGGGGTGGGGAGCCAAAGCAATGAAGTCCCCAAGGAATACCAAAAGTAGACTTTGCGGCCAAGGCATGGCACCCCATCAGACTCGACCAGAACACACTCATAAAGGTCAACAGACAGACCTGGAACTATTTATAGGCTTTTGGTTTGTTGGTGGTGGTCTTTTGTTTTCTTTTGTTTTTGTTTTGTCGTGTTTTCGTGCTTATTATTGTCTCTGCATCTCTATCTAGATAAGATAGGCAGGATAACAATCCGGAGGAGAAAACAACAGGACTGACAGTTCCAGGAGGACATGGGAGAGAGGGAGGCAGGGGAAAGGAAGGAGAGGTGCCAACAAACCCAGCGACAAGGGAACAACAAGTGATCTAAAGTCAATGGTGAGGAAGACATAGGATGCCTGGTGGGGCTTGATCAAGTGCAATGTAGCCAAGAAAAATTACTGAAAGCCAAATCAGGTCAAGCATGATAATGGGACAAGGGGAAAGTAAAAGGAAATAGAGGAAAGAACTAGGAGGCAAAGGACATTTATAGAGGTCTAAAGACAGGCATGTACATATGTAAATATGTTTATATATAACAATATGGAAATAGATCTATGTACATATATTTATAAGTGAAGTATTAAGGCAGCAGACAGATATT
>NW_022103901.1:44348965-44366427 GCF_000313985.2 Echinops telfairi | reverse complement strand
ATTTATAGAGGTATAGAGGTATAGAGGTATAAATATAGGCATATGTAAATATGTTAATATATAACGATAGGAGTATAGGTCTATGTACATATATTTATATGTTAAGTATCAAGGTGGCAGATGGACATTGTGCCTCTACTCAAGTCCTCCATCAATGCAACAGCACTTTGTTCTAATAACCTGGCATTCTGTGGTGCTCACCTTCCCAACACAATCGCTGACGTCAAAGAGCTAGGGTCTTAAAGTCTTGAAGTTAAACAGGCGGCCATTTAGCAGGGAAGCAACAAAGCCCATGTGAAAGAAGCACACCAGAATGTGTGATCAGGAGATGTCAGGATCAGGTATCAGGCATCACAAGACCCAAAACAAACCATCATATTGATGCCAATGAGGGGGGTCGGCGTGGAGACCCAAAGCCCATCTGTAGACAATGGGACATCCTCTGACAGAAGAGTCACAAGGAAGAAATAAGCCAGCCAGAGTGTAGAACGACGAAATGCACAACGTTCCTCTAGTTCTTTAATGCTTCCTCCCCCCAACTATCACGCCCCCAGTTCTACCTTACAAATCCAGCTAGACCAGAGCATGTACACCGGTACAGATAAGAGCTGGAAACACAGGAAATCCAGGACAGATAAACACCTCAGGACCAATAATGAGAGCAGTGATACCAGAAGGGGGAGGGGAAGGTGGAGGGAGAAGGAAGGAACTGATCACAATGATGAACATATAACCGCCTCCCAGGGAGATGGGCAGCAGAAAAGTGGGTGAAGGGAGACAGCAGTCAGTGTAAGACATGAAAAAATAATAATTTATGGATTATCAAGTGTTCATAAGGGAGCGAGGGAGTGGGGAGGGGGCAACTGAACCGATACCAAGAGATCAAGTAGAAAGAAAATGTTTTGAGAATGATGACGGCAACATATGTACAAATGTGCTTGACGCAATGGAGGTATGAATGGATTGTGATTAAGAGCTGTAAGAGCCCCCAATAATTTTTTTTTTTTAATATTGAGGCTAGGTAACTTACTTCCTCATGTTACCTAGTACATAGTGTTGGTCCACAACTCAGCCCCAGCTCTCTGTGTTCTGAATCCAGCACTCTCTTTGTACCACCCCAGGGCCTTCTCTTTTGCACATAACTATCCTGTCCCCTACTGAACTAAGTGTACTGTGCCTCCTCCCAAGGGAGAGAAGAAACTATTAATCATATAATTACTCTGGAGAGCAAGGGATAGTTTTTGTTTTCTTTGTTCTTATTTTTGGGTTTTGGTTGTTTTTAGAGAGCAGCAGTAGGTCACAGATAGACTGGCACAGCTCTTAAAAATATTAAGAGAAGGACATCAATAGTTGCACCCATTTTCAAAGAACTGAAGACCATATGTCCCAAGACTGGAGGGATCGACGAAGCCAGCATACACATCCCCTGCACCTGTCTGGGATGTGACTAAAGTTCTTTGAACTTCCTTGCTGCTAGTTCACTGTATTTTAGAGCACAACTCTTATTAGCTTAAATCACCCTGACTGTAAAATGAAGTTTTACAGAAGCATTATGACTAGCTATTTTAACTTCTCTTTTTAATCTTTTATTGGGAGCTCTTACAGGTATCATAGCATTCCATAGTTCAATTACATCACGCAGTATTGTACAATTGCTACCACAGTTAGTTTCAAAACATTTTCTTTCTTCTTGAGTTCCTTGATACCAGCTCCCCTTTGTCCCATCCCTCCCCCACCCTACCACTCAGGAACCCTTGTATTTATTTAGTTATTTATTTATTTTGGTGCATCTTACAGATCCAGTAGATCCATTTACATACAATTCAATTGTTCACTCCCTTGAGTGGTTATACTGTAATCAGTTCTGTCAGCTGCTCCCCTTTCTCCCCTTACTTTAACTTCTTAAGTCTTTCATCTATCTGATGGTGAACAAAATTTTACCTTTCTTAGTGTTGTTGGGTTATTAACTGAGACAACCTGTTGTTAGTTCTGTGTACTCCGTACTGGTCAACTAAAGTGAGTGATCCTCATTATCTGCCAAGAGTCAGTCCCCCAGACAGGCCAGGCCAAGTTTATTTTCTTCACAAGATCTTAAAAAATAAATAGCTCAACCCTGGTAATTTCAGTGAAGATCAAGATTAATATTTTGTCAAGAGAATACTTGGGGAAGGGACAGTCAGGGAACAAGAAGCATGTTCATGTTTCCGTTTCTGGGCACTGACCCTGAAGGAAAGAAGGTGAGGGAGATGTCGTTGTGACCTCGGTGGCTTCAAATAGATACGTGAAAAATATAATCACACTTGTAACATAATGATAGGTTGGATTTATGCCGTCCTTATCCTTCCAAACCTTCAAAGTACTTTCACATATATTATCTCATTTATCTTCTCAAGATCCCTGTGAAGTAGGTTAAAAGCACATGTAATTATCCCCGCTTTCAAATTGGGAACAGTGAGATGGAGAGAAGTTCTGGTTCATGATGGTGATGTTATGACACAAATCCACGCTTTTAATTTCCCAGTACAGAGGACTCTGGTATGCTTGATTTCATGCATGCATGTGTCTGATCATCAGTATGCTCCAAAACTTGTTCCTCCTCCAACTTCCATGATCTTGGTAAACAGTAGCACTAATTCAATTGTTGAAACTAGAAATATAGGGGTCATCTTTTGATTTTCCGCCTCCATCAATATTTCTGTCAGCTACCCCCACGATGGAACTCAACTTCCATCTACTTCCCTTTGCCTCTTTTCCCTTTATTTTTTTGCCCTTTTTCTCTGGTCCTCATTACATGGCCAAGCAACCTCTCCCTTTTTATTCTTGCCCTTACAATCCTTCAAAACGAGCAACAAACAGCGCACCCACCACCCATAAGATGAAGATCAAGCTTCTTCCATGTCTTACAAGACTTATCATGCTCTGTCACAGTACCTCAATCATCTATAACATGTTTCACAATCTAATTTTTTAATCCCTTGTATATTGCCTGAATCCCACACCTGAAGAAACACCTCCTGGAGGTAGAAAAGTGAGTGAAGGGAGACAATGGTGGGTGTAAGACATGAAAAAAAAAATTAGCAAGGGTTCATGAGGGAGAGAGGGTGGGGGAGTGGGAAAATGAACTGATACCAAGGGCTCAAGTAGAAAGAAAAGGTTTTGAGAATGATGGCAACATAACTACAAATGTGCTTGACACAATAGATCTATGTGAGCCCCCAACAAAATAATTTTTTAATTAAATTTAGAAAGTAAACAAACTATGTAACATGAACCACATATGAAATGTCAGCTGATCTTCTCCAGTTGATGGATAGCTTAGTTATATGTTTATAAGTAAGTTCTCTGTGGAGGGGCCTTGGTGGTGTAGTTATTGCATTGGGATGCAGTTCTCATGGTTGGGGGTTTGAAACCACCAGCAGCTCCTCAGGAGAAAGACTGGGCGTTTTACTATCATAAACTTACAGTCTCAGAAACCCACAAGGGCTCACTGGGAGTAAGCATTGATTCGATGGCAGTGAGTTTTTTAGTTTAAAGTTATCCAGATAACTTAGTTGATCTATAGCTTATTTAAATATGTCACTATTTACCTCATTTGCTACCATTTACCCCATTGTGAAGCAAGCAAGAAAGTACAGAATTATCCTTAACTCCTCCTTTTCTCTTCAATTCCCCCATTTTCACTACCTATTCAGATGGCTTTGAGCCAGAGATCATCAGAACTCACTATCATTGAGTCAATTCTGACTCAGAGTGGCCCTAAGGACAGAGTAGGTAACTCACTGTGCCCGTCCTTTCACCATAAGACCCAGCCTTATTTCAGGGCTCATCATTTCTTACTTGTCAAGGTCCCTGTGCAGCACAAATAGTCAACCAAAAGATTACCCTTTTGAGGTGTCTCAGAAAATGTGCTTTATACTCTGCTTCCAAAAGGCTCTACTCTGCACACATGGGGTTCTATCCATCAACATTGATTCCCCAGCAACAACGCTTCCTACTTGGGCAATAGTAACTACTTCCCTGCCTCCACCCTCTTTAGGCCACTAGATATCGGAGAAAACAGTGAAGTCAAAGGCTTCACCGTCTCTGAAGTGGTGAACTTAGGCAAGTTTCTAATCTTCTACGCCTGAGTTTCCCCTATAAAATGGGCATAGTAATACTGTTAGAATGCTTTGGACTATGCCCAACTCAAAAGCCTTAAGTCTGGGTTGTCTAGAGGAGCAAATTCAGTGAAGTGTATATATAAATATAAAAAGAGAAATTTACTTTAAGAAGTGACTCTTGTAATTGTGCAGATTAGAAAAGTCCCAAATCCATGGGTCGGCGACTAGGTTGGCAGCTTCTGCTGGCTCAGGTGATTGCAGTGGCCAACAAGCCCCAAGTCTGTAGATCTACATTCCAAGAACCAGATGTCGTGAGATGAGAAAAGTGCAGGATCAAGAAAGCCTGAGCTTTACCTGGGGAATATCCATATATATACTGGAGAGACTCCCAAGGAAACTCCCCTTTCAACTGATTGACTGCTCACTGGATCACAAAAATGGAAGGGGATGACATAGCATCTGCCAAAGTACTGCCAAGTTGACACATGACACTGACCATCTCATGTGGTGAGTGGTGAATAAATCATCATTAGTATTATTGTTTTTGTTTTGTTTGTTTTTGTTAATTTTTTAAATCATTTTATTAGGGGCTCAAACAACTCATCACAATCCATACATACATCAATTGTGTAAAGCGCATTTGTACATTCATTGCCCTCATCATTCTCAAAACATTTCCTCTCCACTTAAGCCCCCGGCTTTAGGTCCTCATTTTTCCCCTCCCTTTTTTTGAAACTTAGATTCAGTTCTAGGTTCACTACCTGTGAATGACTTAGCAAATTCTTCAACTTCTGAGTTTCTGCTTCCTTATCCATGCAAATGGAGATCAAATGATCTATTCTGAAAGATAAAAGTCGTTTAAAAAATGATATGGTGCCTATCGGGCACATGGCAGAGACTTGTGAAATGATTATTTTCTGCCTTCATTTCTGTCTCTGCATCTGTTTCCATATCATTTAGGGACTGAATTGGATTATCTCTGAAGATTCTTTGCAGCTTTAAAAGTTTTATTTCTATCCTAATTGCATAAAGGTCATATAAGAGCAAAGGAATCGCCTGTAAAAAGTCAAATGGCCATAAGGTACGATAGTTGTCAGAAACCAGGGTTCTTCACAGTTAGAGTCAGGCAAGCCCAGAGAAGCTATTTTGGGCTACAGTAGTGGGAAGGTGGTGCAAACTCCACTGTCTAGCAAAACGTCATAACAGATAGAATATTTATAGGCACTCCCAGAAGATGTCAGTTCAAACAGAAGGGATGCTAGGGAGAAAGTTAGACTGGTGAGTGGGAGGTAACTGAGTTGCATCTTCCTCTAGACTCCCTGGACGAACAGGTCTGAAATATTTAAGGAGCTGTGCGGGACACTGGAATACCTGAAAAGACCTGGTGTTCTTTACGTTTAAGAGAATTCTAACCCCATCTTCAGAGAGTGGTTCCAGAGGGTTTAGTACCTTCAAAATCATCTGCAAAACGTGTTACTATAGAAGTTTCTGCCTTACTGCTGGACATTCTGCTCTCGTAGTAGGTCACTATGAGTTAGACTCAACTTGATGGCAGTGAGTTTGGTTTGAGTGTGGGTCTAAAGGAGTGGTGCAGTGGATGAAGCATTGACTGCTAACCAGAAAACCGGAAGTTCAAATGCACAAACCTCTCCTAGGAGGAAGATGTGTCAATCTGCTTCCGTAAAGATTTATTGTTGTTAATAGCTGTTGTCCAGTTGGTTCCCACTCACAGGGACACTATGTACAACAGAATGAGGCACAACCCAATCCTGCTCACTCCTCAAAATTGTCATGTGTCTAGATAAAGATTGAACATGACTGTTTTAAGAATTTAATTTAGTATCTGATTCTATTTCTTCTGCTTATTATCAGTATAATGATTATAGAAATATTTATTGGGAAGTATGAAAATAGAAAGCTTGTAAACCCACTTGCCTCAAGTCATTAATTTGATCTTTAGGTGGGTTTAGGATACACCTGGAAGGAAGGCTTCAAAGGGATTAGCCCCATCCAGTGCTTTGCATTACTCAGGACATTAGAAGGTAAAGAGACACACCTAGGGGACACTGATAGATTAAAGATTAAAAAAGGAACTCTTTGGATTTTTAATTTGACCATTTGAAGTGGTCTTTGTCAGAAGCTAGAAAAAATCTGGAACCATGAAGAAAACTCCTCTCTAGGACTGAACGTTAAAGGGAGTCTGTGGGCAGGTTGAAATGCTTACTACATGACCACCTGGATCCATTTGTTGAGTGGAAGTGGGAGAAATGTAGCAATAAAGAGACAGGTTGAGTCTGGCCACTGACACCTGTGGATTTGGTTTATAGGAAAAAGAGGAGAAGAGAGAGGGTTGACGTCTAAAGTTCATGACCTAGCACGAGGGGGGTAGACTTGTTGAGTGTTTGTGATGAGCCCATGGTCTAAAGGCAAGGCGACCAATGGGCACCCTGGGGAGGCTAAGTGAAGAAGCCCACATTGAGTTGGCCAGAACCCGACCAGATGAAGAGAAGTTATTTGAGCCTGTGCACTGGTGCATACTGCTGCAGACTTTATGGATGACCTGTCCTGATTTGACTTTGCTTATGGATGTAGACTCACAAGGTCCCAACTGGAATGAAGATTTTTCATGTTGAAAAATATGATTTCTCCTCAGAGCACTGGCTTGATGTAAGTGGGCAGTATAGATATTGGATACCCAAAATTGGGGGGATAAAGGCATGAAGTGTTTGGCTTACAAACTTTCATAGGTGGGGGAATATATTCATAGGATTATAGGATTAAGGTGTAGGGGTTACTTAACTGCCATTGTTAGGCTAAAGAATTATGTACAGGTGCCAAGTTGGCAAGGGGTGGATTGAGATAGTTAAGGTTTGTTGTGCCAACCTGGCCGATAAACACATGTGGGATTCAATGAAGGGCAAAGAGATAAATGGCTCAGTGAGCCTCGCCTTACTAGTTTTCAGATCTCTTGCTTTCTAATGGTTGTACCAGTGTTCTACTGCCTTAGCTACTTCCATGCTTCAGCTGGCAAGGCTCATTTCCTGCATGATATCCCTGAGGAGAAGCCACATGGACCTACCCTGATGCAGCCCTGGATGTTGGAGCAACCGTGTGGAGATCCCTGCCAGTGCTGAGATGCTTACATGTTCACTGATTCGGCTTTCCTCCTGCAGTCGGCATCATTGTGTGTGTTTTGTGAGATGGAGGAGGACTTTGTAGATGGGTGTTAGACATATGGGCTAATGTTGGACTAATGGGCTTGGGCAGCACTGGGTTGGGATGCTTTCTTTTTTTTTTCTGAGGGGAGAGAGGAGAGGAGAGAGAGGAGAGGGGGCAGAGAGAGAGAGAACACAGGAAATTCCCAGGATGCTTTCTTAATGTACATTTACCCTTTATATAAAACTCTCTCTCATACATGTGAGTTTCTGTGGATTTGTTTCTCTAGTCTACCCAGACTGGCACATCATGTTTGAGACTATTGTTGCAGTCTCAGCATCAATCCATCTTGTTGAGGGTCTTCCTCATTTTTTGGTGTCAAGTATGATGTCCTTTTCCAGAGGCTGGTCTTTCCTGATAACAGATCCAAAGTATGTGAAACCATTTCTGACTGTCCTTCATTCAAGACAGATTTATTTGTTCTGTCAGTCTACAGTAGTACTTCTAATATTTTCCCCCACACCATAACTGCAAATGCATCAGTTCTTCTCTGGTCTTCTGTATTAATTAGCCAGCTTTGACATGAATCAGGCACACTCTAGTCTTTGTGGTGGTTACATAATCTGGTGTCAGTTTGAGAGGATTGTGAATGGAGGGGTGGAGTCTAGACTGTCAATCGGATCATAGCCAATGAGGCCTCTGTGTGGGCATGTCCTTCTCCTGAGAATTCTGGGAATTCCCGGTTTTCCTCCTTAGAGATGGAAGACATTCTCTCTCTCTGCTCACTCCCTAGGAGACATTGCAGCTGACAAGACACATGGAAGTGTCAGCAAGTGCTTCGAGTCTTCTTCACTTCAGCAAGCAAGGTTGTATCATCTGCATATCACAGATTCACAGATTGTTGATTAGTCTTCCTCCAATCTTGATGCCATTTTATTCTTCTTATAGTCCAGCTTCTCAGAGTATTTGCTCAGCATACAGATTGAATAAGTATGGTGAAAAGATACAACCCTGATGCATACTTTTCCTGATTCTAAACTACCCAGTATTCCTTTGTTCAAACCAAACTCACTCCATCAAGTCAATTCTAACTCATGATGACCCTATATTATTGCTATAATGATACTGTTTGGTAAAATTCTGCATTCAGTTGGGTCACCTCTCTTTGGAATGGGCACAAGTGGATCTCTTCCAGTTGGTTGGCCTAGTTGTTGTCTTCTAAATTCCTTTGTAAAGAAGAATGAGTGGCTTGTAGTTTTTCACAATACCATTGGCTCTGGATCGTATGCTACCTCTTAAAATGTGTAAATGTCAATTAATTATCTTTGGCACAGTGAATCTGAGTATTTTTTCCTACCTTCTTTTATTTTATTCGAAAAAATAATCTCTTCTTCATTTTTTTATCCATGACCATGACATTTTTGCTCATTTTCTCTTTTTCTAAAATGATTTTTTTTTATTGTGAATTAGGTGGGGGGTTTACATGTCAGACCATCAGCTCTGCAGTCAACAGTTCAAGCCGCTCACCAAGTCCCTCCCCACCCTCGTATTTGATCCTGCTCTCTTTCTGCAGGAAATACATTGTAAGCATTCCATTTCAGTTTTTGATGACTTCCAATTTTCCTTGACTCGTGCTTTGTACATTCCACATTCCAATTACGAATGGCTGTTTGCAGCTGTTTCTTCTTTTGAGTCATTCCTCATAAGTAAATGAAATTTCTCAAAGCATCATCTATCATTTCATTAAGGTTGACACTACTTTAGGAGGAGGCCCTTCAACTGGAGGGACTCATTTTCCCACTCTACATCTGATGATGTTCTGCTGATATTCGTAAGACTTTAGCGGCTAATCTCTCAGATGCTGGCAGTCTGTTCCTTCTTAGTAATCTCAACTCTACTGAAACCTGTTCACCGGGGTCACTCTGCTGGCATGTGAAATACTTGTGGCATAGCTTCTCGCACCATAGCAACATGCAAGCCACCACAGTATGACAAACTGACAGATGAGAGGTGGTCTGTAAATATTTACAGCCTTGAAACCTCTATGGGACAGTTTTAGTCTATCCTATAATGACCATTGCGAATCAAGGTCTACTCAATGGTAATGAGTTTAGTTTGGGGATATGGGTCTAGAAATCATGTGTGTCTAATATTGGTGATCCTAGGCCTACAATTTAGGAAATACTTCCCTACCTAGGATTACCCAGAGGCATATTAAAGGGATAGGAGTCTTGATAGGCAACCAATAAGCATTCAGCTGCCAAGAATTCAGCACAATCGGTTGTGCGGGAGAAATATCTGGCCACCTGCAACAAAATGCTGTGGGCAGGTTTATTCTATCACCTGAGTTGGTTTTTTTCTTGACAGTACCCAACAGAAAGCACATTATTGGGAGAGTTCAATTGATAAAGAAGGATGTTTTATTTGTGAAATAAAAGCATCAACATGGTTGAGGAAGACTCTGGACCCGAAGAATTGGCATAGTGGTTACAATTATGAATTCAAATGGCTCTAGGGGGGAAAATACCAAATTTAAATTTAGATTTCATGGAGATATTTTTCTTAAACAGGGCAAAGACAAAACATCTGGATTGGGGAGACCATGAAGCCTTCACTCAAAAAACAAATAAATAAATTCACTGCCATGGAATCAATTCCAACTCCGAGTGGACAGGGTAGAAGTACCTGCCTAGGCAGGTTTCCAAAATTCTTTATGGAAGCAGAAAGCCTCATGTTTCTCACTAGGAGCAGCTGATGGCTTCAAACTGCTGATCTTGCAATTAGCAACTCAAAGTGTACCACTCTGCCAGCAGGGCTCCTCATAATGGTGTCCCGAGTCAAGTGGCTAAACTGTAAAGCATAGAAACAAAGGAAATTTGTCACAAAATAATGATTGATGGTAGATCAAATCATCACACGCAGGTGGGACTATGGCAATGGGAATGGGACCAGCATTGGGATACATACACTGGTGCAAATTCGAAAAGTTACAAGATTGTTTCTGCATTTCTCTGACCATCTTGGTCAGGGCATGACTCGTGACCATGTGACCCTCACTGCGTTCAAGTTCATTCTGACTCATAATGACCTGGAACACCTGACCGTGCGGCTCTTTGTTGAGAGCTGAGACCAGATGACACCCCTGAGAGAGACCCCTCAATCCTGGAGCAAAGTCAGCATCCTCCAGTCCTGCAGTGAACCCTGGGAGGGGACACAGGATGCGGTGACTCAAAACTCCCCCCACCAGTTCTTTTCTTTACTAACTAAAGGGTAGGGAGGGGTGAATTACCCACTGCCATCACGTGGATGCTGTGGATGCTGACCTAGCAGGTCCTTGTTGGTTGGTGTCTGAGTTAAGCATTAGGTTGCTCACGTCAACGCGGGTGGGTCAAACCCACCAGAGGCTCCAAGGGGCCGGGGGTGGGGGGTGGGGTGGGGGGGTGGATGAGGCTGTTAGAGTCCTTGGGTGGGAAATTCCTCAATCCTTGGCTTCGCACGTAAAAGGATTCACACTGAAGCCTAGCTTGTGATCCAAGTGGGTTTTTATAAAAGATAGAAGTTTTAGGTGTTACAGTAAACTGAACACAAGCACCCTCAGGGCACTGCACACCCAAGTGGCAGCTGAGGCCAGAGAGAGGGAGAGAGAGACTGAGGCCGGCAGAGCAGGGCAGGGCGGAGCAGCTGGAATAGAAAGGTGGTCTCCTGCTTCTGGCCTTTTGGGGGCCTTCCACTGGGAGGTGTGGTCGATGGTGCTGGTTGACCCCATTGGCTGAATTAAGCCCACCTGGCCTACATTAGGGCCCACCAGGTGTACCACCCCATTGGCTTGAAGCTTGGATTTGGAGCTTGCCCAGTAGACACCCTGGTCCCTGTTCTGCTTACCTAACAAGGCTGTCTGCTCCATAAAGTGTACAGCCTCTGGAGCTGAAACTGGACGTCTCTGGTGATGTACTGGGTTACACTCCGGGTAGTTGGAGCCCCTTCGGAAGGAGAAGCATGAAGCTTTCTGCTCCCATAAGATTTACAGCTTTGGAAACCCACAGGGGCAGTTCCACTCTGTCTTACAGGATCACTAAGAGTCGGAACCAATTCAACGGCATCGAGTTTGGCTTTGTGACTCTAGTACACAATGCCCTTCGAGGGCGCACCCTAGCAGGTTTCAGGTGAGACACAGCAAACGCACTTTGTCTCAGGGTAACAAAGCTTTTGACATTGTCAGTCCTTGGTCACAAACAACTCAGCAGAGGCTGAATCTACCCTGTTTTCCCAAAAATATGACAGTGTCTTATATTAATTTTGCTCCCAAAGATGTGCTAGGTCATATTTTCAGGGGATATCTTATTTTTCCATGAAGAAGAATACGGTACACATTTATTGTTTATTGTTTTATTAAAAGAGACCCCACATTTCTTGTCTGCTCCGGCTGTGCTGTGGCCAACAGTGAGCTGCGCGGTGGCGGTGCCTGCCACTCCGGTCCAGAATCCAGAGTTACAGTAGCTTCAGGAGGCCTTATTTTCGGGAGGTCTTATTTTTTTGGGGGGTGCTTTATATTTCAGTGAGAGGTAAAACTGTAAGTAGGTCTTATTTTCAGAGGATGTCTTACTTTCAGGGAAACGGTATGTGCAGATTCAAAATGGCTTCAGGCTTCCACTGTGGCCTCTGCTAACTCATGCTAGGAATTTAAACTCTAAAATAGAACATACTTTCCCCTGTGGGGCCGGGGAATATTTCATTCTGTTTTAAATGAGATTGGTATGAGTCAGCGTTGACACCAAGGCGCCTAACAATACAAATGGATCCAAATTTATTCAAAAGTAAATTTAACCTATATCACACCAGCCTGTTTGATCATGAGGTGTTGATGAGAAGAGGTATCAGAAGTTCAAAAGCACGCAACCAAATCGATGTGAAGAGGTGTGGATGCAATGAAGACCCAAAATCCAGCTGCAAGATGATTGGTCAGTCCCTCTCACAAGGGCCACATGGAATGGATGATAAATCTGTTCACTGATGAGCCACGTAACTATCCTCTAGTTCTTTAAGATTTCCTCTGCTTATTATTAAGGGCTTTATGTGTTTTACCTCATTAATCATATTAGATTTGCGAATGTTCATTTGTATATGTAAGATTGCTCAGTACATGGAAGTCAAGATAGTTGACCCCCTCAGAGATAGTGACAGGAGTAATGGTTCCCTGAGAGGGGTGGAAGGAAAGGGGAGCTGATAGCATTGATGATTGTATAACCCCACCCAATGGGATTGAACAACAGAATTGTATGTGAATGAATATATTGGAATTTATAAGATGTGTCAATAAAAATAATATACAATTTTTAAAAATGCTTTCTCATTTCAATTTCTGTTATTATATTAAAATTGTAAGCCTTGCAGTAATCTTTTTGGTTCCAAGCAAACTTTACCTGACCCAAATTATGAGAGGGACAGTAGATACTATTCATCACTTCAGCTAACCATCTTTGGAAAATGGAATTCCATAAATTTTTCAGTAACCCATCTTTGTACGTTAAAGATTGTTTATCTGTTTTCTGGATTCCCTTTTTCCCCCCTAATCAAATTAAAATATAAAAATAGACTTTTCTAATGCATTTAAATAGGCCCACTTAAAAGACACACAAATATAAGAAAAATATGTAGATGAATTCACTAGAGGTTCAAAAGTGATGATCCAGGGTTTTTGTTACTTTATAATACTGGACAAACAATGTGGGCCTTTCTCAATTTGTGCCCCCTAATTCACTTGTGTAATCAAAACAAGCCTGTGTGTTATAACTTTATAATAAGTAAATGATTCCACTATAACATTTTCTTGTCCTAAATAAATGTATATTTATTCATATTTCTAAAAGGTTAACTTTCATCATGTACTCATCACGGTACGCTTCAAATTTGTCCTTTTCTGAACACTTGTCTGAATTAAGCAGGTGATTTGTCTCCTTTCACTGCACTCAGTTCCCTTACTATTCTTCTGCCTCTTATTTTCCTCAGAAATGTATACTGCAAAACTTTTCACCACAGACTTAGGATCTCATAGCCCCTTTTACATTGTTTTTAATTATACATTTTAAAAATTGTGTGTGATAATGCAAATTGAGAGAGAGAGCATATCACCATTTCAAAGAGAAATTTGAAAGCCATTATTAAAGTAAAAACATATTTTTATAATTAAATTTTCTATTATTTTGTGCCATATAAATTAACTGAAAGGAAAATCTAATTAATTTATAATGCATTAATGTAAATTATATAACATATATCCATTGAATAACTCATGAAAAATATATTAATAGTTGGTATCATTGAGTTAAACCTAAATTTAGCAATCAAGAAGGTAATGCTGTTCTTGGTAATCTCACTCAAAATAATCTCTTTTCCCTGTAATTCAAAATGGGTAGCTATAGAGTTTGTAAAAGTAGGAAAGTAAGATAGTATCAGTCCAGTTGACATCTTTCTCTTTTACAAGATTGTGGAAAACTTAAGATTAAGATAATTTCTTTGTTTTACCATGATGCTTTTATGCAAAAATGATGATTTGCATACTTCCTGTTCAGCCTCAATTCCATTTCTAAGGCTATTTTTTCAAGCAAACTTCCACATGTCTCCAGTGTACACCATCTGTCTCATCTCTCTTTTGTAAGTTTTATAATGATCTTGTAACTGGAGCTGTCAAATCTTTATTCCCTAATGATTCTTTTGATAAATGAAAAGGAACTGTATATATTGTTATTTATAGTGGGATAAATGTGACAGGGGTTAAGGCAAAGTTCGATGTTCAAAGCACATATGGCTAAGTTGACCTATTAGAGGAAATGTGATCAGGTAAACTGACTAGAGGTTTAAAATAAGATTCTTTGCAGTTGGAAAATGAGGGAACATTTATTCAAAGAGGGGTTGTAAAGAAGAGGAAAAAGAAGAATTCACACACAGACTTTTTAAGAGTTCTGTGGTCCAGAGTACAAGCACTGAAGAAAGCAGGGTTACCTTACTCACAGGCTGCAAATTGTTACACAGTATTTGAAAAACTGGCTGATGCTTTTACTAGGGAAATCAAGTGTTATGTTTGCATAGTAAGTGTATGCTCAGCATGAACTTCCAAGAAATCATATGGATTGCCAAGAAAAAGACCATATTGAAGTATTATTTTGGGGGAAAAATACTGCCAGAAACACTAAAGACATTTTTTTTAATGGAAATTTTCAAGGAAACACAATAGATAGAATTTATGTTGTACTCAGAATTTACAACCAATACATTTTATAGTGCATAAAAAATTATTTGCAACTCAATTTCAATCAGTTTGCAACACTCCAATTACTGAAATCTAATAAGAAGCTAAAAACTACTGTAAAGCTTCAGCTATGGAATCCTTGAAGATTGGGTCACTCTAGAAAACTAATATTTATTCTGATTTAAATACTTGATGTCTATTTTCCATGATTTGGGGATAAAAGATGCAGGAAAACAAATTAGCTATAGATGACTTCAGGCTATCATTATAAGTCAAATTGGTTTCCATTGAACAATTCATATGTAGTTAAGAATATGGAGTGTGACAAATTTGGGTTTTGAATCCCAAATCTATTTTCACTTAAGTGACTTTAAGTCAGGTACTTCAGCTACTATGCAGAATATACACCAATTCTAAATTTTCTACATGAAGAACTCAGGGAAATTGATTATATGCTTCAAGTTGTACAACCATTCTCGCCCTCCTTTCCAAATGATCCCACCCCTATTTGCATAAATCCACTGCCCCCAAGCTTCTGATTGAATCTTTAGAGTTGGGGTTGTCAATTTGATTCCATATGGTTTTTAAAAGAACACAGTGCTCAAAGTAGACATTATTAAATTTTAAGGTAATGCATTAAGTTACTGACTCCATGGTTCAACACCACCAACTACGCCACTGGAGAAAGAGGAGGCTTTCTACCCCCATAAAAATTTACCATCGCTCTTTTCCTTGATTCTTGTGTCTCCCATGGGCCACCGTGCTGCCCAGTGTTACCGTTACAAAGAACAATCCCCACCCAAAGCCCCGCTGTGCCTGATGCCAAGATTCGCATCTTTGACTTGGACCGGAAGAAGGTAAAGGTGGATGAATTCCTGCTGTGGGGTCACATGGTGTAGGATAAGTACCAGCAGTTCTGCTTGGAAGCCCTGGAAGCTGACTGCCTGGGCGCTAGCAAATAGCTGTTGTGGTAAAGATTGTGGCAAAGATTGCTTCCACATCTGAATGTGGCTAGTTACACTGAGGCTGACAGGCCCCAAATTGGGATGCAAGATGCTTTTGGGAAACCCCAAGACACAGTGGCTAGAGCCCACATTGGCAAGGTCTTCACGTGCATCCGCACCCAGCTTCAAAACAAGGAGCGTGTGATTGAGGCCTTATACAGGGCCACGTTGAAGTTCCCTGGGTGCCAGAAGATCCACATCTCCAAGAAGTGGGGTTTCACAAGTTTAATGCAGATGAGTTTGAGGACATGGTGACTGAGAAGCGCCTCATCCTGAATGGCCGTGGAGTCAAATACACCCCAACTCTGGCCCCTTGGGCAAGTGGTGGGCCCTGTACTCCTGAAGGTTTTGGGAATAAAGGGAATAAAGGGAACTTCCTGACTCTACAAAAAAAAAAAATTACAGTCTTAGAAACTCACAGAAGCAGTACATAACTTCCTGGTGTTATTTTTAATAGTTTTATTGATATATATTTCACATGGCATACAATTTAATTGTCCAGTTATATCAAAAAGATTTGTGTCATCATCACCACCATCGATTTCAGAACATTTTCATCTCAGACTCATGTTGTAAGCTCCTCATTCACCACCAGCTCAGCCTCCCTGCCAAGTCCCTACCCTTTTACTATCTCTCTAGATCTGCCTATCCTGGATTTCATATACCAAAAATCATACAAAACACAAACAGGAAACAATCAAGCAAACAAATAAAAACCCCAACAAGGGCAAAACAAAACACAGAAAATCCTTAATCAAAAAGAAGGCAGAAAACATTAAAAACAAACAAATGTGTCAATAGGGAGGTCAAATAATAAGGTATTACATTTTAACCTATCTAACCACCTCTGCTATAATATATTTTACAATTCCCTCCATCTGATAGTAAGGCTGTTCACATCCCTGGACTGTGGCTACAAAGGATTCACCAGAAACTTAATCCTTGTGGGGACCCAGCAAATGGATTTGGGGCTTCCACCGTCATCCACAGCCTTCTGCAAGCCAGGTGTTCACATTGTAAACTCTGATATCATTCCCTCATTTGGATTTGGATTTTGTTATTTTAAATCCTTGGATCAGGCAGGCAAACCATGTGGACTTAGTTGACACCTCACTTAGATGGCTGCTGGCTGTTTGTTCTTTTTTTTCTTTGGTCAGATTATAGTTTATTGATCTTTACTCTAGATCATTAACAATTAGAATAGTGGATGTACTATAAAATATTAATAAAATTTGAACTGAAAGAAAGTAAACAGGCTTCTGTTAGACTCACTCAACCAACTTCTTAGACATTCTTACCCTCAACATATGGAAACCTCAGCAAAGGACACACTTTAGGGTCTAGACTCAAATGAGAGCCTCATACTTCTTAAATGACTCTTGCCCCAAGTCTTTCCTCATCCCAGTTTCCCTTATTCGTTGTCCAAATTTCACATACACATGAGGCCATTTAAAATACCATCGCTTAGGCATAGTTTAGCCCCCAAAGTGAAAGATCTGCTCTTGCATACTTCAAAGAGGTCTGTGTCATAGATTTGTCCAATACAGTACACCCTTTGATTTTTTAATGCTGCTTCCATGAACATTCATTGATTGTGGAGCCAAGTAAAATGAAATCCTTGATAATGTCCATCTTTTCTCTGGTTATCTTGATGTTTTCTGTTGGTCCAGTTGTGAGAATTTTTGTGTTCTTTAAATTAAATTGTTATCCGTACTGATGGCTGCAGTCCTTGCTCTCAATCAGTAACTGCTTCAAGTCCTCCTCACTCTCAGTAAGCAAGGTTGTATCAACTGCATATTGCAGGCTGCTAAAAAGCCTTCCTTGAAACCTGATGCCACAATCTTTTTCATATAATCTAGCTACTTGGATGAGTTGCTCAGTATACAGATTGAATAAGTATGATGAAAAAATACAATACTGATGCACACCCTTCCTTATTTTAAAACAAAAGGTTTT
>NW_022103901.1:44334304-44345416 GCF_000313985.2 Echinops telfairi | reverse complement strand
ATAAATTATTATTATTTTCATATCTTACACCAAATGCTGTCTCCCTTCCCCTATGGTTTCTGTTATTTGTCCCCCTGGGGATGACGCTCCTTGTTTTAAGAAAAGCCTTTAAGATCCCAGATGCTAGTCTTTTTGATAGCTAGGCACCACTCTGGCTTCTTCACATTTTGCTACACAGTGATCAGTCATCTCTTCGTGTCCCTGGTGTTATTGTTCACCTTACAGGCCTGTTTGGCTGAAGGTTGATCATGAGGGTGGCTTGGAGGATAAAAAGGCCTTTGAGCATCTACCAGTTTCTTTCTGAGTCCAAACCAAACCCACTCAGTTGATTGCAATTCATTGTGTCCCTATAGGACAGAGTAGAACTTTTCCTATGCGTGTCCAAGGCCTTAAATCTTTTGGGGAATAGAAAGCCTCATCTTTCTCCCATGGGATGACTTAGAAATCGTGGTAGTTTGGAATTGTAATCTTGAGGTTAGCAGCCCAACACACAACCCACTTTACTACCAAGGCTACTATCTTTTAAAACTGAGTTTTGTTTGACATTTTTCTACCATTGTATCCAGGATCTCCTAGTGTGATCCTTTTCAGAGTGATCAGCTATGGTAACCAGGCACCATATTTTTATTTATTTTTAGGGCCATGGAGCCTGGAGTTTTAATGGCCCATTTGTCCTTTGTAGTAATTATTTCCTTGTATTTTGGGTTATCATCACTCTTATTTGCCTCTGATAGTTGTGCATGACATCATGACTGAAAATTTTAAGCCCCAGTTGCTACTCCCTAGGAAGGATATATATCTTTTCTCTTTTGCTTAGAATTCTTCTATACAATCTGTAACCAAAATGTTTAATAATAGTAGCTGCCACCGCCCACTTCTTTGGGTCTACTGGTAAAGGAAGCAAATAGTCACACATTCCATTTCTTCATCCTATTCCTTCTTCTTCTTCCTTCTTCTTGTTGTCAATGAACAGTACACCTATAAAAAGTTGAATTGGCATAAAAGTTGTGTGACAGATATATTTACAGCAACAATGACAAAGAGAATATCTCCTGTGTCGGCTTATGAACAACTGAACATTTCATGTGCTTGGTTGCTGTGATTGTACGACTAGGGGTGTTGTTTCATGGGACATCTCAGTTGATTTGCCTAATACTGTGGTTAGTGCTTCTGTTATATCTCCTAGTTTGTTGCATAGTGTCTAGCATCTTAAATGCTTTCAAGAAGCCGTCCAAATACAACAATTTTGGTCTCTATTCACCAAAACCTTATAGAGTTGAGGCTTGAAAAGAGTTACAGGAAAGGAAGAGTATATAAAGACTCAACCCAACTATACTGGTTTATCAATACTTTTATTTCTGTGAGATATCTCTAAACTCCAAATGTATCTCCTATTCCCAATTTAAATTATAAAAATCTTTGCACATTCTTGGCTCCTACACCCTGTTGTTGCTTACCTTTTCCTTTCCTAGTGATTTTCTGACCTAACCCTCCTGAAACCTCCGCAACTTGTTATTGTGAATCAAGTGAAGGTTAACAGAGCAAATCCGTTTTCCTTTCAATAACTCATGCACATTTTGTTTCATATCATTGCTTGTGTCCTAGGGGAAATATTCTGGAAATGACACTATCAAGAGGAATATCGTGGACAGAATCTTGCTAAATCCATCATGAAGTACAGTGCTGTCTCTGATAGGATTAGATCTACCTGCCTTCAAGGACATCCAATCAACACAACTATTATTCACATTTGCACACCAATCACAAAAGCTCGTGGGGAACAAATTGCAGAATTCTACCAATGATGTCAGCCAGAAATTGACCAAACATGCAATTAAGATGCATTAATAGTTTTTGGCGATTAAAATGCAAAAGTTCAAAACAAAGAGGAAAGAATAGTAGTTGGAAAATATGGACATGGTGATAGAAATGAAACGTGAGATTACATGATAGAATTTTGCAAAACCAACGACTTGTTCATAGCAAATACCTTTTTCCAACAACAGAAAAGGCAACTATACACATGGGCTTCCCTAGATGGAACACAGAGAAATAAAATTGACTACATCTATGGGAAGACACAATATCAGCAGCTAAGCCAGATTAGGGACCAACTCTGGAACGGACCATCAATTGCTGATATGTAAGTTCAGGATACAGCTGAAGAAAATTAACACCAGTCCACAAAGCCAAAATACAACCTTGAGTCTATTCTACCCAAATTTCGAAAACATCTCAGGAACAGATTTGATGCATCGAACACTAATGACAAAAGATCTGATGAGCTGTGGGAGGACATCATTCATCATTTCTTCGTCATCCATGAAGAAAGCAAAAGGTCAAAAGAAAAGATTAATGTGGATGCCAGAAGAGACTCAGAGACTTGCTCTTCATCGTAGAGTAGCTAAAGCAAATGAAGAACTGGTGAAATCAAAGAGTTGAACAAAAACTTCAAAGGGCAGCTTAAAAAAACAGAGCTAAATATTATAATGAAATCTGCAAAGACCGAGTGTTAGAAAACCAAAAGGGAAGAACATGCTCAGCATATCTCAAACTGGAAGAACTCAAGGAAAATTCAAGCCTCGAGTTGTAATACTGAAAGATTCTATGGGCAAAATATTGAATGATGCAGAAAGCACTAAGAGAAGATGAAGAGAATACGTAGAATCACTGTTCCATGGACTGCTAAAAGAACAAACTGGACTGTCTTGAAAGAAGTAGAGCCAGAGGGCTCCTTATTGCCCAGGATGGCAAGACTTAGACTTACATATTTTGGATATATTGTCAAGGGAGACCAGTCCCTGCTTGGTAAAGTTCAGGAGCAGTAAAAAGCAGGAAGGCCCTTAACGAAGTGGATTGACACTGGTGCAACAATAGACTCAGGCTTAGAAGCAACTGTGAGGAAGGATCGTGCAGTGTTTCATTTTGCTGTGTTTAGGGTCCTTACAGGGCTGGACCTGACTCAATAGCACTAACAACAACAAAATGGGAAAAGTTCCACAAGATTATAAGAGTGAGAAGAGAACAAAATTTTATTCAGAATATGCTGCAAAAAGAAAAGAGATGGAAAATGGACTGATTCACCATCAAAACAAAGTCTGACCAAACCTGAAAAGCCATAAATGATTTGTTCTTCTTTTTTTAAATCATTTTATTGGGGGCTCTTATAGCTCTTATTACACTCCATCCATCCATCCACCATGTCAAGCACATTTGTAATATGTTGCCAACATCATTTTCAAAACATTTTCTTTCTACTTGAGCCCTTGGTATCAGCTCATTTTCCTTCCTCCTGATTTGTTCTTTTTATACAGAATTGGTAATGGTTGGTTTTAACAACAGATGAGATAAACATAAACAGTAATTTCTGAGAATCCTTTGTCAAATGCTTTATGATAAAGACAGCCAGGAAGGGCATTTTGTCGATTCATCCTGCCAGATTGGGGAGGACAAAGGAGATGGCTCTCTCCTATTTGAATAACTTGGTCTTAAGGTGGAACTTCCTTACTCTCATCCTTTGAATATGTTCCTCCTTACCTATTTATTTTTTGCCTATGTTCCTGTCTCTCAATGTGTATGCCCCTTCTTCAACTATTTTCCCATAAGTAAACAGCTCCTCCCTGCTTTAGGATTACCAACCCTCAGGGCTACAATCCTCGGACTTCACTTTGGCAGCAGGGCAGTCAGAAAGTGAACGCGGATGCTCAAAAGGATATTTGGACTAATTTTAAGGCTTAGGATGAAACCGGTGCTCTGTCAGGAGTGCCCTTGCTTTTAGCAACTAACTCAGTTGCAAGCACCACAAAGTAGCATCACGTATCCCATTTTCTCATTGTGTTTTCAATATTTATTCCTTGTTCTTTCCTAAATCTCTCAACTTTGTCTTTGGGTAAACACTGCTCTTCTGACATCAGATGGTTGATTATTGTAAGGTGTGCACACTTTGCTAGTGTTACTACTTCCTTTATGAGCTCACATACTTGTGTAAATAATCACTTGTAGATTTCATCTTATACTTTACATTTCTTGGAAATCTAGCCTCACTTATTTTTTTTCCTTGTCCTGGTTCAACTGCTGGTTTTCTTAGACTCCAGTCTTCACAGTTGGAGTTTGCCAATAGATCTGCAAATTATTACTTCTTACTATTTTCACAGTAGCAATCTTTCCCAATAAACTTATCCAAACTGTTAGACTCTCAAAAATAAGTTCATGGAGATTGCAAGAACTATGTAGAGAGTAGAAAAATTTGCCAAATGGAGTTATACCATTAAAGTTCTTCATCAGTTTATTCTCATCTATCAATAGATACCTCTTCTCCCACCAAAAATATATTATCGTAATCCCTCTCAAACAAGTGGCATTAATCCAAAGTCAACGAGTCCATTTTGACACATGGCGACCTCATGTGTTAGAGACTCGGACTACTCCATAAAGTTTTCTTGGCTGTAATTTTTTAAATCATTTTATTAGAGCCTCATACAACTCTTATCACAATCCATACATATATCAGCTGTGTAAAGCACATTTGTACACTCATTGCCCTCATCAATCTCAAAACATTTGCTCCACACTTAAGCCCCTGGCATCAGCAACTCCTTTTTCCCCCTCCCTCGCCGCTCCCTCCTCCTTCATGAACCCTTGATAATTTATAAATTATTATTTGGTCATATCTTGCCCTGTCCGATGTCTCCCTTCACCCACTTTTCTATTGTCCGTCCCCCAGGGAGGAGGTTATATGTAGATCCTTGTAATCGGTTCTCCCTTTCCACCCCACTCTCTCTTCACCCTTCTGGTATCGCCACTCTCACTACTGGTCCTGAAGGGCTCATCCGTCCTGGATTCCCTGTGTTTCCAGTTCCTATCTGTACCAGTGTACATCCTCTGGTCTAACTAGATTTGTAAGGTAGAATTGGGATCATGATAGTGGGGAGGGGAAGAAACATTTAGCAACTAGAGGAAAGTTGTATGTTTCATCATTGCTACACTGCACCCTGACTGGCTCGTCTCCTAGCTGAGACCCTTCTGTAAGGGGATGTCCAGTTACCTACGGATGGGCTTTGGGTTTCCACTCCACACTCCCCCTCATTCACAATGATAAGATTTTTTGTTCTGATGATGCCTGATATCTGATCCCTTCGACACCTTGTGATCACACAGGCTGGTGTGCTTCTTCCATGTGGGCTTTGTTGCTTCTGTCTTGGCTGTAATTTTCAAGAAACTAGATGAATAGGCTTTTCTTTTGTTGTGCCATTGGGTGGACTCTGTTAAAAACAGAATGTTCATTAGATCAAGCTTTGTTTGTAGTTCCATGAATGGAAAGAGTAGGGACAACTGGTCTGGAGTCAGATGAGAACTCCCAAGAGTGGTACAAACAGGAGGGTTTTATAAGCACAGACACAGGAATAAGGAAGATATATCAGGGAAAAATTGGATTGTCTGGTGGGAATTTCTTTCCTTATTTGAGATTAAGGGGAAATTTGGAACTATGTTTAACAGAACCAGAGTCTTAATTGGTCAATCAAAAAAGTCTATTTTCAAGGGAGTCAATTGATTGGCTCAGGTTTCAGATCTTCAAATATCAAGTATTTATAGGAAACAGAAACTAGCTAGGTTTAGGTTTGCTGACTCAGCATAAGTGAGTAGAACAGTCAGGTTAAAGGTTTGAATTGCTGACCTTTAGATTAGTAGTTGAGTACAACCATTTATGCCACCCAGGGACCTTTCAAGGGACATAGAATGTATTGCTTCTAATGGCTACATAGTTTTCATGGAATGTTGTATCCTAATCAATTCCCTTATAAAGATATATTCTATTTGCTACTACAACCAAAGCTGCAGTAAATCTTCTAGTTTTATAATTCATCAGGATGAAATTTATCAGTAAAAAGGAATATATGTTAACACATGTTGCTAGATTTTATTTTTTTAAAGACACGAAATTTAGATTTCTACATGAGTTGGAATTGTCTCAGCGCCAACTAGCAACAATAATACCATCAAAATATAAAAATAACGTGTGTTAGTCTGGATAGACTAGAGAAACAAACTCAGAGACACTCACATGTGTATAAGAAAGAACTTCATGGGTGCAGTATAGCACTGATGAAACACACAACCTTCCTCTAGTTCTTTAATGCTTCTTCCCCACTTTCCACTACCATGACCCCAATTCTATCTTACCAATCTGACTAGACCAGAATATGTATGTTGGTACAGATAAGAGCTCGAAACACAGGGAATCCAGAACAGATAAACCTTCAGTACCTATAAAGGCAGCCGTGATACTAGGAGGGTAAGGGTGGGGAGGGGGGGAGTAAGGGGGAACCAATCACAATGATCGATGACATATGGCCTCTATCTCAGGGAGATGGATGGCAGAAAAATGGGTGAAATGAGAGAGCACTTGGTGTAAAACATTCAAGAAAAAAAAATTATGAAGGGGGCTTGGGGGAGGGTGAGATGGTGGGGGAGGGAGGGAGAAAATGAGGAGCTAATGCCAGGGGCTCAAGTAGAAAGAAAATGTTTTGAAAAAGATGATGACAACATATGTAAAGATGTGTTTGACAAAATGGATATATGTATGGATTGTGATAAGAGCTGTAAGAGTCCCCAATAAAATAAAATTTAAATTTTAAAAAAAGAAAGAACTTTATATACAAGAGCAATTGAATATTGAGAAAACATCCCAACTCAGTTCAGATCAAGTCCATAAGTCGGATATTAGTCAATATGTCCAATACCAATCTATAAATTCCACTTCAGACTCACAAAACACATGCAATGATGCCGAATGGAGGATGATCACAGGCCAGTGGAAAGAAAGTCTTGTGGATCCAGTGATGGTGGAAGCATCTCAGTGCTGGTGTGGGTCTCCACATGGCTCCTCCAGCTCCAGGGCTTGGCTGCATCAACGTAGCTGCATGTGACTTGTCAACAGGAACGTCTTGAAGGGAGTGAACTTGTGTACTGCCTCCAGTAATCTATTTATCTCCTTAGCTCCTCCAAATGGGTCATCAAGCTGTGACCTGATTGACAGGCTAAACTCCACCCCTTCACTCATACTAGTCTCAAATTGACAATAGATTATGTAACTGTTCCACGTCTTCAAATCCCTTTTATTGGCCACCACTCTCGTTAATTTTTAATCATTTAGATAGGTGCACTATGATATTCAATTTGTACTTTAAGTTGCATTTCTGTGAGTACTAGTGAGGCAATCACTTTTCATCCATATTTTTGCATAAATAACATGCACATTATGTGGTTTTTGCAAACTGCACAGTCACCTTACATGTGAATTTCTTATGTGCTTTATGTGCAAAAATATTGTTTGTCATTTCAACTTTTTCTTTTGAGCTTATTAATCTTTTCCCTATACATTCAATAAGAATAATTTGTATATTAAGCATATTAACCTCTTTTCTGACATCAATATTGTTACTATTTTTACCAAGGTGCATTCCTTCTATTTTTTTGTGGATCACAGCCCAGTGCTTAACCACCACACCACCAGGGCACTCCTATTTTTTAAATTAAAAAAAATTGAAGCACCCGCATATGTGTGGGAAAGTTGCAAATACAATACAAAAAACTTGCAATTTCTCCATCCATCTGAGAATAAGTTGATGCTTGATAAGTGTTACCTTCTTGTATGGTACAAAACAGAAGGGTATTGTGGGGGAGAGGAGGGGAAGTAAGGGGGGGACCGATCACAATGATCCACACACAGGAGGACGAACAGCAGAAACCGTGGGGGAAGGGAATCAGCGGTTGGTGTAAGATCTGAAAATAATAATAATTTATTATTTATCAAGGGGTTATGAGGGAAGGAAAACAAGAGGAACTGATATCAAGGATTCAATATAAATTGTTTAGAAAATAATGATGGCAACATATGTACAAATATGCTTGATACAATTGATGTATGGATTGTTATAAGAGCTGGAAGAGCCCCCAGTAAAATGATCTTCTAATAAAAATTTTTTTAAAAACCCATGGGCACTTACATCCTCTTTGACACACATGCAGTTATCCTGAGTCAGAATTGACTCAGTTACAACTGTCTTTTCACTTGTTGTTTTAAGTTACATAGGGGTTTGCATTTTCTAAAATTTATAGACTAGAACATCTAAGAGGAGTACCATTTCATGTATATAACTTATACATACAAATAAATATCGAACAGTAGCTGATGACACCAATGCTGAACTTTTAGGTGTGTGATAAGTGTCATATATCAACAAGGTAATATCGAATGCTTTAAAAATACCAATCGATGGATTGATTAATGAATAGATGAACAGATATGTGGTAAAGCAAATATAGCAAAGTGTCAATAATTACCGAGTCTGTTAGGAGCATATGGACCCTTACTCTAGCACTCTTTGTAGCTTCCTGTATGTTTAAAAACATTCATAGGAGGATGTTGGAGGAAGAAACACAATTACAACCTGCAACCTGCTCCATGAAAAAACCCAGAAGGGCATTTCCAACTAACAGACGTTCTTCGACATGACTGCAATGTTGTTAGGGGCCCGTTGAGTTGGGTCTGACTCTTGGCAACAACAGACAAAACACCACCTCGTCCTGCTTTCTCCTCATTATTCTTCTGTTGGAGCCCGTGCTGCAAGCACTGTCTGAATCCATCTTGTCCAGAGTCTTCCTCTTTGGGGCTGACCTTCCACTTTACCCAGCATGATGTCATTTCTGGGATGAGTCTCTGGTTACACATTGGGTTGTCAACTGGACGGTCAGCAGCTTGACACCCCCAGCTGCTCTGTGGGAGTAATGATCTCAACTAGAGGTACCATTTCGGACACCCCCAGGGGCAGTTCTACTGCCCTATAGGGTCTCTATGTGTATGTGACTGGATGGCAGGGAGTTTGTTTGGTTTGGGTTCTTCTGATAACATGGCTAACATAAATGAGTTGAAGTCTCACAATTCTCACTTCTGAAGAGCATTCTGGCTGTACTTAGTCTGAGGTAGACTTGTTTGTTCTTCTGGCAGTCCATGATATCTTCAAGATTTCTCAATAGCTCCGTAAGTCAAATGCAGCAGTTCTTCTGTGTTCTTCTTTAAAAATTATTCAACTTGAATGTGCGTGTAAGGCAATTGGAAAAACCATGGTTTAGGTTAAGCATACCTTACTCTTTAAAGTGACATCCTTACTCTTCAACAATTTAAATATATTTTGTGCAGCAGATTAGCCTAATGAAAAATGTCATTTGAGTTCTTGACTGCTGCTTCCATGAGCATTGACTGTGGATCAAAGCAAAAATAATTCCTTTGAAGAAAGCTGATGGTGCCTGGCTGTCAAAAGAGATAGAATCTGGGGACCTATAGGCTGGAAGATAAACAAGTGACCATCTAACTGAGAAACAACAAAGCCCACATGGAATAAGCACACCAGCCTGTGAGATCACAAGACACTGAAGGGATCAGGTACCAGGCATCAAAGACCAAAAAAAAAAAATCCTAGCATTGTGGATGAGGAGGAGAGCGGAGTGGGGACCCAGGGCCCATCTGTGGGAAATTGGATATCCCCTTACAGAAGAGCCGCAGGGAGGAGACGAGCCAGTCAGGGTGCAGTGTAGCAATGATGAAGCATACAATTTTCCTCTAGTTCTTGAATGCTTCCTCCCTCCTACTATCATGATCCCAGTTCTACTTTACAAATCCAGCTGGACTGGAGGATGTACACTGGTACAGATAGGAACTGGAAAAGCAGGGAATCCAGGAGAGATGAACCTCTCAGGACCAGTGGTGAGAGTGGCAATACCGGGAGGTTGGAGGGAAGATGAGGGTGAAAGGGGGAACAGATTACAAGGATCTACATATAACCTCCTCCCTGGGGGACAGACAGCGGTGAAGTGGGTGAAGGGAGATGTAGGATGGCGTAAGATATGACAAAATAATAATTTATAAATTATCAAGGGTGCATGGGGGAGGGGGGAACAGGGAGGGAGGGAAAAATGAGGAGCTGGTATCAAGGGCTCAAGTAGAAAGCAAATGTTTTGAGAATGATGAGGGAAACAAATGTACAGAAATGCTTGACACAATGGATGGATGGATTGTGAAAAGAGTTGTACGAGCCCCAAATAAAATGATTTAATAAATAAATAAATAAAATCAAACTTGAGGTATACAAAGTACAGATCTAGAAAAATTGGAAGTTGTCAACAATGGTATATAATGTGTAAAGATCAATATCCTAGACACTAGTGAGTTCTGATGGACAGGTAATGGCAATGCTGAATCACAAAATCATACAGTTTATTAAACCAAAGATGGCAATCAAGAAGAATGGCTTGCATCTATTTTCAGAAAGTCTACTTAAAAATATATTCTGAAATATATTGCTGCCTGTGATCCATTCACCTTCAAGGAAATCCAATCAATATAACTATAATTCAAATGTATGCACCAACTACTACAGTTATTAACAAAAATTTAAAAATTAGAAAAAAGAATTCCTTGACTACTTCAAAACTTCTCTGTTTATCATAATTTTGTCTACTGATCCAGTTATGAGAATTTTGTTTTCTTTCTTTCTTCCATATTGAAGCTATTATACCTGATCTTCATCAGCAAGTGTTTTAAGTCCTCTTCACTTTCAGCAAGAAAGTTTGTGTCATCTGTTTATCACAGATTATTAATAAGCCTTCCCCCAATTCTAATGCTGCTTCATAATAACAATACTAATACTAATACATAATACAATGCTAATACTAATACTAATACAATACTAATACAGAATAACAATAAAACCATCAAAATCAGGAAATTACTATTCATATGTTACCACCATTGACTTACTTCTGTCAATTGTCTTAATAATAGCCTTTGTAGCAAATAAAAAACCAGTTATTAATCATACAGTACATTTAGCTGCCATGTCGCTTTTGTCTACCTTGGAAATCGAACTTATTCTAAAATTGTAGATTATAGATCAAATCGTTTTTAGAGTTTGAATTTGATAGTTTTTGCTCATAGTTAGATTCAGGTTATGCCTGTTCGGCAGTGTGTTAGACAGGGTTCTCTAGAGAGATAAAACCAAATTCTTGATAATATAATATATTTATTTATAAAGGTAATTAATATATAACAAAAAA
>NW_022103901.1:44332375-44333895 GCF_000313985.2 Echinops telfairi | reverse complement strand
GAGACAAGAAAGGCAAGGCTCACCAAGCCATCCATCTCTCCGCCCCTCAGTCAATCCCACCTGAGTTTATCAGCCAGGCTGGCACAATAAACTGTCTCAGGCAGGATCGATGCTGTGTTTCTCAATGCACCCTGCCAGAGGCACACGATTTGAATTTGGTGTCATCCACTCCGATTGCTTGCTTAAGATGATGTCTTTTTGTCCTTTCCCCTGTAAAGTTGTGTCTGTATGTAAATGATAAGTATACTTTAGAGAGGTATTTGATACTATGTAATGATTTTATGATTGGTGAAACTTGATCTATTCAAACACATATGTATGTTTACATATACGTGTATGTGTAAACATACATACCAAAACAAAGCATACTAACTGCCATTGAGGCAGTGTTGACGCATTGTAACTCCCTGTGGGTTTCTGAGACTGTAACTTCCAAGACAGCGGTATATATATTTTTTGAAAGAATCGGTTATTGGATGTATTTATCTTTTTTATACTAATAGTTTACTGTTTATTAATTTCAATCTTTTACCTTTATAAAAAATATTGAACAATGCACAAAGCATCCAAAGAATACACAGTCACTGTACCATAAAGAACTAGTTGACATTCTACCATTTCAGGAGGTAGCATATGAGCGAGAGCCAATGGTGCTAAAGAAGAAATTCAAGCTGCACGGAAAACATTAGCCAAAAACAAGGCTCCAGGAATTGATGGAATGCCAAATAAAATGTTTCAACAAGCTTATGGATTATTGGAAGTACTTATTTATGCAGGGACTTTGGAAGACAGCTATTTGGCCAATTGACTGGAACAGTTCAAAATTTGTACCCATTCTAAAGAAAGGCAACCCAAGAAGTGCTCAAATCATAGAACAATATCATTGATATCACATGTAAGTAAAACTTTGCTGAAGATCATCCAACAATAGTTGTAGCAGTACTTCGACAGGGAGTTACCAGAGGTACAGACTGGATTCAGATTCAGATTCAGAAGAGAATGTGGAACAAGGGCATCACTGCTGATGTCAGATGGATCTTGGCTCAAACAGAAACTTCCAGAAAAATGTTTACTTGAGTTGCATTGACTATGCCAAGGCATTCGACTGTGTGATCATAACAAACTATGGATAACCTTGAGAAGAATGGGAATTCCAGAACACTTCATTGTGATTATACAGAACTTAAACATGGATCAACAGGCAGGTGTGTGAGCAAACGATGGAATACTGCTTGGGTTAAAATCAGGAAAGGTTTGTGTCAGGGTTGTATCCTCTTAACATACCTATTCAATCCGTATGCTGAGTAAATAATCAGAGAAGCTGGATTATATGAAGAAGAATGAGGCTGCAGGATTGGAGGAGACTTATTAACAACCTGCAATATGCAAATGGAATAACCTTGCTTGCTGAAAAAGAGGAGGACTTGAAGCACTTATTGATGAAGACCAAAGATTGCAGCCTTCAGTATGGATAATAACTCAACCAATGTAATGAAGAGCAAAATCCTCACAACTGGACA
>NW_022103901.1:44330181-44331529 GCF_000313985.2 Echinops telfairi | reverse complement strand
TCTGAGTTTCAGTTACAGCGTTTAATGCTTTAATTGGAGCCCCTGATTGCAATAGTTAGGTTTTGTGCAAGTTGTCATGCGATCCTCCAGCAGATCCATTTTGCTGGAAGCTTCCTGCCCTGAGTGTCCTGCTCTGAGTGTCTCTGGACTGGTGGTCAGTCTCTATCTGCAAGATGATTCCCTGGGGGCAGGTCTGAAACAACTGCAGCCTCTGGGCTTGTCAGAGGGTCTGTGTCCTCTGTCCCTGTGGACAAAAATATCAACTGGGAAATTCTCCGTTTCTCATCCAGGCTTCTCTGTTCCTCAGTTTCTTCATCTCCAAAAGTTATTTTCCCTCTCAGCCTCAGAGGTACAGAGGGCTGGAGACCAGCAGGTCTGCCCTCTCCAGAAGAGGTGTGTCAGCTGTAGGCTGATAGATAAAATGCATTATATCGGACATGTGTATTCTAAAAAAAGCACCCACTGTTTATCTGAAATTCAAATTTAACTGGATGTCACACAACCACACATCTATTTTGTTGTTGCTGCTGATAAATCAAGTAACTTACAGTCAGTTGGTGACTGCTCTCCCTCATGCCTTTCTTTTTAAGAAAACAGTTTTATTGGCACTTCACCCACATATCACACAATTCAATAGTTCAGCCATATTAAGAAGAGCTGTAAAATCTTTGCCACAATCAATTTTAGAATATTTTTTTTCACCAAACGCATTGTTATTCATGAAATGTTTCCCATTTTGGCAAGAATATACACAACAAAACATTCACCAATTCAACAACTTCTACATGTGTAATTCAGTGCCACTGATAATATTCTTCGTATTGTACAACCATTATTGTTATCCCTCTCCAAATTATTCCACCACCATTTAAATGAACTCAATGCCCCCTAAGCAGAAGCGTTCTCCTTCATCCATGGTAACCATAGGCCAAGCGTGGTTTCTTTTCTTTCTTTTAGTAGTTTTCTGGATAGACTAGTGCACATCATCCTAGTCCATAGTTCAACTGCTTCTAAAAAGAGTTGCATCTGCATCGTCACAATCAGCCCTAATGCTTGCTCCCGCCCCTCATGTCTTTCCCAAGTCTGGCCAAGCTTTCTCCAGCGTGCTCTTCTCAGGCCCAGGCCTGAGACCTGGAGGCTGTTAGCGTCCATTCTAGGCTCCCTCCACGTTGGATCCCCACAGCACCCAAGGGGTGCACTAAATAGCCTCCCATTGATTTCCAGAGCTCCACAATTCTGCAGAGTAGAAAGAAGAGAGGGAACATTTAGCCAGCCAGCATTTCAGTTAAGAAGGAAGTCAGATAAAAGTATTTCCAGAACTTACAAATGCTCAGAAAGCTTGTCTCTC
>NW_022103901.1:44328060-44328966 GCF_000313985.2 Echinops telfairi | reverse complement strand
CCCTGGTGAAAGGGGCAGCTAACATGACGGGTGAAGGCCTGCTTTACTGGAAGATGGGATTACGAGTCTCAGGTCCCACGTGGCCCAGACTGTTGCTCTCTTTGACTTACTGGCCACCAGGCAGCCAGCAACCTCTTCTTCACTTCCAGTAAAGCAATCTTCCTCTCTTCCTTCCTCTCCCTTCTGAGAATTGGGGAGAGAAAACCATTTAAAGGTTTTCTCTGTCTTCTTTAAGTGGATTGTTGTTAGCCCCCACGCAGTTGGCTCCAGACACACAGTGACCTTAAGCACAATAGAATGAGACACTGCTGGGTTCTGCATAAGTAGCCCGGTGGTGTAGCGGTTACCAGTTGGGTTGCTAACTTTGAGGTCAGCAGTTTGAACACCGACTATTCCAAGGGAGGAAGAGAAGTTCTTCTGCTCCCATAAAGAATTACATTCTCAGAAACCCACAGAAGCAGCTCTACCTTGTCCTATAGGGGCTCTATGATTTGGCATCAACTCAATAACAGTGAATTTCATTTTGGGGTTTTGAGTTTTGCATGGATCATGGCGATTTGGTTTTCAGAAGTAAATAGCCATACCTTTTTTTCCCTACACAATTTAGTTTGGAAACACTACTGAAACTTGTTCAACATGCAAGCTCCCACCAACAGCTAGGTTGGTGGTGGTAGGCTGCATTGATTGGAAAGTGAACCGTGTACCACATGGAGGGTAAGAATTCTACCACTGAACCAACCAAAAGTCAAGATTTGAGAAAGGAGAAACTCAAAAATCTCAAAGCCAATCAGCTTAATAAGCTTCACTTCTAAACCTCATTCTCCAACACAGATTTTGAAAACTTTGTCTGGACACAAAGGAGCCTAGTGATATAGTTACATGTTGGGATGCTAACTGCAAAGTCAG
>NW_022103901.1:44323904-44326138 GCF_000313985.2 Echinops telfairi | reverse complement strand
AATGATGAGGGCAATGAATGTACAAATGTGCTTTACACAATTGATGTATGTATGGATTGTGATAAGAGTTGTATGAGCCCCTAATAAAACAATTTGGAAAAAAAAGAAGAAAAAAAAGAGTTACAGTCTCAGAAACACACAGGGGCGGTTCTAGTCTCCCCTATAGGGTTACTATGAGTCAGCATTGACTCGATGGCAATGGGTTTTGATTTGTTTTTAATTTTTTGATTGTTTACTTGGCCACTAACAAAGTTTTTACCCTGGTCCACATTTTACTGGTGGTTCTTACAAATAGACTTTATTTTTAAAAGCAGTTCTCAACCTGTGGATCACAACCCCTTTGGGGGTCAAGTGACCCTTACACAGGGATTGCCTGAATCATAACAGTAGCAAAGTTACAGTTATGAAGTAGCAACAAAAATAATTTTATGGTTGGGGGGTCACCACAACATGAGGAACTGTATTAAAGAGTCACGACATTAGAAAGGTTGAGAAACGATGACCTAGAGAGAGAAAGCAATGAATTGGAGAATTCAGGGCCTAAACCCTTCAAATGCCTACCACTCCACGTGAATAGACGCTATGGTAAACATTTTCAGAGAAAGCAATGCACATCTATGAATGTATGGATACATAGACATAGAGATACACAGACACATAACTGTACCAGTTTATTATAAGGAGTATCAAAGTAATTATATATTTCCTTATAATATTCCCAGGATGTGAAGCTGGCATGGTACTCTGGAGTCAAATAGACCCAGATTTTAATTTTGAATCTGCACTGATTAGGTATATAATTTGGGGAAATCACCAATCTTTTGGAGCCTCCGATTCCTGATCTATATGAGTATGGGATCTTACATTTGTCATCAGGCTCATGTGAAGAACATTTAAATAACAGTAACTCTAAGCAGACACGATGGTAGATGGAAGTAGGTCAAGGCAAAGAAGTGGTACTCAAGTGTGTATGGGCATTCAAGTATTTGATTCAAGTCCACAGTTCCCCTTTCAGAGGTCATGCTGTGAGGGGTGGGGTATGGGGTGGGGGTGTCTATAATCAATCTCCCTCTCTGAGCTTCCTGTGCAACTTTCAAGTAGCTCTTGTAGCTGCCTGGCCTGCACCCTTTTCTCTTGAGTCAATCCTGAACTCATGGTGCTTCCATGGGTACCAAAATAAAACTGTGCTCCATACAGCTTCCAATGACTGTTGGGGGTCTCCCCACAAAAGTAGAATAATTGGTCTTTCATTCTAGACACCTCTGGTTGACTCCAACTGTCATCTGTTTGGTTAGCAGGGCGTGAGCTATGCTTTTGCAACACCTAGGAACTCCATCTGCTTTAAGATGAATAGGATCCACCAATTCAATTTGAATTCAACCCATCACCAATTCTCCAGGCTTATCAAAGATCAATCCAAGGACATTTGCATAAACTGTCTTGAACTACCCTCTATCTCCAAGATTTGAGATCAATGATCACCTCTTAGAAAAATGCTGATAGCTTCAGAACCACCCACACCACTTCTGACAAGATGTATTCCTGTTCGGTTGAACTGGTCTAAGATATGCTTTAGATGCGGAGCCCTGGTGATAGTGTGGGTTATGTGCTGGGCTTATAAATGCAAGGTCAGCAGTTTGAAGTCACCAGCTGCTCAAAACTACCAGTTGCTCCCTGGGATAAAGCTGAAGCTTTTTACTACCATAAAGATTTATAGTTCTGGAAACCCACAGGGGCAGTTCTACCCTGTCCCCTAGAGTGGCTATGAGTCAGACTCAACTGGATGGCAATGAGAAGAAGAAGAAAGATGTTTAGATTATATGCTAAAAAAGACTCTCTCTCGTATAAGACTGAGCCAGAACTCTTGTAAATCAAGACCCCAGGACTACCTGCAGAGTAGGTGCCATAAACAGCCAAATCATGTTGACTTCAAAGCAGTTGACCTGCATGTATTTCTCAAACTTGGTAAAACTTGGTGAAAGCAAACTGAGGCAACGCTTGTTGAAAAATTAATTCTTCAAGTAAATTTCTTTTGCAAAATAAATCATGACTAAAAGCTACACATTATTGTCTGGGGAAGACAATGTTGCCCATGGAGAATTTGCTTTTCGAACACATCAAAGTAATAGAATTGCCGGGCTATCAAAAGATATAGCGTCTGGGGTCTTAAAAGCTTGAAGGTAAACAAGCGGCCATCTAGCTCAGAAGCAACAAAGCCCACATGGAACAACATA
>NW_022103901.1:44321269-44322986 GCF_000313985.2 Echinops telfairi | reverse complement strand
AAAAAAAAAGAATATCATGAAAAAACAAACAAACAAAAAAAGAATTGCTCTGTGATGTTTAAAGGAACTTCGAGTCTTACATTCTTTAGTTTTATGTTTTCTGAGACAATGCTATCTTGGAAGTCCATTGTGAGGACAGGTTTAAAAGAGCTTGCCTTAAAAAAATAAAAAATAAAGGAGCTAGCCTCTGCTGTTGAGCAAAGTGGGGTCACTCTGAGCTGTCAGCACCGACATGAGTAGGCTCAGATACAAGGACTACCAAAGTGCAGATGTCAGGGAAAGTGTGGACATGAGACCCAAACCTCACCACTTAGAGAAAGAAAGGTGGTGACAGACTGGGGCCAGGACCCCAACACTTAGGTATTCTATTGGCCACATCACATATGCCATGCCACCTAACCACCAAACAAGCCACTCCTGGTGGTTTTATGTCCGTGGTTGGCAACCATTCAGACCCACTTTGAAATAATTTCCAAGGCAAAACTATGGGTTGTTTTGTAATAAAGATCTCAGGGTATTAGTGACATTTAAATTACCAAGTGCAAATAAAATAAAATAAATAAATAAATTACCAAGTGCACCCAAAGCTATTTGCTGAGAAAAATTTGTATTTGTTGGCCACCCTCGATGTGAATGCAGGACATTCTTCCACTCTGGCAGAAACTCTGACCCACCTTTCCACTTTGAATATTATCACTATGATCTGTTCCTTTGATTAAAAAACAAACCCACTGACCCACTCTCTGTCCCACACCTGTTCAGCCTTCTTGCTTATTCAAGCATGATTCACTGATCGCTGTTATCAAGGATACTTTTGATTAAGTGTAATTGTAAAGAAGTATTCTAATCTGGAAACCAAAGAGTGTGGAAGACAAATCATGCGAATGCTATCACTTGTTCTCTCTTGGGCTCCGTGTGGCTCCAGTCAGGGCAGGCTGCTGTACTGTGAGATAAGGTGGGCATAAGAACCATCCTATTGAGAGATACCATTTCCTGCTCAGGCCAGAACGTCTCTGCACTTCCTGCTCTCAGATCAGACAACTCTCCTGGCCAGTCTGCAGCCCTCTCCTTAGATCTAGACTCTGCCCGCCTTTTCCTCCCAGCTCTTGTGTCACTTGGCCATCAACTTCCCAGAACTGGAACGCTGTCTTATTTTTAGCAGAAAATCTGGCACAGGAAATGGTAAACAAATACTTGTTGTATAAAACCTATCTGCCTACTGGCTTTCTCTTGGCTCCTGCCATTGAATTCCTGGGCACAAAGCTGCTGGTGGCAGCCTCCCATTCAGCAAACATCTCTTTTGCCCAGCCTTGCTAGCAACCCCGGGAGGAAGCTAGTGATCCCTCGATAGTAAGGTGACCAGACGTCCAGCTTTTGGCGGGACAGTTCTGATTTTTAACAATTTGTCCCACATCCTGTGGCGTTTTAAAACCGTCCCGATTTTTGGAAAGAATGCACGATAAGCTAGGGAACGGTGGGAGAACGCGAAGGGAATATACGGTTTTTGGGCTGCCATGTAGCTCTTTCGCTATTTGATAAGGAAAAGGTTAAATCTTAGGCATCAGCAAAAATCACAATAGAGAACAAATGGTTAGAAATATTTCGTCATTTTGAAACAAACCATGTTCCATACAATAATGCACTAAAAATTGTGGAATACGCGCTGTCCTTACCAGGAACTAATGCTGCGACTGAACGTTTTTTCTACGGTAAATAA
>NW_022103901.1:44314375-44320955 GCF_000313985.2 Echinops telfairi | reverse complement strand
CCCGGTCAATGGTGTCCTGTTTTACCAATGTTAAAATCTGGTCACCTTATTCTATAGGGACCCACGTCATAAATCCTTTTTAATGTTAGGAGCCCTGGAGACACTGTGAGATAAATATTGGGCTGCAGACCACAGGGCTGGACTAGCCCCTCCATGGGAGAAAGATGAGGCTTATCTGCTATATGTAAAGATTTACAGTCTCAGAAATCCTATATGCCCCAGTGGGTTTCCAAGACTGTCACCCTTTATGGGAGTAGAGAGCCAGGGTGCAGGGTAGCAACGATGAAACATATAACTTTCCTCTAGTTCTTAAATGCCTCCCCCCCCCCCCCCCCCACACTCCCCCATAGGACCAAGTAACTAACAGGAAATCCCTGATTTAGCTGAGCGACCAGCCACCTCAACAAGGGCAGTCCAAGTAGAGCAAGACCATCCTGCCTTGGCTGAGCGCTGGCACAGGCTGCGGCAGGTTCTAAGCCAAGGAGCAGGCGGAGCTGCTGGGAGACAGACTGGAGTGAGCTCCAGGAGGGGAGCGGAGTGGAGGAGTGTATTTCAGGTAGAGGGGACAGCCGTTACAAGAGCCTAGAGGCAACAGAGAGAACTTGGTACTGAGGGAAATTTAAGGCATTCTAACACCCCAGAGAAAAGATTTACGTTAGACTCACATTTCAAGGTGCCACTTCAATCACACCGTATCTAGTAAGTTTTCTGGGTCTATGTTGTTCTCCTTTATCTCCTTCTCCCAGTGTCTGCAACATCTATCATCACATATCATTCATTCCATAGTGACTTCTGCTGTTCACTGGTTGCTCTACCTAGACCAGAACACTCACAGAGGTAAGGACCTTGTTTGACAGTTTTGTCTTTTAATGACAGGTTTGTTGATATATAATTCACATGCCATGCAATGTAGCTATTTAACATGTACAATTCAGTGATGTTTAGAGGATTTGTAAATGCAAGCAACACTTAATTCTGGAATGTTACTGCTGAAAGAGACCCCTACAGAGCAGCCATCCCCACTGTCCTGCTCCACCCCCACCATCCAGTTCTAAGCAGTCATGGGTCTACTTGTTTCTACAAAGGGGCCTATTCTGCGCACTTTATATATAAATGGAATCATATAAACTGTGCTCTTCTGTAACTGACTTCTTTCACTCAGCACAATGTTTGCAAGGTTCATGCCTGCTGAGCACAGAACCTGCTTTATTTCTTTTTGTGGTCAAATCAGGCTTCATGTTGTGGATGTACCACTCTTATTTAGTAATTCATCAGCTGACAGTTAAGTTATTCCCACTTTTGGGCCATTATAGATAATGCTGCTCTAAACATGCTGTATAAACATGATGCTTCAGTGTGTTTATATGCTTTTATTTCTCTTGGGTTTAAATGGAGGAGGGAAGTTTCAAAGTGCGCTGCCAGAGTATTCTGAATTGGCTACACCATTTTTACATTCCCATCAGCAGTACATGAGTGTGGGCAACTGAGAACTGGGAAGAGAGTGTATATGGACAAATTCTCTGTGCTCATGATTAAAGAAGCCTGGGAGGTCAGGGTTCTGGGTGGAGGAGGCATTCACATTTATGAGTTGGAGAAGAGCCCCAGTCACATTCTCCTAATTAAAAATCATCCCCACAATATCCTTCCATTAGAGTGCTACCTAAAGGACGCCTCTTACAAACACATGGCGATTACTGTGTGGCTGGCAGCGTTAGCTATAGGAGCAGACATGTGCTATTGTTCTCCTCCGCTCAGAGGGAAATCAATTCCTCTTGACCTGCCCCCAGCACTGGTGTGAGGTTATTTCCCCTTTTGAGCTCAGGGACCGCTAAGGTTAAGATACTGCCCACCTTGTTACACAGGTAGGTGTCTGTAGTTGGGGAGTGGAGAGTGGGGACTATATAAGTTAGTTAAAGAATATGAGGGGGGATTCCCCCCAAAACCAAATTTCAAAGCTATGTATTTAAATTGCTTTACAAAACAACCTTATCACCTTCAAAGTACTCTCCATTACACTTAACACATTTGTCAAATCTGCGATTCCATTCTTGGACATTTTTTTAAATCAATTTATTGGGGCTCATATAATTCATCACCATATATAGATCAATTGTGTAAAGCACACCTATGCATTTGTTGCCCTCATTATTCCCAAAATTCGCTTTCCTCTTGGGTTCCCGGAATCAGTTCATTTTCCTTTTTCCCCCTCCCTCCACCCTCCCCCATGAACCTTAACAATTTATAAATTATTATTATATCTTATATTACACTGCCCGGTGTCTCCCTTCACCTACCCCTCTGCTGCCCGTCCCCCAGAGAGGAGGTTATATGTAGATCCCTGTGACATTTTTAAAACTCATGTGTTTGGATGGCTGACAGCACCTCCCTCATTTTTTTTCTTCACCTCTTCTACATCATCAAATCGCTGTCCTTTCCTGTCCCTTGGCATTCACATAAACAAAAAGAAGTCACATGGATCAAGGTCAGGTGAATAAGGTACGCAGGGCAAAAGAAACATGTCATTTTTTTGCCCAAAACTGGCACACTGAGATGGCTGTGTGAACAGGTGCATTGCAAAACCAGTCGCCCTTCCGCCACAAAAAGAACCTAATTTTTTGGTTGCACACTGTTATGCAGTCTTTTCAGAATCTCTAAATAGAAAGCTTGTTTAACAGTCTGACCTGGTGAAACCAACTCCAAATGCCCTATGGGTCAACATTTCATCAGTTCAGGAAGTTGACAAACAAGAGATTTGTCATCAATCATCATTCACCTTTTTTGAAATGAGAAAACCAGTTATACACTTGAGTTTTTCCCATAGTGCTTCCTTATAAGCTGTGTTCAACATCACAATTTCTGCAGCATTTTTCCCAAGCAGGAAACAAAATTTCACAGTTGCACGCTGTTCTCTTAAATCAGCCATCTCAAAAGAGAAGGTTCAAGGGAAATTGCTTTTACAAAAAAATTCACTGTGACCAGTGAGAACCTTTCCAGGTGACACCACTGGGTGCACTAACTTAGAACGAGTTGTTTGATGCTCATCTAGCGGGGAAAAAGTGTACTATGAAAGCTCTGCTCTGCCCAATGTAATTTTGTTTTTTGAGGGGTACCCCCTCTGACATTCTCTCTTTCTCCCTCTCAGACCTGGCTACATGGAGAAGGTGAGCACCCCAAAACTCTTGTCTGTCTTTTTATTTATCCCCTTCAGTTCCACAACCGTCCTTTAGGACCCATCCAGTTGTGGGCTGGCTTAGGATCCTTAGGACCCATTCTGTTGTGGACTGGCTTCTACACGTGAAAGGGTCAATTTGTCCATATCTTCACTGTCACATAAAACCAACTCAGTGTCATTGAGACTCATAGTTACCATATACGACAGGGTAGAACTGCCCCTGTGAGTGCCCAAGCCTGCAACTCTTTTTTTTTTTTAATCCTGCAACTCTTTACGGGAGTAGAACACCCCATCGTTCTCCCAAGAAGGAGCTAGTGTTCTTGAACTGCTAACCTTGCAGTTTATCAGCCCAATGTGTAATGACTATGCCACCAGTTGTCTTCTTTAATTATAGCCAACTTAAAGGCAAGCAAACAGACAACACTACCATTGAGTGGATTCTGACTCAGAGGGAGCCTATAGCTATCATAGTGAGTGTGAAAGGTCACTGGAAGGTGCAAACAATTGGATTCAATTACTAACCTGAAACGGTTGGAGATTAAACCTCCTCAGTGGCACTGCAGAAGAAAGGTCTGGTGATTAACTTACTGTACATACTTGTGTGTAAGCCGAGTTTTGAAGCACGTTTTTTATGCCGTTTTTGTGGTAAAAGTAGGTGCTTCGGCTGATATTCGTGTCAGCTTATACTCGAGTATATACGTAAATAAAAATTATAGCCTAACAATAATACAATAAGAGGGAGATTGGCAAAATAATAATAATGGGCACTAAGGGAGACACTTGGAGAAGTGCAAACATTAAACGTAATGGAAAAATACTACTATATACCAATCCTGCCATAATGATGATCTCCAAGTAAATGCTTAGATAGACATGTAGGCTAAACAGGTGTGATAGGGAGAGTGGGAATATGCCCAGAATAGATATAGATTTGACAGGGGATATTTGTACCTTTGTATTTACCTTTGTTGTAACTCAATTTATGAATGTGGTAGAGCATAGTGGGGGCAAAGTGATGAAAACCTACCAGACATAACAAACCACCTGGAGGGAATGGCTCACTTGGTCTAGGGCAGGGGTCCTCAAAGTACGGCCCGTGGGCCACATGCGGCCCACCAAGGACATTTATCCGGCCCGCCGGGTGTTTTTTCCCCGTTTGTTTTTTACTTCAAAATAAGCTATGTACAGTGTGCATAGGAATTTGTTCATAGTTGTTTTTTTTTAAACTATAGTCCGGCCCTCCAACGGGTCTGAGGGACAGTGAACTGGCCCCCTGTTTAAAAAGTTTGAGGACCCCTGGTCTAGGGGCTCAAGACCATAGTCTTGGGTGATACTAAGGTCAACTAGCATAACACAGTCCAGGAAGACAATGCTGTACATCGGACTTTGGTAAGTAGTGCTGCGGTCTCAATGGTTTGTGACTGGTCATCTAAGGTGTAGCTCTTGGTTCCTCCCTGTCCAAAGAAAAGAAGGGTGGTGAACTAAAGACACAGCAACATAGTCCCATGGGCCGATGGACTACACAATGTCAATCTCCATGACGAGAAGAAGTAATGATGCCCCGTTATCACTACCAGGGCTCTGAAAGGGATCATATTAGGTGGCTCCAGATAGAGAAGGGGCAAAATGTGGAATGAAACTTAAAATTATAAAAGAGATCAGACTCTAAGATAGATGTGGTACGGATTGTACAATTCCCCTTGATATGATTGAACTATTCAATTGTATGGTATATAAATTATGTGCCAATAAAACTATTGAAAGAGAGAGAGAGAGAGAGAGACCAGGCTTACTTATCAGATAGAGACTGGTGGAACCCACAAGACTACGGCCCTTAGTTTCTCTTCATGTCTGAAACTGAATTAACCTCCCCCTTTGCCCGCTCCCATCCATGCCTGCGGCTCACTTTTCAGCCAAACAATAGATAGGTCTATGAAGAAAATATTTATACTAGCAAGGTATACACACTTTAGAACAATCAGCTGTTTGAGATCACAATGGCAGCTTTCACCCAAAACAAAGAAGTATTAGGAAAGGAGTGGAAACAGAAAACAGAGAAGTGGGATAAATGATAATTCATTCTAGCACTGTAGTCAATGAGATGAAAACCAAAATGTGTAGGAATTATTGAATTTAAAACGTATGATCAGTTCTGTAAACCTTCACCCAATTCACACTAAAAAGTTTTAAATTTTTAATTAGAGCCCAAATTCCTTCTGCAACAGTTCTATGCTATATCATCTCGGGCTTCTAGAAGTAAGAATCAATTTGCCAGCAATGGGCTGCAGTGGGAATGAAATCTTGTGGGTTTTTTTTTATTTCCTTGCTAACTAATAACTTATGTCAATCATCTCTTTGTGTGTTTGTTGGCTGTCTTCTTGGAAGAAATCAGTCTATTGATCTTTCTAATGTTGAGTTGTAAAGAGTTATTCATGCAATTTATAGTTTTAAAATGTAGTGTACCTAACAGTGTTAAGTACACATTAGGGCTTATGCTTGTTCTCTAATACATGGCATTAAAATTTTTTTTATATTATATTTAATGAATGGGCTAGGATAACATCGTCAGCATTTGGGACAATACTTTCTGACTGTCACTACATGCAGGTATTTTTACTATACCATCATCTCAACACGTAGCACAGTTCAGTCTTATTGTCTTCAACTAGCAGCTGAGTATCTATCTAAGAGGTGAAATAACTTACCAGACATCTCACAGTGATAACAAATAAAGCTGCTTTTCTCTTTAGAACCTGTGCTCTTTAAACACCCTGCCCCCTCTGTCTCTTCAAATAGAGATGATCAAATAGAGATATCAGAACCAGGGGACTTGCTTGTCAGGCCTTGGATGCCAGGGAAATATCAACTCTCCACTCTATGTCTCATCTAAGGAGCTATAAAACCACGTATATGGTTTTTCAGTCCATGAATTAATAAAACCGATGCAAATGCTTCTTTTGCAGTGAAGTCTAGGAATATGTGTATCATTTCAATTGTTCCATTAAAAATGGAAGTGCAGAAATAGGAATACGCCTAAGTTTGTTGAACTGAAAAAAGAAAACAACTGTGATTGTGGAGTCTGGGTATGGATTACGTAACCCTGGAAGGGAACCTGTATGTGCAGATCCCATGATCCTCCACTCTTTCCTGGAGCTTGTGTTTCTGACTCCAAGCCAGGGACGGACTCATGGGAATAGCAGCCGAACACCCTCGGACTCATTGCTCCAACATGTGATTGGCGTGTGTGCTCCTGGGGCAGAGTGCACTCTGTAGTGGACACAGTGACATCTAACTCTCAAGGGTCCGGTTTCAGGTTTTATAGGCAAGGGTCTTCACCCTTCCTACCCCCAAAATAGAAGTGTGAAGGAAATCTAGTTTGGAGGGTCTTGAAACCTCAATATGAATATA
>NW_022103901.1:44311565-44314275 GCF_000313985.2 Echinops telfairi | reverse complement strand
CAGCTAAATCCTGAGATTTGTCTCTGAGAAACAGTGCCTCTGATTATCCTAATTCATAGACTATGCAGGAACATTTTCCTTTAGGGGAAAAAATTGGAAAATAATTTCTGCTTGTAAATTAGTGTTTTGAATGTCAAAGGATGACATCATAAAGCAGAAAAAGAAATAAGTGAAGTAATTTCTTGTAATTACTCAAGTAAGTTATGTACAAGACAACCAATAGTCCTAAGAATAATGAAAACAAGATTAATATGGTCATGCCAGTGGATTAATTTGCCTCATTTTCAGAGAGCCATCCAAGCAGAGATTGAGAAAGGAATTGTTTGGCCATACTATGAGAATAAATTGGATCTGAGTAAGGGAATCCACAGGGACGTTGCTATTTCTGCAAGGAAGACCCTGCCCAAACCCACTGGGGCTCTTCACATCATGTGCGTGCATCTGTTCAGGTTCTCTCCCACTTGTGAACTCACTTCGAATCTGGACATCCCTGCAGGGTGGAAGGCTTGCAGCACACAATTTCTTGGCAAAATTTCTAGGGCCAATGGACAGTGGAACTTGATATCCATTGCCTTGAAGAAGAGCACACACACACAAAAAAATCCTTTAAAGGTCAATGGACACAATTGCCACGTTGTCCCAGAAGTCCAGCCTTGGACCTTCCAAAAGTCAGTCAGAGAGCCAGAGCCCTGGGTCCCCTGGATGACAAAGGGGTGCCGTTGGAGGCAGTCTGGGGTCTCATCTCAGTGCAGCTTTGGGGAGCACATGACCGCTGCTGTTATCGCCAATCTCTTATCCCAAAAGATGAAGTCGTTTCCTGGGAGTTGGAGGCCCACTTCACAGTCTGTGTGTTTCAAAGGGTAAAGATTAATTTTCAAATGGATTTAAAGAAGCATTTTGTATTTATTTTCTGAACGTTTCATTCTATTTTCTTCTGTACTTCCCACGGGACGTGTTAATTAGAAGTGTAAGGCACCCTGTGACAGAAGGAATGAAGGTTAATGGACGGGGCTTCCTCTGGTGGTTATCACCCGGCCTGTTCTGAGTCCTGGTTTCTGGAGGCTCACCTGCCACATTTGAAAGACTACTCAGAACTACAAAGCTGGATGAATGAGCAGACGTTTTCTCCTAGATAACGTTCTCAGTGGATGCTAAAGATGTGGAGGGGGTTATGTTTTGATTGAATAGTTGGCCTTCAGTTGGGTTAAGTTCAGTGATTCTTGAGAGAATTACATGGGGCATAGAAAATTGTACCTTTTGTAAAATTATAAAACCATTTAAAATTTATGTATGCCTGTTTCACCAAAAAGTTGGTCATATTGATAACAATAATGTAATTAAAAACTAAAGAAAAAAATCACCAGACTAACCCAACACCACCACTGGAATAGTGATAATGATTTGTTGAATATCTATTACTTTATGAATACAATTCTAATCACCATAGAGTTTACTTTAGTGCCCCAAATTTACAGAGAAGTAAACTGAAGTTCATTGAAAGCTTGATAATTTGTCCGTCTGAGCCAAGAGTGTTGAACACCCAAATGCACCTGAATTTAACAAATTAAGTAGACTGAAGTTCCTAAAACAGATCACCATGAAACATATTTTACCCCCTAGGCTAATGGTAAAATGTATGACAAACAGACAAAAGAGGCCGGTGACATAGTAGTTACATGTTGGGCTGCAATTCACAAGACCGGCATTTTGAAATCATTAGCCTCTCAGAGAGAGTAAGATGGGGTTTTCTGCTCTCCTAAAGAGTTAAGGCTCGGCTACATACTGCGCCTGCGCACCGGCCTCGGCCTTTTCCCACCTCCTGTAGAGCCGCTCACCTTGCTGGTCTGTGGCGATCCGCGGATGCTGCTCTTTTTCCCTCAGGCTGGGGTTTGTTAAAGTTGTCAAGAACAAGGCCTACTTCAAGAGATACCAAGTGAAATTTAGAAGACGATGAGAGGGCAAAACTGATTATGATGCTCGAAAACGCTTGGTAATCCAAGATAAAAATAAGTACAATACACCCAAATACAGGATGACAGTTCGTGTAACCAACAGGGATATCATCTGCCAGATTGCTTATGCCCGGATAGAAGGGGCTATGATTGTCTCTGCAGCTTATGCTCACGAACTTCCCAAGTATGCTGGGAAAGTTGGCCTGACCAATTATGCTGCAGCCGATTGCACTGGCCTGCTGCTGGCCCGCAGGCTTCTTAATAGGTTTGGCATGGACAAAATCTTGGAAGGCCAAGTGGAGGTAACTGGAGATGAATACAATGTGGAAAACATTGATGGTCAACCTGGTGCCTTCACCTGCTATCTGGATGCCGGCCTTGCCAGGACTACCGCTGGAAATAAAGTGTTTGGGGCTCTGAAGGGGGTTGTGGACGGAGGCTTGTCTATCCCTCCTAGTACCAAGCGATTCCCCGGTTATGATTCAGAAAGCAAGGAATTCAATGCAGAGGTGCATCGAAAACACATCCTGGGTCAGAACATCGCAGAATACATGCGCTACCTAATGGAAGAGGATGAAGATGCTCACAAGAAACAATTTTCTCAATACATAAAGAACGTAACTCCTGACATGATGGAGGAGATGTACAAGAAAGCACATGCCACTATACGAGAGAATCCGGTCTATGAGAAGAAGCCTAAGAGAGATGTGAAAAAGAAGAGGTGGAATCGTCCCAAAATGTCTCTTGCCCAGAAGAAA
>NW_022103901.1:44309390-44310929 GCF_000313985.2 Echinops telfairi | reverse complement strand
TCCTTTCATGTCCCTCTGCATTTGAGAAAACAAAAAGAAACCTCATGGAACGAGGTCAGGTGAGTAAGGTGTGTGGGACAAGAGAGGCATGCTGTTTTTTGCCAAAAATTGACATACTGAGATGGCTGTGTGAGCAGGTGCATTGTTGTGGTGGCAAAACCAGTCCCCCCACTGGCAAAACCAGTCTGCCACAAATCAGGCCTTTTTTGTTGTCCAGTAATGCAACCTCTAAATAGAAAGCTTGATTAACAGTCTGACCTGGTGGAACCAACTCCAAATGTACTCCAAGTCAACATTTTCATCCTTTCGGGAAGTTGATAGACATCCAGAATGAAGTTTGGCATTCAATCAACATTTCACCTTTTATGAAGCAAGAAAATCAGTCATGCATTTGAGTTTTCCCATAGCACTTCATCGTAAGCTGTGTTCAACATCACAGCAGTTTCTGTGGCATTCCCACCCCCACCCTACCCCCAGCAGGAAACAAAATTTCACAGCCTCACCCTGTTCTCTTAAATCAGCCATCACAAAAAATGAGGTTTGAGTGAAACTGCTTTTATAAAAAAATTCACTGTGGTCAGAGAGAAACTTCCCAGGCAACACCACTGGGTGCATGAGACAGTTAAGGTTTATTGTGCCAACCTGGCCAATAAACACATGTGGGATTAATTGAAGGGCGGAGAGATAAATGGCTCAGTGAGCCTTGCTTCTTTTGTCTCTTGCTCTTTGATCATCAGATGAGTGTGCGGCTGCCTTGCTTGTTCTTTGCCTCTATTTGAAAGCTACACTACCTATGGGACACCTAACCTGTGGACTGTGTCGCTGTAATTTGAGGTTCCTTCAAGACCTGCTTCGCCAAGCTACTGGAATATACATCTCCTGAGCTGGGGACTGTTGGACCCTGTCATCTGGCTGGCTGTTGGTGACTTGCCTTGCTGTTTGCTACCTGTGCCCGGGTAGCCTGAATTGCTCTATAGAGGACTACCTGGCGGCCCTCAAGACTTAAGGACTGCCAATGTCTCACAACTGTCTCACGGGAGTGAGTTGCACAGAGACATTTGTAGTGCTTTATAGTTTAGTTAACTGTTTATTTCTTATGTTATCTATCTATCTAGCTATCATCTATCTAGCTATCTAAATATATATAAAATTATTAGTGTCCTGGTTTTGTTTCTCTAGAGAACCCTGTGTCACATAGTGCACTAACTGAGTGAGTTGCTCGATGCTCGCTTAGCAGAGAAAATTGCATATTATGAAAGTTCTGCTTGGCAGAGCTTTTATCCAGGTATTTTTGGGTACTCCCTTGTATCATTCACAAATCATACAATCCAATGGTTTATCACATTAAAAAGAGTTGTGCAATCATCACCATAATCAATTTTAGAACATTTTCTCCTTTTTTGTTTCATTATTGTTTGCTCCCCTCCCCATTTCCCTCCAGTCATGCTACCATAACCCTAAGAAACTATTAATCCAGTTGGGGGTTAAATTAGGTAAGTTGCTTAAATGCCAGAAAGAAGTTTGAATTTTATCTCCTGT
>NW_022103901.1:44306912-44307866 GCF_000313985.2 Echinops telfairi | reverse complement strand
CTATATCTTTTGATAGCTGGCCACCATCAGCTTTCTTCACCACGCTGAGGCAATTTTAATATTTAGACTTTTTGATCTGCCCTAGGGAAACTTGAATGACATTCTTCCCTGGAGCCCAGCCATCCTACCTTCTGAATATACCTCAAATCCACTTTCTTCCAGCTTCTCCCTGGTCTAGGCCAAGGTCCTCTAGAGCCTACATTGGTGCAGTTTCCCCTAACCAGTTTCATTAGTTTCAGTCTGACCCAGCACTGCCCCAGTTCATTCTCCACAGACAGAGGTTTTCTCAAAAAATGCCAACTATCTAAAAGCCTTAGATGGCTTCCCATTGCCTAGGAAAATATGCAAATTACTTAGCTTTGCTTTCCACACCCTTCCCCTCTTGCTCCAGCCCGCACTCTCCCCACCCACTGCTCTACAGACCTTCTTGATCAGGCTCTGCTTTCTATGGTGTCTGAAGGAAACACTCAGGATGGTTACTCCCTCAGCCTTCTAGCTTCGTGTATACTGTACTTCCATTTATTTGGGAAGACTTATTTGATGCCCAGGTTTTCTCTTCATGGCAATAGAGACTCCTACTACAATCTCCACTTCTCCCCTAAGGTAATACAACCTCACTCTATTTCATCTTTTTGTTCAACTGTCTACCTCCTTCACTAGAGTACAAGCTGTGAAGGCCTGGTCTATATCTCTCGTTGACCACTGAACAGCCCCATGCTGGACAGTGGCTGGCAGAGGGTTGGCATTCAACACCCTTCATTGTATCCTGTTTGTGATGTCCACACGCACACACTGAAAGCCCAGTGGGTTGAGTTCACTCAAAGGCACCTTGGCAGAGAGGTTTAATTTTGGAAAGTCAGCCATAGAAAATCCCATTTTGCACAGTTCTAATCTGACTTGTGTATTGTTACCATGAGTCAGACTCTATTCCCTAATAACTGGTTGAATGTTTGG
>NW_022103901.1:44291721-44300526 GCF_000313985.2 Echinops telfairi | reverse complement strand
TGGCTAGAAGTCAGAATGAACTCAATGGCACTTGCACTCTGCCCTCTCTCTAGATTTATTGAGATCCTTAATCATAAAACTACTCCCCTCTCTGACAGCCTCCAATTCAAAACAAAACCTTACTTCCTTAAACCCTCTTTCAATTCAACCAACTGAATTTCAAATCCTTCACAAAGTCTTTTCTAACACCGGCTTCAGTCCGGGAAATCTCCATGGTTCCCTGTGATGTGAGTGCTCCTCATGGCAAGGAGTAATAAACCCAATGTGTTCAACTGCGGTTTGTTCCCGGCGGTCTTTGGCTGGGAGCAATGACATTTACTCTAATTCTTTTGAAACACATCATTATTCCCACGTCCAGTCAATATTATCACTTAGCCTCACAGAGTGGAAGACCGCGTCCCTTTGCACTTAACACGATGTTTACTTTTCTCAGGGTCTCCCAGAAGGTTTCCTTCTTTCCTCGGTGTGCAAAATGTGTCCAGCATATTTCTAGCTATACATCTCTACAAAATTTGCTAGAAACCCAGCCCTTTTAATCTGATTGAAAATTATTTAAGTGAAAAAAAAGTGTGCGTTTTCCCCACTACCTATTATTTCTGATCAACTCTTTGCTTTAAGCTTTGGGGACAGTTTCCAGCCACTGTTCGGCCTTTTGGTCTTTGTTCTTCACCAGAATCATCTTGTCTCTCCTTATTTCTAACTTTTGGCCGTATATTCTTGTGATCTTGGAAAGATTCTTTTTCACATTTTGAATTCAAACTTTTGCACTATCAATTCTGCTCTATGCTGTCTTTAGTAAGTCATTTGATTACATTCTATTTGTGCTTCTTCCTTTTCATCCAACTCATCCTTATCCCAACTTGCTTCTGTGAGGTTTCTTGAGTGGCTAATACCTCAGTTCTTGGCTTCACACGTTGAAAGAATTCCTGCCGAAGCCTGTTTTGTAATCCAAGTGGTTTTTTATGAAGGACAGGGTACGTTTCAGGTTTTACAGTCTCTAAGGGGTTCGCAACTGGGCACAAGCCACTTTGTGGAAAAGAGCACCCATGAGTGTGGATCTTGGGTGGGGTGGGTGGATCCCAGGAGGCTAAACACCCAAGAACCCTAGAGGTTAAGAGCATGTCGGTCCATAGGCTGTGGGCCCCGAGAAGGCCTGGAGTGGATGCATGTGGGCCCATGCAGGAAAGGGAGACTATCACCCTCCCCTGCTGCTAGGAGCCGGGTAAGAGAGTGGGGCAAGATAGAGCCTGTGGGCCCCAAGCAGACCCGGAGTGAGCCCTGAGGGGGCATACCCAAGCAGCGTGTGTGCATCCCCACCCCCTAACCTGCCTCTGACCAGGAGCAGGGTAAAAGACAGCCTTCTCACAGCCAGGATATTTCAAGCCTCTGGCTGGAGAGGCATGGTTGATGGGTTGAGCCCACCTGAGTGATGTCATGAGCCTGGGCCTACTTTGGACTGCCCAGGTTTACCTCCCAACTGGCTTGGGGGCTTGAATGTGAGCATGCTCAGTTTGGGGTCTTCATAGGTGTCTAATGGTTACCTGATTTCTTTCCCACCTCCTCTATGGGGGCCTTTGCAGGCATGGGAGGGACAACTCCCTGTCCCTAAATCTAGCTACCTGGACTTCCTTCCCTATGTTCTTATATCTCTTCCATATCATTTTGTAATGGTCTAGGATTGCACTGAAGTTGCTTTTTGAGGTTGACTTCCATTGTTCTTTCAAGGCATGCCTTGGCTCTTTGTTTCCAGGGCTATGCTCTTCATAATTTTTTTTTTCTTCATAATTTTTTAAAAGCAACAAAACTATGGTCCTTATATTATTTTTTCAGTTTGTTCATTCAAATAAGGATGTTACTCAAGTAAGGCATTCAGGAAGAATGGTATACTTCTATTGGAAAGTATCTGGATACTTACTGCATGTAACTGAAAATACTGCTATCCTTAAAAGATTACATTTCATTCTAGGAAACTGTGATAGTTAGGTTTGTTTGTGCCAACATGGCGCCCATAGGAACATGTGGGTGGAGCTTAGCCTGACAATCAGGTCGCAGCTTGCTTATCTCTTTCGGGGGTCTGACTGAGATAAATGACTCTTGGAAGCCTGCTCCTTTCTCTTTCTCCCTGGTTGTTGGCCCAGAGCACTGCCTGAGTTTGCTGTCCTGCCTCTCCACATGTTCTATGCTACCTGTGGACTGTGGTGGACCAAATTGCTATGCCTGCTCTTCTATGCTGTGGTGCTGCCCCACCTTACCATGCCTGCTGTCTGCAAGTGGACTCCTCTTGCCACCACTCCAGACACTGCACCTCCCACCATTCGCATTCCTATACTGTGACCTGCTTCACTACTGGCCTCCGTTTTGTCTCAACATCTCATCTTCCTACTTCCTTCCTTTTATTGACTGGCCAAAGAGTAGTGCAGGGAGAATAAATGGGTCTATCTCACAAAGTTCTCTTATCTGCTTGGAGAACTTTGGTGAGAATGATCCCAAGGCTCTTTATGAATCAGTGGGAAAGAATGCTGTGACTGAGTAATTATATGAGATATCGATATGGGGATGGAACTGGCAGTTTGAATGTCACATGGTTTAGTCCTTTATCCTAATATAAAAATCAATAGAAATGCTTAAAGGGCCCTGCCCTCTTTGAAGCTTATAAAGGACTTCATCCCACATAGTCTAGTGCTATTCAGCAGTGAACTTGCCTTATTATTTATTGCCTTAAGCAATACCACAAAAAACATGCCCAATGCTATTGAATGCATTGCGACTCATGGCAACCATGTAGGGCAGGGTAGAATGGCTCCACAGGGCTTTTAAGGGTATAAATCTTTATAGAAGCAGAGTGCTTCCTGTTTCTCCAATGGCTAATGAGTTTGCATTGTGACTTTGGTCAACAGCCTGATGTTGACCCACCAGAATGCTTCCAGTGCTGCCTGCCCTAGACCAGGGGTGGGGCGCATCCAGCTCTGAAGGGTGTGTGAAGCCCAGGAAATCATCAGCACCAGCGGATATCAGATGATGCACCAAAGAGAAGTAGCTTCAGTCATCACATTAGGGGTGAGTTAATTAAATATTTCACCAAATATAGCAGGCTAATTTTTAAGTTGATAATTTTGTATGCCCCACAAGTGATGTTATAAATAGCCAAATGGTCCTTGGCAGAAAACAGGTTCCCTACCCCTGTCGTAGACGGTAGTGATTTGAAACTGGCTTAACTTCCAGAGATTGGCAAACGAAACCCAGGCCCATGCAACCACCTGTCTAGATGTTAAATAACCCAGACATATATGAGCTGTGTCCGCATAACTTTTCTGACGTGGGCATCGATTGCTAGATCTGGCTCCAATCTGGCTCCAATCCCTTCCCCTCATTCTTCCAGACTTTCCCTATCCAAAGAACCCATGCAGCATTGTTGTTTTGGAAAGCTGATCCTTTCTCACTCCACACAGCAGGTGGCGCTATCACTGCATAACTTTAGACATGACCCATGCCTGCCCACTCTTAGTACTGAAAGTGGTCCCCAAATGAGCATGGGATCTAAGAATGGAGAATCCGTACGTTACATTTTGTATCTGTGCACTTGAAGGAAACTACACTCTTTCCTGAGAATCAGCAGCCTGGGGATCATAGACGGCCCATCTGCCATGGAAGAGAAAGAAGCGGACAGAGAAAGCAGGGGGGGAGAGCCAGGGGCAGAGCCAGAGTTAAGCACTGCTGACATCATTGGAGTTTACTGACCCTGTGACATGAGCTCTTTGGGACTTTGATTATGTAAGTCAATAAATCCGTTGTTAATCTAACGAGTTTGATTGGAATTTGTGTCCTTTATGAGCAAAAGGGTCTTGATAATGTCAGTGGCATTCCTTTCATTAAGTGTTGGAGGTAGTTAAGAGTAAGTTGTTTGTTTCATCATTTAGAAGTATAGGTGGGAGCGGTGATCAATGGGTGTGTTTATTTGTTTACTACCACTACCTTCGAAACGTTCCCAAGTCCCTGATGCAGCCACCCTACCCTCTTCACCCTACACATAAGAGAATGGGAGTCATAGAATAAATGTATGGCTGTTGAGCCCTGCAGGTATACAGTATGTATGGCTGAGAAGGGACTTCTACAGCATGGAATGGCTGTCTGGACACTTTCCTTCCCCCAAAGCCCTGGTGACACTGACAGGTAAGTGCTGGACTGGTGCAGTTCAAATTCACCAGCTGTGAGGCTCTCTTCTTCCATGAAGATTTACAGGCTTGGAAACCGCATAGAGGGCCACTATAAATTGGTATTGACTCAGTGACAGTGGGTTATCCTAGAACTGGGAGTCCCTGGATCTTGAAAAACAGTTAAGTGTTTGAGTCTAACAGAAAGGTTGGTGCTTCAAGTTCACTCCAGTGCACCTCAGAAGAAAGGTCTGGAGATCTATAGTCAGTAAAATGCTGTGGAACCCCGTCTTACTCTGACCACATAGGGAAATTATGAGTCAGAATGCACTCCACTGCAACTGGTGCACGTGCTCCGTTAGTTTGAGCCTCAGGTCTGGGAGAAAGTTGAGTAGTCTCTTGGTGACACAGCCTGTTAAGAGCTTCACGACTTAGAGTGGATGGTAAATCTATGATGAGGTCCCCTTGGATGGGTAGAACGTCTTATCAGAGGAATGAGGGATACTGATGGGAAAAACAATGCAGGAGAGGGGATATGGAGCAAACACATCTGGGCGAACACAAATGCATGTTTGTTTGGTAGGAAAAGACCTCCAGTCGGGGAGAAGAATAACTGAAAATGCTTTGGGGGACCCTGCAGGTGGGGAGTATCTTTGGTGGTATGCATTGAATGGGCCACATTGACCCAGGCTTCTGGGTGCAACCTGGCGACCCGAGTTGGGTGCTGTGGAATGCTGGGACACTGAATCCTGGATCTTCAAGGTGCATGGCATGCTCCAGAGGCTGCATCAGTGAGATCTGATGGAAAATTAGACTGGAATGGAATGCGAGTGTCAATCAACAGGTTTTATTGGAGAATAAGACCCGTGGAGTTTTTCCAGATTAGAAACGAGAACAAAGAAGCAGAATGGGGAGAGGAGGGAAGATAGAATAACCAAGAGTGAGAATGAACAAAGGAGAGAGGTTAAGGGGGTGTGGTAGCCACCTAATCTGGTGTCAATTTAAGGATTAAGAGTGTAGGGGTGGAGTCTAGGCTGTCAATCTGGAGATAGCCAATGAGACTTCTGTGTGGGCATGGCTTTCTCCTGAGAATTTTGGGAAATCTGGTACTTCCTCCTTGGAGGCGGAAGACACCTCTCTCTCTCTGCTACTCCCGGGAAGACATTGCAGAAGACAAGCCACATGGATGCAACCAGACTTCTGAAGCCGAAGAAGCCACAGAGAGACCCCTGCCAGTGCTGAGATGTTTCCAATGACACTGGATCCAAAGACTTTCTACCCACTGGCTTGTGATTGCTCTGCATTTGGCTTCATTGCATGTGTTTTGTGAGTCTGAAGAGGACTTTATAGATTGGTATCGGACATATGGGTTAATATCAAACTTATAGCCTTGGACTGGACTGGGTTGGGATGTTTTCTCAATGTTCAATTGCTCTTGTATGTAAAACTCTTTCTTATACACATATGTGTGTCCATGGATTTGTTTCTCTAGTCTACCCAGACTAACACCGGGGGCAAGAGGAAAAACCAGAGCTGGGTAAGAGAGTGAGACAAAGAAGTACCACACTTACATACCCTCAAGGTGGTAACTAAATATTAACTTTGAGAAAGCACCGTCCATCCTCTTGACTGGGAGGTTTGAATGAGGTGGAGATGACATAAATTCTAACATGCAAGGAAGATTTCTTTGGCTCACACAGGAAGATGTGGGGGCGGATAGAATCATGGGAAGGAGAAGCTCATAATGGTTGGATGCCATTTTATGGTCAGCTGGACCCATCATTTCTGCTTTTTGATAATAGGGAATAGGGCCCAAGGTCTCATCTTCTGTAACTGCTTCCTGGACAGGGGCATTGTAAAACCTATAGCTGTCTTGTCTCGGCATGGTCCAGTGAGCACCTTGGTGGTTGGAACCCAGCCACATACACCTCTGTGTAAGTTTGACTCATGAAGGCATGCATATGTTCCTGCAAAAAAGAAATGAAAACGGTGAAACAGACAAACACAGAAATACACATATTAAACTGAGAGGTTCTAGGAGTGGTAGGATCCATGGGCCCAAGATTTCCAAGAGCAAAAGATATTTTCCCACCTGGGTCCCATTCTCCTTCAGATGGTGTTGGACTTGATCCTTTAGACCTTTTACCTTATGTGTAATTATGCCCAATTGATTCACAAAATAACAACATTCCGCTCCTAGGAAAATACATGTTTGAATTTTTTCTGCAGTCAGCAAATTCAGTACTCACCTATTTTGTTTCATCACGCCTACTAAGGAATTAAACTGGGTTTGTAGTGTTAAAAGAGCATCACCTATTGCCTCCACATGAACGCTAAGGTCTCTTGACAGTTCATCATAAAAATGAGAAACATTTTCATTTTCCCCATTCCAGTTTTCATTTTCCCTCACTCCAGTTCTGGGAGTTAGTTTGTTGTGCTGTTTTCTGGAGTCTGGCTAGATCTATTAGTTTGTAAGGAGTTGTTACTATGCTATTTCCAACAAGGATAGGGGTTACTACCGCTCTTTTGTATCTATTGACAACATTTTGAGGGGATTCAGATTCAGATGTGTATTCCAGTAGGGTGTTTGTCAGGTCCTGTTCATCTAAAAAAGTTATGTCTGGAATGAGGAAGATTGGGGTGTATAATACTGTCAACCCAGTATTCTTTTTTTGGCTACAAAAAAATATATCACATAGGAAAAATATTCCAGGGGAGGCACATGAGTCTTTTTGTTTGATTCAAAGAGAGTTTGACTATAGGAGTCAGTAGAGACATTGTCTGTAGGTCGTAACCCTTCAGGGGCCAGAAAGCATACAGTGTCCTGGTTGGGAATGAGAATTTCAGTAGCTAAAGGCCCGATGGTAAGAGATGCTTTGCTTGTCGTGGCTATGTTAGGTGTCACCCATGAAGATGGAATCAGAGATGTGAGATATTTTCTTTGTCAGAGAGGAAGACATAACCAACACTATGTGGTGAACATTGTTTGGCTAAGAAGTTGGTAGGCAGTGTTAAGGAGAGATAAAATCAATTTCTGGGAGTTAGCTTGCTGTGCTATTTTCCGGAGTCCGGCTAGATCTATTAGTTTGTAAGGAGTTGGGGACCTATTTTGCTCCTTGAGTCTTTTGATGCCCGTTTGGGTTATTTGTACGGAAGGTTCATAGAGCCAACAGGTCTTCTGATCAAATGTTGCGGGACATGTGGTTGGTTTCATATTCGCCCCAAATACGGGTATTCTGCCTGTCCAACACTCTCTCTTTTCTTCTGAGCACCTACACAATCGTGCAGGTTGTACACATCCATCAGGAAAGATTAAATGATATTTAAATCATGACTTTGCCTCGGGCATCCAGGGGGTTTCATGATCGTTATGAGGGCAGAAGGGCATATTTTTTCCACTTACACATACACATGAGAGAGTCATCACATACACACACACACATACACATCAAAGAGTCAAATAGTAACCCAGTATGCACTTACAAGTAGACACTTTTTGGCATCAACTCCAATCTTTTGGTGAAACAGCTCCTAAACTGATGCCAAAACGGAATCGTGTGAGTAGGGCCCAATGAGACCTACGGCACTAAAGGGGTCTCCTGAGACTAGATTAGAACGATAGCTCATGGTGTGGCTTTTATACGTATTAGGGCAAGAGGTAAGCGCTGAGTCCAAGGCAGGTAAACATTGAAAGAAAGTTTGAATAAGTGAGATTTAAGGATGCGATTGGCCTTTTCTGCTTTTCCTGATGACTGAGGGCAGTATGGTATGTGTAATTCCATTATATATTCAGAGCCTGAGCTATGAGCTGAGTTACTTGTGAGATGCTGATAGACCAAAACAAGGAATGATTTCATCTATGTGTTATTCCAGGTTGACTAGAGAAACGAATCCAGGAACATTTATTTGTGTGTAAAGAGAGCTTATATCAAAGAGTAATTGTATATTAGGAAAACATCCCAGCCCAGTCCAGATAAAGTCCATAAATCCAATATTAGCCCCTATTTCTGATGCCAGTCTATAAATTCCTCTTCAGACTCACACAACAGATGCAATAATGCCAAATGCAGGAAGATCACAGACCAGTGGGTGAGTCTAGTGGATCCAGTGGCAGTGGAAGCATATCAGTGCTGGCGTGGGCCTCCATGTGGTTCCTCCAGCTCTAGTGCAGTGACTGTCATCAGCATAGCTCCATGTAGCTTGTCAACAGGAATGTGAAGCCGAGAAAGAGTGTGGTCCTCTTCCAGGAGAAAAAGAGGAAGTTCCCAGAATCCTCTTGGTGGGTGTTACCTTGTGACCTGATTGACAGAGTAGACTCCACCCCCACATTCTATTTATCAAGTTGACATGAAATTATATAACTACCACAATCTATGAGGACCTGGGTAACTTGTTTTGCCCCTTCTGAGGTAGAAGGAAATGTTTCCACCCATTCTGAGAAAGTGTCAACATTGTGACCAGATATTTTACCTTTTTGTGAGGGGCATGTGCATGAAATTGATTTGCCAGTCTTGCCCAGGAATGTGTTCCCTAGTGTGGTGGGTGGGAAATGAGTGGGGATGTATTCCTCCTTGGGATGATGTCACATCGTACATCCCTGTGTGATTTGCTAGAGCAACATGGATAGGTGAGCATGAGAAAAGATGTGTTTTTT
>NW_022103901.1:44288925-44290277 GCF_000313985.2 Echinops telfairi | reverse complement strand
TGTTGTCCCCTATTTCTATGGGATCAGTGAAATTTTGATGTACCCTGCAGTGAAGAATAGCTGTCTTTTGTGGGAATAGGATAGCCTGTAAAAGTTGTTGAATTAGATGACAATTTGCAATTGCACCCCCTTTGAATACTCATATATCCTTTGTTCCCACTAGATAGTGGCATGAGAATGTAAAATATGAAAGGAATACCTAGAATCTGTATAAATGGTCACCTTCTTTGTTTTTGGATAATGTTAGAGCTCACATCATTTCAATAAGTTCTGCCTTTTGAGAGGTAGTGTTTTGGGGGAGAGAGCGTGTCTTGACTGTACCTGAGGAACTGACTATAGCATAGCCAGCCTGACATACACCCTTGGAGATGAGAGTCAAGCTGCCATCTCTAAGCCACAAGTAGTCTGGATTGAGTGTAGGTGAGGCAGATATGTGAGGTAATGGGGCAGCAAAAAGATCAGGAGCTTCAGTACAGGAGTGTTGCAGTGGAGATGAAGGAACGTGAATTAGAGTAGCTGGATTTAGTGGTGGGCAGGGCTGGAATATGAAATTTGAGTTCTCAATCAAGGTGAGATGAAATAGCTGTAGACAGGAGGATGTAAGAGCTGACATAGCGTGGTAGGAGACTAGGTCTCTCAGATGATGAGGGGTTCTAATGCAAAAAGCCAAAGGTAACTTTTTGCGCTTTCTTGAGCTAGGAGAGTGTTGCTGCCAGGGCTCCCAGGCATGGGTACCACTCCCTGATGGTTGGATCTAACTGTTTAGATAGATAGGCTACAGGTGCAAAGGAGGACCCTATTTCCTGGCCTATAACTCCCATGGCCATACCACCAGCCTCATTTACATATAGAGTGAATGGGGAGGGTTAGGGAGCAAAAGAGCAGGAACTGAGAGCAGAACAGATTGAAGTGTCTTGTACGGCTTTTCAATAGATGTTGGGTTTAGAGATTCAGTGAGATCCTTTTTTGCCGCTTCAAAAAGGGGTTTAGCTAACACACTGAAATTGGGAATCCACAGCCTATGATATCCCATGAGGCCTCAAAAGGAGAGTATTTTGCCTTTTGTAGAGGGAGTTGGAAGTTGAGCAAGAAGCTGCTTTCTGTCGATTGTAATCTCTCTGGTGTGCTTTGTCAGTCGGACTCCCAAATAGATGACAGAGGGAAGAGAAAGTTGTACCTTGGTGGGGGATACTCGGGATCCTTTATCTTCTGGGAAGTTTAGAAGAACGTTCATGTGATATTGTGAGTCCAGAAGGGAGGGGCTTCATGCAGGAGGTCATTCACATAGTAGAGGAGAAAGCTGGGGGAACGGTCTAAGGACGAGAGGTTGGTCACTAGGGCTTGACTGAACA
>NW_022103901.1:44286243-44287485 GCF_000313985.2 Echinops telfairi | reverse complement strand
CAGGGTCTGGGAGGGAGATTGTTTTCTGGAACCAGCAGGAATTGGGTGGGAGCATTTTGGACAGAGATAGGGGTGTGAGAGAAGGACAAAGAAAGCTTGTTAAGTAGGGAATTTCTCAATCCTGCTGTTACACTGACAGAAACTATCCATTTCTTGGAGGATTTTTAAATCATGAGTGTCATTTTGTGGCCATTTTGAATTATCGTTCAATTTGTACTGAGGCCAGACCAGGTTACATACAAAAATCAGCCATTTTCATTTAATAACCAGGTTCAGTCCCAGGGGTTTAAGATTAGCAATCAGGCAACCCAGTGGCTAACTCTGGGGTGGCTTTGATTGATTACTTCCCACGGTGGGAAGGGTGGGTGAAATTTGAGCTCCTGAGAAGTGGAGTGGAGTGGCAAATTAGGAAGGCAACCCCTGCTAAGCACCACCCAAGTCCTCAGGGCTTTAGAGCCCACTGAATTGGCACCAAGGTTTTCAGAATGTAGACCTTTCAAAAAAGTTGTAAAGAAAGGCAGAAGGCTCAGAAAAGGGGGCTTTAAAAAAAACTCTCAACCAGCAAGTGTTTGTGGATGCAGAGTCAGTAGCAGTAGATGTAGAAGGTCCCTTCTAAGATACTCTCACTGTAGAGAGGTCTGAGGGGCATGCCCCAATCCCAACTACTGCACAACCACCCTCCCCACAGAAGAACTTACTTCAGAGGACAGCAATGAAGCTACGGCTCAGGGAGAGGGACTTGTTTGATCAGAGCACATGGGAGCAAATGAAGGGTGAGGAAGAGAGAGCGGAGCACATCCTGGTCCACCAAGCCTTGTAGACAATATCCCTGCTCAGAGCAGCCAGGGATGCTCAGAGAGGACCATAGGGCCGGCCCCACTATGAGACATGACATCCCTCACTGACCCATAGCCTTACAGGGGACAATACTGGAGACACAGTGTGGACATTGTGCCTGATCTGACCCCACCACACTGAGGAAAACACTAAGGGCGTGGAACAGAACAGCAAAGGGAATAGAGCAAGGAAGTCTCGAGGGAGTACCAAACATAGATTTTGGGACCAGGGCGTGGCTCACCATCAGACTCAAATGGAGGTCAAGAAACTGACCTTGAACTATTTATAGGCTTTTCTTTTATTTTTTGGTCATTTTGTTGTTTTGTTGCTTTGTTTTGCTCTGTCTTGTTTTTGTGCATATTATTATCTCTGCAGGTCTGTCTAGATAAGGTAGGCTGGATAAAC
>NW_022103901.1:44282456-44285018 GCF_000313985.2 Echinops telfairi | reverse complement strand
GAATGTACAAATGTGCTTTACACAATTGATGTATGTATGGATTGTGATAAGAGTAGTATGAGCCCCTAGTAAAACAACTAAAAAAAAAAGGAAGTTTAAAAAAAAAGAGTTAGTCTCTTTTCCGTGGTGTCCCGGAGCCCTCGGCTACTTCACCGTGAAGCGGAACATCTCCTTCCCAGCCACTGGCTGCCAGAAACTCATTGAAGTGGACGATGAAGGCAAACTTCGCACCTTTTATGAGAAGCGAATGGCCACGGAAGTCACCGCCGAGGCGCTGTGCAATGAATAGAAGGGCTATGTTGTCCGCATCCACGGTGAGAATGACAAGCAAGGCTTTCTCATGAAGCAAGGTGTCTTGACCCACGGCAGTGTCTGCCTGCTGCTGAGTAAGGGGCACTCCTGCTGCAGACCAAGGAGAACTGGGGAGAGGAAGCGCAAATCTGTCCAGGGCTGCATTGTGGATGCCAATCTGAGCGTTCTCAACTTGGTTATTGTAAAGAAAGGGGAGAAAGATATCCCAGGACTGACTGACAACTGTGCCTCGTCGCCTGGGACCCAAAAGAGCCACCAGAATCTGCAAACTCTTCAATCTCTTTAAAGAAGGTGACGTCCGCCAGTATGTTGTGAGAAAGCCCCTGAACAAAGAAGGCAAGAAACCGAGGACCAAAGCGCCCAAGATTCAGCGTCTTGTGACTCCAGGAGTCCTGCAGCACAGCGCATTGCCCTGAAGAAGCAGCGAACTAAGAAAAACAAGGAGGAGGCCGCCGAATATGCCAGCTTTTGGCCAAGAGAATGAAGGAGGCCAAAGAGAAATGGCAGGAACAGATTGCCAAGAGAAGGAGACTGTCCTCACTGAGGGCTTCCGCCTCTGAGTCCAGTCCCCCCAAAAAATAGAACCTTGAATAAATAAACTCATCTATTTAAAAAAAAGAAGTTGTGTGAGCCACCAATAAAATGATTTTAAAAAAGAGAGAGATGTAAGAGCCCCCAATAAAAGTATTTCATAATAATAAAAAAATACTCGTGCTATGTGGTGTAGCTGGGAAGCTTAATGACTCAAGGGAGGGTCACTACAACCCTGGCCTAAGACCCCTTCCTGGGGTTCAGCACCATTATGATGGAAAATTAGACTGGAATAAAAAGAGAGCATGGATTAACAGGCTTTATTGGGGAATAAGATCTATGGAGCTTTTCCAGATTAGGAGAGAGAGCAAAGAAGCATAATGGGGAGAAATGGGGTGATAGAATAGCTGAGAGTAAGAACAAGCAAGGGAGTGAGGATAAGGGGCAAAGAGGAAAAATCAGCGTGGGGTAAGAGAGTGAGACAAAGAAGTAACACATTTCTATACCCTTGGGGCAGAAACTAAAAATTAACTTTGGGAAAGCATCATGCATCCTCTTGATTGGGAGGTTTGAATGAGGTAGAGTTGATGTAAACTCTAACATTCATGGGAAATTCCTCTGGCTCACACAGGAAGATGTGGGCACAGATAGAATCATGGGAAGGAGAAGCTCAAAACGGTCAAGTGCCTCTTATGCTCAGCTGGACCTACCAAGATCTGATTTGGAAACTCCACAGGGTGGACTGGACTCTATCCCAGACACACTTACCACTTGACGTCTCAAGTTTGAAAATACATGGTTTCCGAGGAAGTGGAAGACAGCTGCACCAAGACTGTTGGACCGTTTGTAGGTCGACAAACATGGTCTTGCTACATCAATGTCCTATATGCTGAATTAAGATATGTATTATTCTGACAAAACTGTGACTGACATTCTCAGTGATTATTGTTGTAAATTTCCCTGACAATTAGCCCCCATTGCTTGTGTATATAGCATCTGGTCCAGTCATGAAAGGACTGATTCTGTAAAAGTGAACAATTCAGGTACTGTGATACGGAGTTAGCCTACATGGGCCCAATATATCTCTCTCAACAGGGCTTTTAAAAAATTAGTACCAGGGGCTAATCAAAGACAATGTTAAAGGGAGATTGTGATGACCAATGTTAAAGGGATATTGATAAGACTCTCTACCATTAATTAAGAAGGAGGGAGCCAAAGACAGATAAAAAAAAACAAACAAATAACAACATAGATCCAGGAATGGGTTTGGGGCTGGCACTAAATCCTACCTCCATCTTAAGAACAATGAGTTCTTTTTTTGTTTTGGGTATTTTTTTAGTTCTTACATCATGGCCCTGTTCCCTATACTCTCCTTCAGGGAGGGAACACAGAAGATAAGGGTGCTATAGGAAAATGGGAGGGAACACAGAAGATAACGGTGCTATAGCAAAATGTGGTGAAGAAATTATCATGTTTCCCTGAAAATAAGACAGTGTCTTATATTAATTTTTGCTCCCAAAGATGAGCTAGGTCTTATTTTCAGGGGATGCCTTATTTTTCATGAAGAAGAATACACATTTATTGTTTATTGTTTTATTAAAAGAGACCTCGCACTTCTTGTCTGCCCTGGCTGCAGTGCGCCCAACAGTGAGCTGTGCGGCGGCGCCCGCTGCTATGGTCCAGAGTCCAGAATTACGGTAGCTCCAGGGGACCTTATTT
>NW_022103901.1:44267367-44282356 GCF_000313985.2 Echinops telfairi | reverse complement strand
TGCGGGGGATGTGTTACTTTCAGGGAAACAGGGTAGATGGTGTCTGGCTATCAGATAAAATAGCATCTAGGGTCTTAAAGCTTTGTCTCCAAACAATCAGCCATCTAAGTGAGGTGTGAACTAAGTCCACATGGAAGAAGAACACCATCATGTCACCAAAGGATTTTAAATCATGTAACCCAAAGTCGAAAGAGGGATTAGTATCAGAGCCTAAGTTGTGAGAATCCAGTTTGCAGAAGGCTATGGATGACAGTGGGAGCCCAAGATCCATTTGTGGGAACCACATGGGAAAAGAAGCCAGCTATAAACTCCCTCTATCCACAATTGAGGGATAGGAGGAAAGTGGGTACTAAACAGAGTGCTTTGGAGAGATGAGTACAGAAGTTCAAAGGCATAAATCTGACTTGAACAGTGAAAACTTTGTCAGTTGATCCCCCATCTGATGTACATGGACCTAATTTTAGTGTTTAACATTTTCTGTGTTTCTGTTTTGTTTGTTCATTTTAGGATGTATCATAGAAGTGTTATGTCATTAGGGGTCACCCTCTTGAAGTTGTTTGGTATGTTTTTCTTTAGTTTTTTTCAGCCTGGATACAACAAGTTTAATGCCTTTGCTGTACATAAAATTAATACCCACCCCACCCCCCTAATATTCTTTTCTGTGTTTCGGTTTGTGAAACCCAGGATTGATGAACCTATAGTTACATAATCTGTTGTAAATTTGAGACTTAAGAGTGGAGGGGTGGAGTCTAGCCTGTCAATCAGGTCACAGCTTAATTATCTCATTTGGAGGTTCTATCAGGTCCTGAAACTTTTAAAACAGGGGGCCAGTTCACTGTCCCTCAGACCCGTTGGAGGGCCGGATTATAGTTAAAAAAAACAAACAACTATGAACAAATTCCTATGCAACTGCACATATCTTATTTTGAAGTAAAAAAATGGGGCAAAAACACCTGGCGGCCCAGATAAATGTCCTTGGTGGGCCGCATGTGTCCCGCGGGCTGTAGTTTGAGGACCCCTGTACTAAGGACATAAGTAGCTTGCTGGAGGTGGACCACACACTCACTCACTCTGTGGGAGACAAATGACAAGACACATGGAACTATGCTAGAGCCCTGGAGCTGAAAGCCATGTGGAGACCCCTGCCAGAGCTGAGATGCCTCTACTACTACTGGATCCATAAGACTTTCTACTCACTGGCCTGTGATCTTCCTGCATTCAGCATTATCGCATGGGTTGCATGACTCTGAAGAGGAATTTACAGACTGGTCCTGGACTTGTGACATAGGGGCTAATAACAGACTTATGGACTTGATCTGGACTGGGCTGGGATGCTTTCTCAATATTCAATTTCTCTTGTATATCAAGCTCTTTCTTATAGACACACGAGTGTCTATGAATTTGCTTCTCTAGTCTACCCGGACTAACACAGGCTGCAAGTAGAAGAAGGGTTTCAGGGGCAGTGGTACAGTGGTGGTGGAGGGATAAAAGGGAGATGCTATCAAGGAGTCCAAGAAGAAAAAGGATGTCTGGAAATGAATTGTGGTAGCAATTGTACACTTCTGCTTGGCGTGATTGAACTATGGAATGCTATATGTATTAACTCCCAATTAATAATACATTTAAAATAAATAAATAAAATGTGAACAACAACAACAACAAGAGGTGCACTCCTAACTAAAAGGCTGACAGCTTGAAGGCACCATCAGAGGTGCCTCACAGGCAGGCCTGGCGCTCTGCTCCTCCAGGTGACTGCCTAGAAAACTCTCTGGAGCAGCTCTACTCATAGGGCTTCGCCAGGAGTCATGATCGAAAGGATGACAGCGAAGAGCAGCAGGGGAAGACTATAGTGAGCCCCGAGCATCTTCCTCCATCCTCATCACATCCTGCTATTTTTTCTAGGCAAAGCACAGCATGTGCATAACACAGACATGGCTTTCTCAATCCAACCCTTTGGGTCATTCAATAACCCTTCGTGATGGATTTAATTGGAAAGCAAATAAGTTTGAAGGAAATGCTCTTAGTTTGCAACAATTGAGAGATCCCAGGACAGATCCGTTTCTCTGGTGGGTCGGGGATTGGGGGAGGCTTGGAGCTTTGGCACAGCAGATGATGGCCTTACCAAGCGAAAGCACCCATGTCCTGGTGAGAGGGGCTCAAACAAGAAAAGGAGTGGGGGTGCTGGGGACAAACTTAACAGTCTCTTGACTTTGCCGACAGCCTGCCAGGACCAGCTTTGGCTTATTAATGGAAGCATTCTTCCTAGTCTTTTCTTTCTTGGTTTTGAATGTTGCCAGAAGTATTGACATGACTCATTTACAACATTTAACCACAAATAGTACCAATTAGACATTTCGTAAAATTCAAAATGCACCAGCACAATTCCTTATCGGCTATATGGGGCTTCGGTCATGGAAGGAGGAGGAAGAGGGGAATATGTGTCTCCTGCCTGGAGAAAGGTTGTCAACAATCATCTCTTCGTCTGGTTTAAAGTGACAAGCGGGGATGGTATATTTTAACTAAAACATTGACTTGATACGACTTTCTAAAGACAATAAAATTTATTGATGCCCATATAGTCATCCATGGCTCCACTTTTTTGACTTGGCAGGTTTTTTATAAAAGCTCTATATCATTGTTTGGGTGACATTTTACAGAGAAAATTAGTTTCCATTCAACAATTTATACATGTTGTGTCAGGTAAATTGCAATTCAGTCAATATAACAGCACTCTCCTCTCTTCCTCCCAGGGCTTCTGCATACATGTGTCCGACTGAGCTTCATTTGGGGGAAAATTTGGGGGTACATATCTCCCTGGTGTAATTAATCACATTAAAGGCCTGTCTATTGCTTAGCTATAGAGGAGCCTTGGGGATGTAGTGATTGTACATTGGCTGCCAACCATAAGGTCAGCAGTTTGAAACCACCAGCTGCGCTGCAGGTTAAAGATGGTGCTTTTTACTCTCATAAAGATTACAGTCTCAGAAACTCACAGTGGCAGTTCTATCTTTCCTATAGGGTCGCCATGATTTGGCATCAACTAGATGGCAGTGAGTGAGTGAGTGAGTTACTAGTTGAAAGTAGACTCCCAGGAGTGGATTTAGTTCTAGCATAGCAGAATCTACAAGGCAATGTCTTACACACTCGTTTGGTGAGTATTGATGAGAATCTTAAAAGTGGCCATCTAAGATGTAACTATTGGTCTCTTCTTGTCCAGAGAAAAGAAGGGTGAAGAGAATAAAACATGGACTACATGAAATACAGCGTCCACTACCCTGAGATCCGAAGAATTAGATGGTACCTGGCTCCCACTACTGACCACTGTGATCAGTATCACAATATAGGTCCTGGACACACACACAAACCAAACTCACCACCACAAGTCAATTCCAACTCCTGGCTGTTTTAGGCAGACAAGGGATCTGGGATGTCCATCACTATTTTAGCCAAAGACAGAACAGGTTGCTTTAAAAAATTCCAAATTTATTCCTGCTAGAGCTGATAGAAGGAAATAGTGGGTTTTCTACCTCCAAACGGTTTCAGATTCAGTAAAAATCCAACAAGTTATATGCCTCAAGCTTTATGGCAGGTTGTATGGGAAGGGGAGGGAAGGGAGAATGATTAACAGGTTTTGCAACAGGCCCAGGAGATAATTAGCAAGTTTACAATGATCAGAGAACCTTCAAGCAATGAGACAAAGAGAGCAATGTTCTTAGGAAGCAGTACACTTTCCCCCAAGGGATTATGAGAACATCAATTAATATATTCAGGGGTTGTCAGACCTACCTCCTAAAGTTTCAGCCTCTATATTTAGCTAAATGGCCTTGATTTCCCTTTCCTGAATTAGAACATCCTTGTTGATTACATATAAAAGGAATTTTTTTATTACAAGGGAGGGGGCTGTTCCATCCCTTTTAACAAATGAAATCTCAACAGACCAAAACCAAACTATGACACATTTCCAGTCTTTCATTAACGGCTGGCTGGCTTTTTCTTTTCATTTTTAAAAAATCATTTTATTGGGGGCTCATTCATACAACTCTTACCACAATCCATACATACATCAATTGTATAAAGCACATTTGTACATTTGTTGCCCTCATCATTCTCAAAATATTTGCTCTCCACTTAAGCCCCTGGCATCAGCTCCTCATTTTTCTCCCTACCTCCCCGCTCCCCGCTCCCTCATGAACCCTTGCTAATTTATAAAATATTATTATTTTGTCATGTTTTATCCTGTCCCATGTCTCCCTTCACCCACTTTTCTGTTGTCTGTCCCGCAGGGAGGAGGTTATATGTAGATCCTTATAATCGGTTCCCCCTTTCTATCCCACCTTCCCTCCACCCTCCGGTATTACCACTCTCACCACTGGTCCTGAAGGGATAACCTGTCCTGGATTCCCTGTGTTTCCAGTTCCTATCTGTACCAGTGTACATCCTCTAGGCTAGCCAGGTTTGTAACGTAGAATTGGGATCATGATAGTGGGAGGGGAGGAAGCATTTAAGAATTAGAGGAAAGTTGTATGTTTCATTGTTGCTACACTGCAAGCTGACTGGCTCCTCTCCTCTCCATGACCCTTCTGTAAGGGGGTGTCCTGTTACCTACAGATGGGCTTTTGTCTCCACTCTGCATCCCCCCTCATTTATAATGATATGATTTTTTTGTTCTTTGATGCCTGATACCTGATCCCTTCAACACCTCGTGGTCATACAGGTAGGTGTGCTTCTTCCATGTGGGTTTTGTTGCTTCTGAGCTAGATGGTTGCTCGTTTACCTTCAATCCTTTAAGATCCCAGGTGCTATATCTTTTGATAACTGGGCACCATCAGCTTTCTTCACCACATTTGCTTATGCACACATTTGTCTTCAGCGATTATCAGGCTAACTTTTTCATCCCTGCTATCATAGCAATGCCCCGGGGCAGGGTATAACTGCTTCTATGGGTTTCTGAAACTTCCTTTTTACAGGAGTAGAAAGCCTTTCCATTGCAGACAGATGGTAGTTTTGAACTGCTGACCTTGTGGTTAGCAGTCCAATTCATAACCACTATACCACTGGGACTCTTAAATCATGGACAGAGAGGGTGAAAAGAAAAATGCAGAACAAAATTCAAAACCATAAAAAAAGGCCTGACTGGTTTGATACAAGCTGGTGGAACCTTTGAGACTCTCGCCTTTAGCCTTTCTTATTAGAGTTTACGTTTCTGAGCACTGAGTTCGTCGAAGGTTATAGTTTACAATGGAAGCTCAAAATCTATTTATTGGTCTTCATATAAATTCAATATCAATTGAATTCATATTGACCATTAACCAGCAGTGCTCTAAAGGCTGAGTGCTTTAGAGAGTGAATTACTGTTACTCCCCTGGCTAATTTAGGGAGAAGCAAGAAACAGCATAGTCCTAGGAGACTTGTCTAGATATGCCCTCCATGGTAATTGGGGTGGTAGGCTCTCCTGTTCATGAGTCACCGCCTGACTCTCTTGGCTGGAGGACCCTAGACTGATCTTCTAAACTCTTCTGTCCGACACAAGGGACTTGTTGAAATCATGGCCCGGCTCCTGCTTGGGTAGTCCCAACTGAAACGGCTGTATTGATCTGTTACTCATAATGCTTTGGTGATGGTTTCCTTTGCCCTCCCATATCCTCTTGACATCTCCAAGTTCCTTCAAAACCTTTGACCTAGTGTTAATGCTCACCCTCATCTGTAGGATGCATCTTTGTCTTTGTCGTGTAGTCTCCAGTTTGCAATTCAATAATGTTCTCCCTAAATTATATTTCAGATTTGGGGGCCTCTTTTTTTTTTTTTTTTTTAGATTTTCACTCTAAAACAAGACTCACTAGATTCCAAATGTAAAGAGTTTCATCTCCTTTATCCTGCGTCCCTAGTTTTTAAACATTTTAAAGGTTATAGCAACTCAGTCTCTGTAATTTATCTGCTTCTTTGACCAATGGTGTTCACACAAGTTTATAAAAATTGTAAGAGATGGGGCAGGAATATCATTAGGCATGTCCACAGGTGAGGAGGGAGCAAAGACATTCCACACAGCCTATTGACAGAAAATTTAAGTGTTTTACCTGTCAATACTGTAAAGAGACTGAGATTTAACCTACATCCGCCCTGACATATTAGCTTGCCACAGTTTCATGGATGCTGGTAGAAGATATGCGACTCATCGTATCAGAGATAAAAGACCGTTTACTACTCACAGCAATAACAGTAGCCAAAGAATTGGCACTTTCACACCAGTCAGTCCTTCCAGCCCTACGCCCACAGGGTGACACGCGCACACAGTGGGTTGAATTACAGGAGGAACCCAAATCTCACTTAATGGGAAGTAATCATCCCTGGGCTTTGTCTTGAAGAGAGATGCAGCTTCTTCACGGCTGTTTGCGAAGCAAAAAGAAAATCCAGAACAAAGGGCAGTTAGTGCCCTGTCTGCAAGACAAGTAGATTTCCAGGGAAAAAACAAACACCAAATGCCACTGAGTGGTTCTGACTCACGGAACCCCGTGTATTTCAGAGTAGCACTGTGTTCCACTGTGACCTTCCAGAAATGGAGCACCTTCCAGACCTTTCTGGCACGCTGTCTCTGTAGGTTTGAATTGCTAACCTTTTTATGAGTTGTCCAATGTTTAAGCACTTCTATGGCATAAGCACCTCATATACATAAAAGATTTATGAGGTAAAAAATAATACCAACATTATTCAACTCTCATTTTAATACTATTGTATTCCTTTCCAGAGACTGCAGCAACAAATTAATGATCACAAATCAAGTGGCTTAAAGCAACATAAACCTATTCTCTCACAGTTTAGGCCAAGAGTCTAAAATTAAGCTCTCAGCAGAACTGCACTACTCCCAAAGTGGAAGGTCATCAGGAAACACAGGAGCACCTGAGATGAGATGGACTGACAGATGGCGATGGCCCAGGGTCAGGGATAGGTTCCTGTTGTACATGTCTGGTTGCTCTAAGGTAGCCTGGAGAAGAATGAACGCATTTGAATTATGGTGCTGATGAAGAATATTGAAAGTACCATGGATTGCCAAAACCCAACAAATTTGGCTCAGAAAAAATACAGCCAGAATGCTCCTGAGAGGCAAAGATGGTGACATTGTGTCTCCAATACTTTGGATATAGTGTTAGGAGAGACAAGTCCCTGGAGAAGGCTCTCATGCTTGGTAGAGGGACAGCAAAAGAGAGGAGGGCCTTCAACCAGATGGAGTGACACTGCTGCAACATGGGCTCAAGCATAAGGTTAATTGTGAGGGTGATGCAGGACCAGGCAGCGTTTCATTCTATTGTACATAGGGTCGGTGTGAGCTCATTTCATGTACTTGGGACTTGCTGTTAAGAGAGACCAGCGCCCGAAGAAGGACTTCATGCTTGGTAAGGGAGACGGGCAGCGAAAAAGAGGAAGACCTTTGACAAAATGGATTGAACAGTGGACACAACAATGGATCAGACATAAAAATAATTGTGAGGACGATGCAGGCCCAGGGAGCGTTTCATTCTGTGAGTTGGAACCAACTCCTCTGCACAACAATGAGGAGTCAAATCAGACTCAAGGGCCCAGAACCACCTTTTGGAAGCGAGAGGAAAGTTTTCTAAAGTTCGTTTGTTTGTTTTTAATTACTAGAGATAATTACATATTCACATGCAGCTGTTAAGAAATTATACCAAGGTCCCTTGTATCCTTTACCCAGTTTCCCCCAATGGCAACATTGCACCAAACTGTAGTATAATAATATTATACCCAGGGCATTCACAGTGATACAGTCAAGATACAGAACATTTCCATCACCACCAGGACCTCTTGAGTTGCCTCTTATAGCTAGGATTTGTTTCCTCAGGAAAATGTGCTCTGCTCTTCTCTGCAAGCTTGGGATCTTGATTTCATGCAGAGGTGCCTCAGAAGAAAGGTCAGTTGACCTTGTGAACAATCAGCCATTGAAAACCATACGGAGCTCACCCTACTCTAGTACACATAGGGTTTCCATAAGTTGAAGGTGGTTCTATGGCAACTGGGTAACTTTTCCAAAATATATTTTCTCTTATTATTTAAATCCTTCCTTTTATCAGTGAAGCAGCAGGGTCTCGAGCATCTCATTTTTTGTGGTTGTTAGGCAAACTCTTAACTAATGAGGTTTGCTACAGACCACAGAGTGAGATGTGTTATACCTATAATAGGAAAATATTTATACTTTATTTTGAAAATGTATATATAGCAGCTGTTTATACAATAGAGAGCCCAGTAACAAGATGTGGTAGTTACATAATTTCACGTCAACTTGAAGATATATAAAAGTGTAGGGGTGACATTTAGCCTGTCAATCAGGTCGCACCCTGATGACCTCACTTCGAGGTATGACCAGACTATATAGTTCTCTTGAGGCCAGTCTCTCTCTCTCTCTCTCTGCCCTCATGGTCCTGCTCGCTGCCATTGTGAGAGCCACTGGAGCCCTGCGATGTTGTCCACCGCCTGAATCCACATGACTTTGCACTCACTGACCTGTGACAGTCCTGTATTTTCATCATCACATCTGATTGCGTGAGTCCGAAGAGGGACTTGTGGACTATTATTGAACTGGGCTGGGATGTCTTCTTGATATTTAATTACGTCTTGATATAAAGCTCTTTCTTACGCATATACAAGTGTCACTGAATTTGTTTCTCTAGTCAACCTGGCCTGACATACAAGAGCCAAAGTTTATGTGGAAACCAACCATATCTAATTTGGTGCATGTATTTTTAATAGTTTTTGAGAGAGAGATTGAGAAGACAAAGATACAATCATTATCTGTTTGCTATTCTACGTATAAATAAATTTGTTACATTCTGGAAATCTATAGTGGCAGTATAAGGAACAGAAAATTCATATACTCCTTTTCTCTCACTTATAATATACACAAACCATAGGAGGTGGTCTAAGGGTTGGTAACAGGTTGTATGACTTTTTGTCAATTCTTAAGATGAAGTGGAATTATTTGTAATTACTCTTCCATCCATGTCACTGTAATTCTCACCAAATGATTGGGTGGACCTATGCAAATAAGAAGTACGAAACACTAAGAGAGGGGATTGTTCAGTTTTGCCTTACGACCGCTCGTATGACTGAGTTATCTCAGAAGCAAGAAGAGAGAGAATTCTGTGACCATCAAGAAAGAAGACCCAAGAGCGTATGCACAATCCGTGCCCCAAAGATGAGTTTCCCACAGTTCCACGTTGCTATTCCCAAAGTCAGTCCCGGATGAAGCGATCTTGCACGCTGCTGCATTCCCCCCCGCCCCCCCATTCCAGCCGCTCCCACCCCCGGCCCCATTTACACTTTACATTTTCAGTGTGGTCCCCTTGTGAGTAACCTCCAAGTAGCTCAGGTGGGGTGCCAAGTACTGCCCACTCCCGAGCCAGAAATCCACAATCGGGGTTCCTCGGGGCCTTCATGGGGTCACTCCCATCACTGGTCTGTCGCACTGTCCACTTGGTTTGTCCCCATGTGGGCAGGTCAGACCGGTCGCTCTCCCTGTATCTTCAGTGCTGTCCTCTCAACGCCGTCACCCAGGGGGAGGCTGCCTGCCTGGTGCCAGGCCAGCCAACCCAAGTCATCTCGGGAGCCAGCTGCTCCGTCAGGAACGTTGCCTCGTGGATCGCCAGCCGGAATGAAGCCCACCCCTACACCCCCTTTCCTGTGAGGACACGAACAACACCTTCCCCTCGGGCTGGTTAGTGCCCTGACCTCAAATTGCCTTAGTCTTTCTCCCGTCCCCCGTCCCCCCACCCCCACCCCCCGTGGGCCTTCAAGGCATATGGTAGGTACGGGGTGGAGGGTGGAGGGTAGGATGCCTTTCGTTCCAGGTGCTGTCTGCATCTGTTGTTGATGACATATGAATCTTTGGGTTTGGTCTGGCTCTTGCCAGAATGGTACTTACTTTTGAATAATAATTGTCACAAGATCTCATGCCTTTTACTCTTTTTCAGTATTTCTCATTAGATTTTGTTTGATTTTCATGGAATTTTAGTACAAGAAAAAATCTCATATAGGAATGTTATTTATATAATAACCCTTGTCAATCCCAAGAGTCCACGAGACTTTATTCTTTATTCTTAAAGGTGTTTATCTCTTCAAATAATACATTTTCTCTTTAAAGCTATTTTTTCTTTTGGAAGAGAAGCAAGACTTTCTAGTTCAATAAAGAGTTTCAGTCTCACAAATGACGCATGTACGGATTGTGATGAGTTCTATGAGCCCCTAATAAAATGATTATTTAAAATAAAATAAAAAATAAATAGACACAAGCAAACAGAAAGAGTTTCCGTCTCAAGGACACACAGGGGCAGTTTGACCCTGTGCTATATGGGGCTGCTCCGAGTCAGAGTCAACTTGATGGCAGTGTCGTGCTACACTGTTCATTGAATTCATTAGTGAGGCTGGGGCTCAATTAAATTTCAAGTATTGCAATAGAGAATATTTTAAAATAATATAACAAAACAATTTGAGTGAACTTTGCAGGTAATTATGATAAGTTTTATGTTGCAGTCCTCCTACAAACTCAGGAAATGAGACCCACTGTGACCTTATGCAAATCTGTGTGAACAATAACATCATCTTTTACACAATAAGGACAATTGAAACCAAGCTCTCAGCAACATTTTGATTCAAGAATAAGGCTTCATTAAACCCTGGTGGCACAGCAAGTTAAGCATCTGGCTACTAACTAAATGGTCTGCAGTTTGAACCATCAATAACTCCATGGGAGAAGAGAAATTTAACAATGTACAGCTTCGAAAATCAGATAGAACAATTTTACGCTGTCCCATGGAGTTGATCCTGTGGCAGTCGGTTTGTGTGCTTTTTTATTCCAGGAGCCTCAGGGACAGACACTCCCTGGTGTTCTGTCTTAGCTTAAAGAAGTCCTGCTGGTGGGAGTCTCGAATTCATTGACTTGTGCTACTCCTGAGCCTGGAGAATGCCCGTCATTGATATTTAAAACTAAATGAACTTGGAGAAATTTGAGGGAGGAGCTAGATTAGATCAGAGGTTCTTAACCTTTAGTGATTATTGGATTCATTTAGGAATATTTCAGAAGTCTGAATGCATAAGTCACACTTCAGACCAATTAAATCAGAATCTATAGGCTTGGGATCCAGATACTGGCAATTTTTAAAGTTCCCAAGTGATTCGATTATGAAACCCAAGTTTAAGAAGCACCAGCTAAAGAGCCATGGTGGCACTGTTGAATAAGCATTGGATTGTTAACAATATGTTCATACCCACCAGACACTCAAAGGGACAAAAGTGAGATTTTTTGTTTTTATGAAAGGGAGAAAGACAGGCTTTCTTCTCCTGTAAAAATTTACAGTCTCAGAAACACACAGCTCTACCCTGTCCTACAGGGTCACTTAGAGTCGGCATTGATTCCATGACAGAGAGTTTGGTTGGGTTCCCATAAAGGTTTATAGTCTCAAAATCCCTATGAGGATCGCTATGAATCAAAATGAGCTCCATGGCAGTGAGGGATAAGCCATTTACCATTCAACTCAAAATTCCACCACTTAAAACAAATCACTTAATAGTGTTCTGAACACATTATTCATGTTATTCTGGTCATGAATCCATAAAGTTCCAAGTTAAGGACCACAGTATCTAATTCCAACTCTGTGTCCAATATTACAATTTAAGAACACACAAGATTGACAGGCCAGAGATATGGGTGGAGGGAGGGTCTATGAGAAGACAGGATTCTTTGGGGTAATTGTGCTTCAACCGATTTGATCTCTGACAAAGATTTCAAGAGGAATCTATCATAAGAACAGTGAGTAGAAATGGTTGCTGATGCTAGCAGTGTGAACTTGGAAAATTAATTTCATCTTAGTGATCGTTACTCTCATTTGTAATAAGAGAACATTGGACTAAATTACATATCTCAAAAGTTTCTGCCAGCATTAACAGTTAGTCACGTTAGTGCAATATTTTACTCATAATAGGGAATGAAATGTCTGTAGTAATAATATTTTTCCAAGGGTAGACCCAGTAATGTGTTTCACAATTGGACAAACTCAAGAAAAAATTCAAATCTTGAATTGCAATTTTGAAATATTGCATAGACAAAATATTGAGTGATGCAGGAAGCATCAAGAGAAGATGGAAAGAATACAGAGTTGCTGTACCAAAAAGGGCTAGTTGATAATCCACCATTTCAGGAGGTAGCATGAGAGCTACAACCATCGGTGCTGCAGGAAGTGCAAGCGCCACTGAAGGCATTAGCCAAAGACCAGGCTCCCGGAATTGATGGAGTACTCAAAGAAATATTTCAGAAAGCTGAAGAAACACTGGAAGCATTCACTTGTCTGTGGGGGAAAGCTGTTTATTCCTTAGGACAGCAAATAGGACAGCCACCAACTTCCATGGCTCATGGCCCGCAGGAGAAAGCTGATGGCTCAGCCATGGGAGTTTTTGAAACAATGGTTGGCATGTCTCTCTGCCTGAGATAAAGACACTCTGCCCCTGTTCCCTGGCAGAGGCTGCAGAAAGCAGCCACCTGAAATTTTATCAGTTACTTCATGTTCCCAGTCTCATCCTCCCCTCTGTCCTTGACCAATCTGGACTAATGAGTTAATGCTTCTTTGTATGCCTTAAGAATTACAAAATGCCCTTTATGTAATCTTGACACTACCATGCTGGCTGTGTGACCTAAAGATTACATAAGCCTGCCCCTTCTAAAGCTCTGGACCCTGGAGCATCTTACTGCAGGGACCCCTAACTTTTGTCTGTCTCTTTTGTACATAAGTTTTCTCATGACAGATCGTGCCTCCTTTTGTTTATAATAAAAGATAAAAGCTGGTCTCGATATTATCTTTTTATTTTTTTTAGGATGATAAAATAAGAATTTCAATATTATCTTATATTTATCTGTGCCAGGAAATTTGGAAGATAGCTACCTGGCCAACTGACTGGAAGAGATCCATATTTGTGCCCATTCCAAAGAGCAGTTTCCCAACAGAATCCTCAAACTATCGAATGATATCATTGATGTTGCACACAGATACATTATTCCTTAAGCTTGTTTACCAATGGTTGCAGGAGTACTCTCACAGGGAGCTGCCAGAAGTTCGGGCTGGACTTAGAAGAGGATGTGGAACAAGGGATAGCATTGCTGATATCAGAGGTATCTTGACTCAAAGCACAGAATCGCAGAAAGATGTTTACTTGTGTTTCCTTGACTATTCAAAGGCATTCAACTGTGTGGACCATCATAAACTGTGGATAATCTTGAGAAGGATGGGAATTCTGGATCACTTCATTATAGTGACAGCCATTATAATTTCTTGAAATCTAGAAAAATTTTTATTCAGTTAACCAGACTGCAAGAATCTAAAGGCAATTCTTCAGATTGCAGAGCAGTGTGGAGATAATAGCCAGTGTATATAGGCAAAAACCCATTTATCAGGGACTTTCCTATAAAGTGAGCAGGTAACGTTCTTTAGATCAAAGCAGGGTATATCTGTTACAAAGGACATTGTAAAATTAATTATACCATCCTGGTTACATCATCAAAAGGAACAATATTAAAGAATAACAAATTAATCACAACATTCGGATTACACTATCAAAAGGAACAATACTGAAGAGTAATGAGATTAATTACAATGCCCTGATCTTGAGAACAGAGGCGTAGATTCTAAAATCAACCACTAGCAGGGCTTTCCAAGAAGGGTGGGGGAAGGAGGCAGGTCATTCAGCAGTCAACAAAATTGTGTCACTTTGATCAGTTTGCCTCACTTATACATGGATCAAGAGGCAGTTGTGTGAACAGAATGAGGAAATGCCGCATGGTTTAAAATCAGGAAATGTGTGTGTCAAGGTTGTATCTTCTCACAACACTTGTTTAGTCTATATGCGAGGCAAATCATCAGAGAACTTGAATTATGGAAAGAAGAGTGTGGCATCAGTATTGGAGGAAGGCTTACTAACTCCCTGCGGTATGCAGATAGCACAGCCTTGCTTGCTGAAATCGAGGAGGAATTGAGCACTTGCTGCTGAAGATCAAGGATTGTAACCTTCAGGATGGATTACAGCTCCATGTAAGATGATGACTGAGTTAGTCTGGATAGACTAGAGAAACAAAATTCATAGACACTCATATTTTATAAGCGAGAGCTTTATATAAAGGGTAAGTGTACATTAAGAAAGCATTCCAACCCAGTGCTGCCGAAGCCCATAAGTCCAACATTAGCCCATATGCCTGATACCCATCTACGAAGTCCTCTTCAATCTCACAAAACACATGCAATGACGCCAAATGCAGGAAGAAAGCTGAATCAGTGAGTGTGTAAGCATATCAGCGATGACAGGGGTCTCCACGCGGCTTCTCCAGCACCCATCAGGGTAGGCCCTTGTGGCTTCTCAGGGATGTCTCACAGGAAGTGAGCCTTGTCAGCTGTGGCAGAGAACTAGCTAAGGCAGCTAGCTGCACACTGGTCCAACCATCAGAGAACAAGAGACAATAAAGGTGAGGCTCACCGAGCCATTTATCTCTCCGCCCTTCAATTAATCCCACAAGTGTTCATTGGCCAGGTTGGCACAATAAACCTTAACTATCACAACAACCAAAATCCTCACAACTGGACCAAGAAGTAACATCGTGATAAATGGAGAAAAGGTTTAAGTTGTTAAGGATTTTGTCTTACTTGGATCCACAATCAATGTTCATGGAAGCTGCAATCAAGAGATCAAAAGACGTATTGCATTAGGTAAATCTGCTGCACAAGACCTCTTTAGAGTATTGAAGAGCAAGGATGTTATGTTGAGGACTAAGGTGTGCCTGATTCAAGCCATGGTGTTCTCCATTGCATCATATGCACGTGGAAGTTACATCTAGATAAAAATATGTTGTAACGATGAAGGATACAACTTTCCTCTAGTTCCTAAATGTTTCCTCCCCACCCCCACTATCATGATCCCAATTCTACCTTGCAAGTCTGGCTAGACC
>NW_022103901.1:44265112-44266309 GCF_000313985.2 Echinops telfairi | reverse complement strand
TCTGGCTCCAGAGGTCTGGTTGCATCAGGGTAGGTCCATGTGGCTTCTCCAGCTCCCAGGGTGTAGCACCATGTGTCTTACCAGTAGAGCATCTCTCAGGAGATGAGCCAAGGGAGAGTTTCTTGTCATCCAGGATGTCTCACAGGCACTGAGTAGAGAGAGAGAGAGGTGTCTTCTGCCTCCAAGGAGGAAATAATGGAGTTCCCAGAATTCTCAGGAGGCCATGACCAAATAGAGGCCTCATTGACTATGATCTGATTGACAGGCTAGATTCCACCCCTACACTCTTAATCCTCAAATTGGCGCCAGATTATGTAACTACCACACCCCCTAAAACACCGACAAGAAACCATTAATCCAGTTACTGTCTCTATAGATTTACCTATCCTGGATTTCATATACAAAAACACTTACCAATAAAATCCCACCCCATAGTAAGAACAAAATAAAACAAGGTAAACTCCAATCAAAAAAGAAAGCAGAAAACATTAAGAACTAGAACAAATTTAAAATGGATCTAAAGGGAGATGGAATGATAAAATGTTAGATTTTAACCTAACTACATCTGCAACAATCTACCTTCCAATGCCCTCTGCGTGATAGCAAGACTATTCACAGCCCTGGTCTATGGGCAGATGGGATTCACCAGATGGGATTCACTTAATTCACGTGTATTTCCCCTTCACCTATTTTTTTTTAATGAAACAACTCATAACAAGGCTATTTACATCCCTGGACTATGATAGAGGGGATTAACAAGAGAATCCATATGAGGATCCTGAAAATGGATTTGGGGTTTCCACTGTCATCCATAACTTTATGCAACCTATGTGTTCATAAATTAAGCAACTTGTGTGTTCACAAATTAAGCTCTTCCCTTCTTTGGATTTTATTATTTATAATCCTTGGATCACAAGGTTAGTGTGCTTCTTCCATGTGGACTTAGTTGATGCTTCACTTAAATGGCTGCTTGTTTGAAGACAAGCCTTTAAGACCCCAGTTGCTATTTTTTCTGATAGCTGGGCACCATCTACTTTCTTCCCCACACTTTGCTACAGAACCCACATCTTCAGTGATCTCCTCATGAGGGTGAGCATCAAGCAGGGCCATATCATAAGAACTAATTGTTCTTAGATTGGGACTATAATTAAATATGAGCCCGAGATGCATTCATATAGATATATGGTTTATATATGT
>NW_022103901.1:44260301-44264008 GCF_000313985.2 Echinops telfairi | reverse complement strand
TGTTTCTTTCTAGTATTAAGTCTAGAGCATTTTACCTTCAAGAATCTTTCACTGATAAACAATGATGTACTAATATGAGCACAAATCTTAACAAAAACAACAAAAAGGTTGTAGGGTGTTTTTAGTGCAGTGAGTAGCCATATTTGGAGTGCCTGAGTTAGGAACTGTCATTTAATCTCTTCAATTTTGCTCATATATCTATGATGTGCATCCTTCAGTGTGGATTATAACTGAGTATAAAGAAAACCAAAATGTTCACAACTGGACACATTTCATTGGGTAAATCTACTGCACAAGACCTCTTTAAAGTATTGATAAGCAAGGATCTTGCTTTGAAAACTAAGGGGATCCTGACCGAAGTCATGTCTATTTTCAATGGCCTGATATGCATATGGAAGTTAGACATTGAATAAGGAAGACTGAATAGTCAATGCATTCAGATTACTGTGCTGGTGAGAGATACTGAGAGTGCCATTGACTGCCAACAGCACAAACAAATCTGTCTTAGAAGAAATGGAAACCATACACTTCTTAGAGGGAAGGATGGAGAGGCTTCGTCTCTTGTACTTTCGGCATGTTGTCCGGAGAGACTCTGGAGAAGGATGTCATGCTTGCTAAAGTAGAGGGGTCGTGGAAAAGAGGAAGACCCTGGACAAGATGGGTGGACACAGAGGGTGCAACCCTAAGCTCAAGCATAAGAACAATGTGCGGATGGTGCAGGGCCGGGTAGGGTTTTGTTTTGTTGTACATAGGGTTGCTATGGGTTGAAAATGACATGACAGCATCTAACGGCAACAACAGCAACACAGATGTGTGCTGGGCTACTCAGGAACAAATTTGACAGAAGGACGAATAAACAAATTTGTATCTATATTGGGCGCAGGGACCCTTGTGGCGTAGTGGTTACTTGCTGGGCTGTGATCAGCAGCCCTAGGGAGGACTGAGCTTTCTACTTTCGCAGACGGTTATAGTCTTGGAAACTCACAGGTGGGGGTGGGGGTCACTATGAGTCAGTATGACTCAGCAGCATAGAGTTTGATTTTTGTCTCTATTGGGGCTGACTGTGGACTCAACACCGTGCAAGACATTTTAACAGTGACCTCATTTCCCCTCAAGGACTCTGTGAGGTGGTTTCATTCTCAACCTGAGAAGTAACTGGAGCTAGGATAACAGATGAAACTTGATTTTTCCAGGAACAAATTTCACCACTCTAAGTGACATCTTTGGGGTATATTACTGTTTTGTGTAAGAGCGTGTGATTCCAAGAGACCTCTTCTTTGTGCTAACTTCCTCAAAAATACTAATAAAATGTATTTAACAAATTTCTGGGGCTCTGTGATGGATGTATTCTGGGGGTGGGGTGGGGATTAAATATATTTCATTTCAACATTCAGTATTTCCTTACAATATTCCAAACAAATGTGCGAAATCGGTTACAAATTTCTGGTGTCCACAGCTCAAGACCTTACTCTCCACGTTATTACTTACTTTAAAGACTGTATTGTATTTTAGCTACATTGTGCATTGGTTACATTCGTGAATGATTTACATTTTCAAAATTTTAATTCTTTGACGCTGAAAGTTCAATTCAACTTAGCTCATTGCCATGGAGCCGATTCCCATGCAGAGCAAGCGGTCCGCTGAACAGACGAGAACCGCCGATCTTCATGGGACTAGAACGCCTCCCTTTCTCGCGGACCAGCTGGTTGGGTTTGCATTGCAGACCTTGTCAGCAGCGCAGTGCTCCTTAGCTGAAGGTTGTCAAGTGGAAGCTCCTTCCTAGACAGAGGCATGAAAAGGGACTAACACTGAAAACACCACTTAACTACTTACTTTTACACCCATAGTTGCTTCTTTGATCAAATTTTATCTAAGATATCATTTCTCTAGCTATAAATGATAGATTCCAAATTGACTAGAGAGCACCTTGGTGAGATAGTTAAGTTTATTGTGCCAACCTGGCTGATAAACACATATGGGGTTAATTTAAGGGAAGAGAGATAAATGGCATGGTCAGCCACGCCTTTCTAGTTCTTGGGTCTCTTGCTTTCTGATGGTCGGACCAGGGTGCAGCTGCATTAGCCAGTTCCTTGCTTCAGCTGGCAAGGCTCACTTCCTGCAAGACATCCCTGAGGAGAAGCCACATGGACCTATTCCGATGCAGCCCTTGGTGCTGGAGCAGCCGTGTGGAGACCCCTGCCAGTGCTGAGATGCTTACACGTTCACTGATTCGGCTTTCCTCCTGCAGTCGGCATCATTGCGTGTGTTTTGTGAGATTGGGGAGGACTTTGTAGATGTGTGTCCGACATATGGGCTAATGTTGAATTTAGGGGCTTGGGAAGCACTGGGTTGGGATGCTTTCTTAATGTACACTTACCCTTTATATAAAATTCTCTCTTATACATATGAGTGTGTGTGGATTTGTTTCTTTAATGTACCCAAAGTAACTCTCTCAGCAAACAGCAAGATTCTGGGGGGAGGGGAAAAGGGGCCAGCAAGACCTCTTGAGGGTGGGAACTTGAACAGGCAAAGGGCAGAGGGTAAGTGTTGACTATTCAAAGAAAAGAGAAGAGAAACATGAGTAGAGAGGTTCCCAGGAAGCAGATTTTATTTCTGAGAGAAGTAGCAGTAAGTGGTACAGGGACAAACAGCAGCTATATTGTTGGAGGATGGAAGTTGGTGAAGGATAAATAAAAGTAGGGGAAAATAAATATTTTCCATGGCTAATCAGGAGGAAAAGCCAAAAGTAGTCATTGTATTTAAGCAAGTTTTTCCTTCTCTTCTACATATATCCAGTTTATTTTTAACAAATGCATTCCATTATAATTGTCCCAAGTATGAAAGTTCTAAGAAGCATTTTTATGCCATCAGGAGAAAAGAAGAAGTCAGTTCATTTTAATTTAAAAAAAAGGCATTGTGATTCCATCACACAACATAAGTTGGAACTGGGAAGCAATAAGGTTGACCTGTTTATGCAGCCAATTAGCTGATAACCTCTTCAGACTGACATAGCGGAAAGGCATAGCGAGAGTTATGTTTCCTGCTCTTGGCAGTGCAAGGAGCCGTGACTGCCAAAAAGTAAGAAACAAAACCAGGGAAGGATAAAAAAGGAGCTTAGTTCTTATGAAAATAATATTGTTTTTCATTAATGAGCTCTTTTTAATCAAATGCTCTTAATCAAGAATGCTTTTCTCGGCTAACGTTTTACGTTTCCATTTGCGGGTAGGACGTTTTGTGCCAAAAGTAAACGTTATCTGTTGAGGCTCAATAACTGTTTTGGCATGCCAGAGGGAGCTTATAATTTTAATTGCTTCTGACAAAGTCATAATCAACTTGATGGCAGTGGGGGACAGGGTTAATGAAAGTATAAAAAACTGTATACTCAAGACACAATATATTTTCTAGACTTTCCACGGGCTATAAAGAATTTATTTATCCAGTCAACAAACATTTAGCTACTATAGCATATAAGCCAGGCATTGCACCAGATGTTAGAAATGCAAAGTTAAATAAGACACAGTCACTGGCAGAAAGCCAATAGGTTTTGGCAATTGAATAACACCAACCTGGGCTCCTTATTAAAAAGTTGACCTAATCTGTAAATGGACCTTGATCTCATGTCTGAAGAATGTACATTCTTTTAGGCAAAAGTATATCTCAACAAATTGCAACTACCATGTTTTTTCACATTTAATTAGCACAGCATG
>NW_022103901.1:44259025-44259991 GCF_000313985.2 Echinops telfairi | reverse complement strand
ACTCAGAGCAGCTGGTGGGTTTGAATTGTTGACATTTCAGTTCACAGTCCTACATATAATCGGCTGTAAATGTTGTAGTGTAGCACTAGTACAGACCACCATCTAGTTTCATGGTAAAGTTATATTGGAACACATCTCTATGAATTGAAGGAGCCCTGGTGGCATAGTGGGTTACACATTGGGCTGCTAACCCCAAGGTCAGCAATTTGAAACCACCAGCTGTTCCATAGGAAAAAGATGAGTTTTCTACTCCCGTAACGATTGAGTCCCTCTAAAAAATTTTTTTAAAAGATTGACAGTCTCGAAACTCATGGGGCAATTCTACTCTATCCCATAGGCTTGCCATGAGTCAGAATCGACCAATGGCTATTAGTTGAGTTATGGATGAATCATGCCCATCTCCACCCCCAATAAAGGTTGACCGCCCTAACCCTGATATCTAGTGTATCTGTTAACATGACCTTGTTTTAAATAGGGTCTTTTTTTTTAAGTTGGGATTTAATACATTTACCATTCCATATTTCAATCACATCAAGTAGAATTGTGTAATAGCTACCACAATCAGTTTCCAACCATTGTTTTCCTACTTGGATTCCTTAACATCATCTCTCTTTTACCTCCCCACCACCACTGTATCCCCTTCCCCCCTTAATCTACTTGCTGTCCCTGTGAGTTCATCAATCATACATGCATCTATTTGTCAAGCACATTTGTACATATGTTGCCATCATAATTTTCAAGACATTTTCTTTCTACTCGAGCACTTGGAATCAGCTTATTTCCCCCTATCCCCCACCCTCCAACCCTCATGAGACCTTGATAATTTATCGTATGTTTGGTTTTTTCATGTCTTATACCGACTGCTGTATCCTTTCAACCACTTTTTCTGTTGTCCGCCTCTCTGGGAGGGGGCTTATATGTAGATCCTTGTGATCGGTTTCCCCTTTCGCCCCCTACCTTCCCCTT
>NW_022103901.1:44249378-44256309 GCF_000313985.2 Echinops telfairi | reverse complement strand
AAAATGCTTGCATGATCTTCTGAATGTGAGCCCTCTTAGCCATCTCTGTTTCAGAAGTCGGGTTGGCAACCACTCAGCTCCGGAATCTGTGGAAACAAGAGCAAACCCTCGACCCCATTGTAAAATCTCTCCTTCTTTGATTCTATACAATATTGGGTCAGGAGGGGAACACTTTCTTTTAGGCTTAGAAAAATGAGATAGGGCTGTAGAGTCCTCCAGTGCTTGTCACTGATTTTAGCAAGCAGAGCACTTTCCACCAACTATAGCATCAGCTATAGCCCCTGCAAACAGCTCAGCCTGATATGCAGTTCCCCCATCCCTGCACAAGCTCTGATATAGGAAATGCTATTATTCTTGGATCGGGAGGCAGCTTGTCCTTATCATGAATGGTATCCAATTCTGGGAGTAAAGGAAAATCTTCTTCCTCCTCCCCATGATCCTGCCGTGCGAAAGTGAAAGTAGCTCCAGGCAATGGAGCAGCTGAAGGGCTGGTAGCCGAATGGCATTTAAGCATTTGCTTTAGCAATCCTATAAGCCCTTGAAAATCATTTCCTTCTCCCACATCATCTGATTCTTTCTTTGCTAATTCTGGACCTAATTCCTCCTCAGCTACTTCTGCATATTCCTCTTCCTCCCTTTGGATTCCATTCTCCTTCTTATCTTTATCTTTTTCTTCAGCTTTCTCTGAGTCTGTCTCTAATAACTGTAAAGCTTGAGTAATAGCACTACACAAAGACCATAGCTTTAAATTCATAGTCTGACCCCGTTGATGAGCAGTGCGTAATGTTTTTACTACTGTTGCCATGCTCGTGAATTCAATTGACCCTTTTCTTGACTGTAAAACCAATAACAATGTTTGCTGTACATGCACAAATAATTCTCCCAAGAATTTATCTTTAACCTCCACCCCTGTAGAATGGAGAAGTCCTTTTTATCAATTGTTGGTATTTGTGTTCCATGGACAGGGAATTTCCCATTTTTATTGTTTATTTTTTGCCCCCCCCCGCCCCTGAAAGTCCCTCTAGTGATTACAGCGGTGTTCCCTTTTGGTGTTCCCTGTTTTACACAGGTGTATTTATTAACCCCAAAAGTCCCTCTTGTGGATTTTCACTTACCACAGAGGTGCTCCCTTTCGGTTTTTCCTGTTTCTATTTCTTCCGAAAATCCCTCTAGTGATCACCGCTTACCACTGAGGCGCTTCCCTTTCAGGTTCTCCCTGCTTCTTTCTGGTCCCTCGTTGGGGCACCAAATGATGGCTCTGGAATCTTGAGCAGGGGGAATGAACATGGAATGTGACTAGACACACACACACACACACACACACACACACAGACAATACAGGGCTGCAGCACAAGATAGACACAAACAGAGACGGTACATACTACAGCCTTGACGGCCAGCAGTGCTTTATTTTCGTGTACTAAATACTGGCAGTGTTCCCAGATAAGTCTGCTATTCCCACACTTGAATTTCTCATAGCCTTGACAGTGAGTCCCGTATCTCGGCCCATACCGCTTGTTTACATTTCTACCAGGGAAACACTGTTTGCAGCTGCTCCCACAAATTCCTTACCATTTGCAGTAAGGAAGCAGTTTATGAGAACCAACTAGGACAGACGTTTGCGTACTGTCCTAGACAGATACATGACATGAGACACAACTCTCCCTTCATCTTCTTCATCTTCCTTTCTCCCACCTCCCCTTCTCCCGTATCCCCCAGGAACCATTGGTCCTGCTCTTTTTTCATCTCCGAATTGTTTATCCTGCCTATCTTATCTAGATAGACATGCAGAGACATTAATAAGCACAAAAACCAGGCAAAGCCAAGCAAACAACAAAGGCAGTCAAGACCAACAAAACAATAGCAACAAAATTAAAAACCCTAAAACAAAACAACAACCACTAAAAGAAAGCCACTGACAAAAATGGTAAAGCCTATAAATGGTTCAAGGTCTGTTTGTTGGCCTTTATGGTTTTATATCTTTTAATAGCCAGGCATCATCAGCTTTCTTCACCATATTTGTTTATGCACCCATTTTGTCTTCAGTGATCTTGTCAGGAAGGTGAGTACACACAGGGCCACATTATTAGAATAAACCATTCTTGTACTGAGGTAAGATTTAAGTAGAAACCCCAAATCCATCTGCTTCTTTTCTGAGGAGGAGTTCTTGGCTATGTTTCAAGGAGTGGAAATAATACTCTACGTCTCTCAGCTTTGCCATCAGGGCTTTCAGATCTAATCTCTGTGCTCTGAGTTCCACCCCCTGAGCCATCTTCTTCATCTATTTTATTTATCGAAGTAATTTTATTAGGCTACTTTTCCCCAAAAGAATCATAAGGACCCGACAGCTCTGGATTTCAGTCAAAGATGGCAGTTTTCCTGTTGGCATGAAATTCCTAAGAAACTTATGAGTCTTGTGGAGACTTATTCCATTAGAAAAGCGCTAAATCCACAATCTTTTTGAGGTAATCCCTCTCAATATTTATTCTACTGATATGGCAGAGGGATAGTGCCCTTACACTATAGGCTCTCTGGTTTTGAAGGAAATCTTTGAGGCACAACCTTAATCTCTTACGAATAAGTGCTCTGGCAGTTTGATCTTTCTAAGGTTTTAGCAAAAGTTTAGAAAATCATCCACCCAGCACTTAATTTAATTCTCATTAGGTCTCATCACCTATTTTTTTCATATGGATAGGCTAAGAATTTCCCAAATCACCCTTTTGAACTTAATATTATTTCCCTATTGTCTTTCCTTACACATTTTCCTACAAAAACAGCAGGGAGAAATCAGGTAACACCTTGTGCACTTTGCCTGAAAATCACCTCAGCTAAATATCAAATTTCATCACTTATGAGTTTTGCAAATAGTCTATAGAACTGTAGAACACAATTTTCCACTACATAACAAAGATCTCCTTTCTAATAATATGCTCTTCACCTTTTTTATAACCCCTCATTACCTGTATTCTTAAAGTCCAGATTTATGTTAACAACCTGTTCATGGTGGTATAGAATCTCCCCAGAGAGTTTAGACTCATTATGTAGTTTTGCCTATATCTATAGGTAAACTATATATATAATATATATTTATAAAACAAGGTAATGGATAAGCATAAGTTGGATGCAAAACATTTATCTGCACACCCAAGAAACTCATAAGGAAGGTAAACAACCACCACCACAACAGAAAAGCCATATTGAGGCACATCATAAATAAACTTTTGAAATCTAAAGACAAAGAATTTTAAAAGCAGTAAAACAGAAGTGACTCATTATGTCCAAGAGAACTTCAATAAAATTACCAAGCACTTTCTCATAAAAATCATGGAGACCAGATGCACTAATGTACAGGTTGACTAGAGAAACAAATCCAGAGATATTCATATATGTATAAGAAAGAGCTTTATATCAAAGAGTACTTTTATATTAAGAAAACATCCCAGTCCATTACAGGCCAAGTCCATAGGTCTGATATTAGCTCATGAGTCTGATACTAGTCTATAAACCCTCTTCAGATTCATGCAGCACATGCAATGATGCAAAATGCAAGAGGATCACAGACCAGTGGGTGAAAAGTCTTGTGGCTCCAAGTGGGGATGGAAGCATCTCCAGGGCTCTTGCAGGTCTCAGTGTGGCTCAAAGTGTCTTGTCAACAGGAAGTTGAAGCAGAGAGAGAGAGAGAGAGAGGGCCAGCCTGCAGTGAACCATTTATCTCAATCATCCTCCAATTAGGTTGCGCCCTGATTGACAGGCTATACTCCACCCACATGTTCCTATGGGAGCCTTGTTGGCACAAAAACCTAACTATCACAAGTAGGGGGGGAAATGGGATGGAGGAGAGCACTCTCAACCAAGAATTCCAGCAAAAAGCATTCTTCAGAAGTTCTGAGGCAAACTGTTGCAAGTGAACTTGCCCTACAAGAGAGACAGAAAGGAATGTTTCAAGCTAGCATGTGGAGTTGCTAGATAGGAACAACTCTGCAGGAAGAAATAGTGAACAGCGCTTGATCTTTCTAAAATGTGTCGAATTTGCCAGTATTGTATGTAGAGCATTATTAATTATCTTACTGAAGCATAAATTCTATTTATAAAATATATATCAAGTTTTATAAGTAGTAAAGTCTTTACAGTTGTTTAATGAAGAACTGTATTTTAGGGGGGAAAGGATCCAAGTAGAGGTAACTGTATAGGTAAATATACTATAAAATCTTTGTTAGTTTTAACTCTTTTTTCTTCCTGTCTTTTAAAAAAGATAACTACATAAAACCATTCTAAATCCATGTTGAGGGGCATTCAGGTCTGTTATACTTTAATTGTAGGACGACCACAGCACAAAAGGAGGGGAAAAGGAATAAAGCTGTATAAGAGAAAGATTTTTTATATTGTTGCAATAAAGTGGGATCAATCCTAACTGTTGTCATTGCTGTTAAATGCTGTTTGGGCTCATACTGAAACCATGTACAACAGAATAAAACACTGCCTGGTGCTGCTCCATCCTCACTGTGTTGTAACCTCCTCCTGTTTGTTGACCGTCTACTTCACAGAGTATGATGTCCTTCTGCAGGAAATTGTCTCTCTTGATATGTCCAAAGCATGTGAGATGAAGTCTGGGACATCCTGTCTTCTACAAAACACTCTGGATGCTTATCTTCCAAGATAGATTTGTTTTTTCAACAAACTGATAGCCTAGTGGTGGAATCCTGACTCACTGAAAACCCAAACTCACTGCCATTGAGTCAGTTCTGACTCAGAGTGAGCCTTTAAGACAGATTAGAATTTTCCAAGACTGTTGATCATTATGGGAGCGAAAAGCTTCTTCTTTCTCCTGTGGAGTGGATGGTGCCTTTAAATGGCTGACTTTACAGTTAGCAACTCGATGTGTAACCCACTCCACCGCCAGGGCTCCTGTGGAATCCTAACTAGATCATCATAAATATAGATATTAACTGTAATCTCCAGGGCTAGCACTGTAAAAATAACTAAAAAACAGATACTAGAGAAATAACAAGGGAATCAAAACAGCACACTAGCAAATTGTCATTTAATATGAAAGAAGACAGTAATGGAAAAATTGGAGACAGGACACAAGACCTCAAAAACAATTACCAAATGAAAAGATGTAATTTATTACAGTCAGCCATTGTAGATTGAATTATGTACTCCCAAAATATGTATTAGAATCCTGGCCCTTATATCTATAAATCCAAATACCTGTAAATCTAGGGGAAAAAGTAAGCTTCCGGCTCCCATAAATTTTCCCAACCTGAGAAACTCTAGGGAGTAGTTCTATTCTACTATAGGGTCATTGTAAATCACAGTCCAGGGAGTCGGACTTTATATTTCACTACTTGTAAATATGACTGTTTGAAAATTGGAATTTTTGTTATGTTCATTAGGTCATACCTGAGTAATCAAATTACTTCTGAGATACATATATATGTGTGTATATATATATCTCTCTATATATAGATATATATATATACAGACACACAGAGAAGATGGAGACAGATGCATCTATAAGAATTGGCAGCAGCTACTAAAAGCTGAAAGGACTTCTCAAAAGAGCCACACACTGAATTTGGTCCTCTAGCGCCCTGACTTGAGAGAAAATAAATATCACTTCATATAGAGTATAAAGTCTCAGGAAAGTATCCTTATGTTTCCCCTTTTCCAGTCCTTGTACTATTATCATCATGCTTTAGTTTTGCATATGTTATAACACAACTCATTAATTTTTGCATTTAAAAATCAATTACCTTTTAAAGATATTTTAAATAAAAATATTTTATAATTATACTTATCTTCATATTAATCATTTGTACAGTTTTCCTTTGTGTAATCAGTATTTTCTTCTAGTAATATTTTCTCGCTTCCTTTTTTTATTTAAAGATCATTTTATTGGGGGCTTTTACTGCTCTTATAACAATCCACACAGCAATTGTATCAAGTACATTTGTACATACGTTGCCATCATCATTTTCTAAGCATTTACTTTCTATTGAGCCCTTGGTATCAGCTCCTCTCCCCCTGCCTTGAGACCCCTTGATAAATAGTAAATTATAATCATTTTTATATCTTACACTGACCGCTGTCTCCCTTCACGCACGTTTCTGTGGTTCATGCACCAGCGTTGGTGGTGGTTAGGCATCGATCATTGTGTTCAGTTCCCCCTTCCTCCCCTCGTTCTCCCACCTTCCCTCGACCCTCCTGGTATCACTACACCCCTTGTTATTCCTGAGGGCTTTATCTGACCTGGATTCCATGTGTGTGGGCTCTTATCTTTACCAGTGAATGCTACAGTCTAGCACACAAGGAAAGGCAGGACTAGGGTCATAATAATGGGGGCGAGGAAGCCTCAAAGAACCAGAGGAATATTATGTGTTTCATTGGTGCTATACTGCACCCTGGTTGACTCATGCTTTCCTTGTGACCCTTCTGTGAGGGATGTCCTATTTTCTACAGATGGGTTTAAGGTCTCTGCCCCGACACCTCTTGTTCTCAACAATATGCTTTTTTGGCGGTGGTGGAGGGGAGTCTTCTGATGCCCGTTACCTAAACCCATCGACACAAGATGGTGTGCTTCTTCTATGTGGGCTAGATGGTCACTTGTTTAACTTCAAGCCTTTAAGACCCCCAGACATGATCTCTTTTGATAGCCAGACACCATCAGCTTTCTTCACCACATTTGCTTAGGCACCCATTTTATCTTCAGCGATCCTATCAGGAGGGCGAGCACCACAGAATGCCAGATTGTTAGAACAAAGTGTTCTTGTGTTGAGGGAGGGCTTGAGCAGAGACCCAAAGTCCATCCACTTCCTCAATGTATTGCCATATAAATATATGTACATAGGCCAATACCTCTATTTTTATGAATTAATATATTTACATATGTATACACCTAATTTATACCTCTATCCATAGCTTTGCTTCT
>NW_022103901.1:44247598-44249167 GCF_000313985.2 Echinops telfairi | reverse complement strand
CCTCATGAGCCCTTGATAATTTATAAATTATTATTTTGTCATATCTTTCCCTGTCCAATGTCTCCCTTCACCCACCCTCTGTTTCCTTTTACCTTCCTCCTGACCTACCATCATACTCACCCTTCTCTGCCATTTAGTAATTGCTCTCAGCTAGATAGCTGCCGCTCCAACACCCCCAGCACCTCTACATTCTCCTCCTTGTTGATTTTATTTCCCTAGTTGTTCCCCTGTCTGTGGTGTTATTTGTTCTCTGCTTCCTTCCCTTGCCTTCTCCTCCCCCAAGTCCCTCTGCCTATCTTATATAAGTAGACAAACTAACGATAATGGAGACAAAACAAAAGATTGAATAAAAAGAGAGGGGAAAAACTAGCAAAAAATAATGAAAAACATACATAATTCCAGGGCTGTTCACTGACCTTTATGATTATCTCCCTACTGGTCCTAGACAGCCCAGACTGACCCTCCTTCCTGAACTCTATTTTTGGAGTTCCTCAGGGGATTGTGGCTTGGCTTGGCTCCCATTGCTGATCTATTATGTTCCCTTATTGGTTCACCCCACTGTGGGGGAGTGAAGGGGGTCAGACTGGGCTCACTCCCTGCCATGTGTCCCCAGTATTGTCCTCTGTTGTGGTATGCTTCGGTGAAGAGACGTCCTTGTCCTCTGTAGCACAGACTTCTAAGGAGGGGGTCAGGTTGGCTCTGATTGGGACTGGCCTGTAGCCATCTCTGTTTGAGTTGCTCCATGCAGTTACGTTGCCATCAAGGCTTGACACGCCTTGGTGGGGTCTGCACTCACACTCACATTTCTGTGGAGACATAAACAATACTCTCCCCATGGGTGGATTAGTGCCCTGCTCCCTCATTGCGGTCGTCTCCCTCTCCCCTTCCCCCTTTTCTCTCTGCCTGCACCCCCACCCCTTTCCCTTTCTTTGTGTTGGAATGACATCTTTATCCTTGGGTTTGGTGTTTCCCCGCCCGATTGCTAGTACCTCAACCCGTAGAGTGTGAGATAAGTGACTTTTCTTCTATACCTACTGTGCTGATTATACTTATCTCAGGGGACTCATGTTGTACTTGTCCTATGTGATTGGCTTACTTCGCTTAGCATAATTTCTTCCAACTCTTATTATGAGACAATGTGATTCAAGCATTCACCAGTGCTTTTTAGTGATGCATAGTACCCCATTATGCGGATGTGCCAGAGTTTTCTAATCCAATTATCTACAGATAGAAATTTAGGTTGTTTCCAATTGGTTGCAATAAACAATGGAGTGCAGACAACTGGTCATTGTCTACCTACACGACCGCCAGCTGTGGAGGAGCGTTCCTATCTCGTCACATCCCCTGCAACATTTGTTGCTCTCTGACTTTCTGATTTTAATTATCCTCAAGGGTGTTAGGTGGTATCTCGTAGTTGTTTAATTAGCAATTCTCTGATGGCATTTTCTCATGTTTTTTGACCATTCGGGTCTCCTCCCTAGTGAAACTTCTGTTCAGGTCTTTTGCCCACTTCCTCAGGAGGTTAACTGTTTTTTTCTTTTTACAGGCTGGGATGGTATTATAGATTTT
>NW_022103901.1:44207385-44247498 GCF_000313985.2 Echinops telfairi | reverse complement strand
TTTGTCTGCTGTGCCATTGCTAAAAATTCTCTCCTAGTCTGTGGGTACTCCCACTTGTGGGATTTCAGCTTCTCTCTCTGTGTACCCTTCCCTAATATAGTTAGCTTACATATTCCCTGCTCAAGGTTCTTAGGTTTGTCCCAATTCCTTCGTTGATGGTTCTGATAGTTTAGAGTTTTACTTCTAGGTGTGTGATCCACTTTGAATTTTTTCACGTGCATGGGGTGTGGTAAGGGTTCTGTTTCATTTTTCTACTGGTGGATATCCATTTTATCCAGCACCATGTGTTAAAGAGGGCATCCACCTCTCACTTGATGCTTTGGGGACCCTTGTCGAAGATTGGTTGTCTATATGCTGATGGTTTTATTTCTGGGTTTTCTGTTCTTTTCCGTTGGTTGAGTATCTGTCATGATTCCAGTACCACACTGTTTTGACCACGGTAGCTGTGTAGTAGGGGATAAAGTCAGATAAAGTGAGCCCTCCGACTTTGTCCTTCTTTTTGAGGAGTTCTCTGCTAATTCTGGACTTCTTCCCTCTCCATATTAAATTGGTGGTCACTTTTTCCAATTTTTTCAAGAAGGTTGCTGGTATTTGAATCAGGATAGCATTAAACCTATATAGTGCCTTGGGTAAGATTGGCATCATTACTATATTGAGTCTTCTGATCCATGAGCATAGCATAACTCCTCCATTTGTGGAGGTTGCTTTTGGTTTCCTATAGTAGGGTTTTGTAGTTTTCCTTGTATAAGTCTTTGAGGTTTTTTTGTTAGATATATTCCAAGATATTTCAATTTATTCTTGGCTATTGTGAAGGGTTGTGCCTTCTTGATCTTTTTCATGGTCCTGTCTGATGTATACAGCAAACAAATAAACTTCTTTTTGTTGATGTATCCTTCCACTCTTCCATATTCCTATTGCTGCCAGTAACCCTGTTGTAGAGATTTTGGGATTTTCAATGTATAGAATCGTGTCTTCTGCAAATAGCGATAGTTTCACTTTCTCCTCTCCCAAACAGATACATTTAATGCCCTTCTTCAGCCCATGTTGTTAGCTAGGGCCTCCAGTACGATGTTGTGGTAGTTGCATAACCTGTTGTCAATTTGAGACTTAAGAATGAATGGGGTGGTATTTAACCTGTCAACCAGGTCGCAGCTCGATGGTCTCATTTGGAGGTGCTAAGGACATAAATAGCTCTCTGGAGGCAGGACACACACTCACTCCCTGTGAGATATTACTGACGATGAGCCTGATGGAGCTATGCAGCAAGAGCACTGCAAGCAAGAGCACTGAAGCTGAAGGAGCCACATGGAGACCCCTGCCAGCACTGAGATGCTTACAACACCACTGGATCCACAAGGCTTTCCACCCACTGGCCTGTGATATCCCTGCATTTGGCGTCATTGCATGTGTTGCTTGAGTCTGAAGAGGAATTTATAGATTGGTATTGGACATATGGGCTAATATCAGAATTAGGAATCTGATCTTGACTGGGCTGGAATGTCTTCTCAATATTTAATTGCTCTTGTATATAAAGCTCTTTCTTACACACATATGAGTATCTACACATTTGTTTCGGTAGTCCACCCAGACTAATACAGATGTTGAATACAAGTGGGGACAAAGGGTATCCTTAGCTGGTCCCCTTTTTCATTGGGATTGATTTTGTCTTTCCTCCATTGACTATGATGTTGTCTGCTGATTTTCATAGATAGCTTGTATTAACTTGAGGAATTTTCCTTCCATTCCTATCCTCTTGAATGTCACAATTAGGAACGGGTATTGGATGTTGTCAAATGCTTTTTCTGCATGTATCAATATTATCATACTTGACTTGTGTTCCAGCATGTGGTCTATTTTAGAAAATGAGCCATGTACACTTGAAAAGAATGTGGTTTTTTTGGCATTTGGATGGAGAACTCTGTAAATGTCTATGAGGTCCAGTTGCCTAATTGGTGTTTAGCTCTGGAGCCTCCTTACTGAGTTTATTTCCCAGTTATCTATCTTTCTCTGATAGCAGTGTATTAAAGTCACCTACTATGATTATAGAGTCTGTGATTTCTCCTTTCATCTTTTGAATAGTTTGTATGATGAATTTCACAAGTCTCTTGTTAGGCATGTATATATTTGTTATGCTCATTGGCTCCTCGTCTACTGATACTTTGAGCATTATATAGTACCCACCCTTGTCTCTTGTTATGGCTTTCACCTTGAGGTCAATTTTGTCAGAGATTAGGGTTACAACTCCTGCTTTTTTAAAGTTGTCATTTGCCTGGTATATTTTTTGCCAGCCTTTGATTCTTAGTCTATTTTTGTCTGCAAACTTAAGATGTGTCTCTTATATGAAACAGATTGATGAGTTTTGTTTTCTGAGCCAGTCTGCTACCCTTTGTCTTCTAATGGGCAGTTTCAGGCCATTGACATTCAGAGTTATTATCACCATCTGTGGATTCATTGCTGTCATCTTGTATTGGGTTGTGTTGGGTCTTTTCCTGTCTCCCTTCGTATCAGTGTGCTGTGTTTATGTGGGAGGCTTCATTCTTGCCTTCTTTTCTGAGGCAATGTTATCTTGGTATTTGTTTTCAGTATTTTGATTACTGGATGGAGTTGTGCTTTATGGAGGTCTTCTGCTTGTGCTTGGTGGATGTTAGTCTCCTGACGAAAGTGAATCATCAAGAATTTTCCTTAGGGTTGGGTATCTTATGAAGTATTCTTTGAGTTTTTCCTTTCTGGGGAGACTCTCCCCTCACCATCTATCTTAATTGATAATTTGGCAGGGTAGAGGATTCTCAGGTTGGCGGTTTTTTTCTTTCAGCTTTCAGAAGATGTTACTCCACTCTCTCCTCCTGTTCTAGGTGTCTGCTGATAGGTCTGAGTATGTTCTTACCCGAGGACCACTATATGTGACCACCTTTTTTTCCTCTTGCTGGTCTTAAAATTTTCTTTTACTTTGGAGTTGGATAATTTAACTATTATGTGACTTGGTGAGTTCTTCCTGGCATTTAGTCTAATTGGTGTCTCCTCTGCTTCCTGTATGAATGTTTGATTCTCATTCATTAAGGTGGGGAAGTTTGCACTCAGGAATTTCCTCTAATTTAGCTGTTGACTTCATTGTGTCTTGTTCTGATAGACCAATTATTCAAATATTGTTCCTTTTCACACCATCTGTCATTGTTCTTAGGTTTTCTTCCACCTCTTTGATTATCTTCTTTGATGGTCTGTCCCATTTGTTGAAATCTGCCTGATTGTCCTAGAAATCGCTGGTACAATTTGCCACCTCTTCTAGTCTGTTGATGAGGTCCTTTATCTTTTGTTTTGCTTGTGTTACCTCATCCATTAGTTATTGTATTTCCCTTTGGTGCGTGGACTTCATTTCCTCTACTATGGACTTAATCCCTTCTATCATGCACTTCAATTCCTCTATCATTGCGTCCTTATTCTGCATTGCTTCCCTCATGTCCTGCATTATTACTCCAGGTAGCATTCTGAAGATTTATTTTTGTGGCAGATCAATGTCCGATTCTATGAAAGTTGTTAGGTTTACGACTTTCTCCCCTGTTGCATTTTGTTTTTCTTGTTTTCTTATTTTGGGTGTTGAGGTATATTGCTGTCTGCATGTCGTTTTGGAAGAACTTGGCACCATGTTCCTGAAAGACCGAGGGGCCCTGAGCTCTTTCTCTGTGTGACTGGTAAGAGTGGTTTGCAGTATTATATGTTGCCTACTATGGTAGTGGGTCAGACTGCTGCACAGGTGAAGTGCCACAGGGGCTCAGTGGCCAACAATGGTAGGTATGTCACTGGGGTGGGCCTGTGGCACAGGCACAGGGCTGGTCAGGAATCTCTGGCCACAATTTGCAGTCTTTTAAAGATTCTCTGTGGAGCCCAAAACTGGTAAGCCAGTTTTTGGTTATGTTGAAATCCTAGGCTGTGCTCTGGGGATTAGAGCTCTGCCTGTCTTGTTATGTTTGTGCTATGCTAATGGAAAGATTTCTGGTGGCGTACTTTCAAAGTTACACAAAGGAACACAGCCTGCAATTGAAAGCACTTTTTGTTTTGTTTTAATTTTTTTTTCTTTGTATAATGGGCTTGTGGGTTGCACTGGTATCGTGTCTATGCCATGCTGTCCCCCATGGAAGGGGGACCAGTGTACCTGAGTGGGTTTGGGGCCAAATGGATCTGAATTCTCCCCAGGCTCCACTCTTGGGTCACTCCAGGCTCTCTCTCCTGGCACAGCTCTGCAGATTGTGCTTTGGGGATCTGTGTTCTGTCACAGGTAGATATCCAAGGGGCTCTTCAATTGCTGTAAATTAGTGTCTAATTATCTATCGTTACGCACGCTGGGAGGCACAGAGTTGAAGAGAGGAGAAAGGGGATAGCCCATGTAGTCTCTCCATTCCTGGCTGGGTAGGGGAGTTGCAAAGCCCAAGACTGAAGGCATGGGGAAGATAGCAGAGAGAGGAACTCTGGTGTGAGGTCTTGCGGCTAGTTCTCAGAGGCTCTCCAGAAGTCTGGGATTATGACCACCTTTAGGCAGCAGCCTGGGAAGTTACTACACGCTTCAGGTCTCAGATCTTCGGCATAGGAAAGGTTGGCAGATGCCGTACCTCTGGACCTCGCCAGGGATTAGTGGAGCCAACGGGAAAATTCTGTAAATTTAGAGTGTTTCAGCAATTTTTCAAATTGCTCCATGGGTAAAAATCACAGGGGGAGATCTGACCAGACCCTAGTACATCAAATCTATTTTTAGCACCTGGCCTCTCAATATTGGCCTCCTTACCTCTTACTTTTCTGGTCTAACAACAGGAGCACTGTGTGGGTGATTCTACCTGGACACCATCTTGACTCCTCTCTCCTCCAATATTTCCTTTGTTTTTGAAGTACTTCTTTTGACATTTCTCTGAGATCAGGTATTCTGAAAACAAATCCTTTAGTCTTCACTTGCATTTAATACTTTTTTGCTGAACATAGAATTCTAGATGTTTTTTAAAAATACTGTTCTATTGCCTTCTGGATTTTATGATATATATGTACAAGGTCTTATGTTATCATACATATATACCATACATATAATTTGCCTATAGATATAGGCAAAACTACACAATGAATATTTTAGGTAGAAATACATATGAACACATGAAGCAAAGCACTAGCATGAGAAAATTCAAAAGGATCACTATCTCTGGAGATAGGAAATGTGACCAGAAACGGATAATGTGGGTTTAATGATAATGACAACATTTTGTTTCTTATGCTGAGTTAGTTTGTCCTTATCACGTTTTAAAAATTATATATACAAATATATCATATTGTAGTTAGAGGAAAAATACATATAGGGACTTTAAAAACTTTGTAGGAAAATGGAATTAAAAGATAAAAATAAAGAATATAAACTTTTTTTCTCAGTAAAAGCTCCATTAAGATCAAGTCACTTTTGTTTAAGTCAATGAGTCCATCTCTAAAGAACTGAGGGCCCTGAGAGTTTAATCCAACCAATGCAACCTTGTTTTATATTATTAGGTTCTGACTCATAGGAAGCAGCCTTGTGAAGAAAGACAGGCTCCCTTTAAAAGGTTTTTTTAAGACTAGAAAACAGAATTAAGTTAGAAGGAGTCAAATAATGACTGTAAGGTAGATGTCTAATGCTTTTTCATCAAAACTGCAAAATTGCTTTTGATACAAGACATGAGCCAGAGTATTGTCATGGTGAAGGACTCTGATGAAACTTTCAGGGAATTTTTCTACTAAAGCTGTCTCAAAACACTCTCATAATGTAGTTGCCTGGGACTAGGAGCTTAAGTGAAGAGGGAGCCTTTATTGGGTGGAAATCAACCAATAGCCATGGGATTATTCTGGGCCCAGCTTTAGAGTTTGGAGCAGACCTGTTCTCTCATTCAGTGTCTTGCCTAGTAGCGAGCCCCACTAAGACTCGGGCATCCCTGGTCTCAAGTAGGCCCCATCTGTCAGCAAGGGAGTACCAAAGGTGAGAGACACCATATCACTGGTTGCTTACACCAGTAGCAATGAGCGTGAGCCAGATGAGGCTGAGCCAGAACCAGAGGAAGAGGAGGTGGCAACCGCTATATCCGAGCCCACTTTAGAGGGCTTGTTTCCTTTTGTCCCTGCACCCAAGGGTCCTGCCTTCCTGCCTCCTCCTCCCCAGATGCTGGCCCCAGACTTTCCTCTGCTGCTGTTGATGCTCCTACCCACAAGAGACTCTGGCTTCAGCCTTCTCCCCCTTTTCCCTTCAACCTAGGATGCTTCCTGCCACCGCCAGGTAAGAGCCCACCTAAGGATGCCGGAGTTGAAGAGGGACTGGGATTTGGGCTGCCCTCACCAAAAAGTCCTGGCCTCTGACCCCCCCATCCATCAGTGGTTCTGCCCCCACGCCTGGGGGTGGGGCTTCCCAAGTCAAAGAAGAGGATAAACCCTTTGAAGGTCGTGACACTGGAGCTGCGCAAGGTTCTAAGGAAGATCAGCCCCCAAAGAAGAAAACTGCCCTTCAAGGATCTGGCAAGGGGACGGCTTTGTCTGCTCTGCTCCCACAACCTGAAAACCTAGCTGTGAAACAGACTAACAGGTTGCTGCTCCTGCCCCACACCTTCTCGCGGAAGCCCTCAGACGGCTCCTCTGACACTACCCCCTCCAGACTGGTTTCTAAGACCAAGCCCTGTTCTCTTGCCCCTGTCGTGGCCATCACAACCACCACTCTGTCGCCCTCTGCCATCAAGGCTACTGCCAGGAGTGCTGCCCTGCAGGTGATGAAGCATCACAGGAGGATGAAGATCGTGATGAAGAAGTAGCCCCCAAGTACATTTTCTCCCTCCCCAACAAGGCTGAGCCAACTGGAGTTGAACCATACCCTTACTCCCTCCCCACTGTCCCCGATGAAGCCAGAGCCTGCCTTCCAAGACAATGCAGTCAAGGGCCGCCTTGAATTCAAGACAGCAGCAGGCCCAAGTGAGGGCCCTTGGGTGCCTCGGATGCCTGAGCCTGGGATGACTGCAGCTATGATCAGTTTTCCACATACAGTGCTGCCAGTGCTGCTGGTGCTTATTATCCGGGTTATTATAGTGGTGGATCCGGCCTGGCTCCTCATACAGGACATTTCCCCAGATGCTTCCTTCATCGATGGTGAAGTATTTAAGCCACTGCAGGACAAGCGGAGCCAAGAGAGGGAGGAGATCAACTTTGTGGAGATCAACCATGATGACCAGCTGAGGATGACCATGTCTTTGACAGAAGAGAAAACCAAGAAGTCATTCAACACAAAGAATGACTTTTTGAGCAGCCCACACACCAGCTGCAGTGGAAACACCAGGTCCCACATCTGATTGAGCAGGGGAAGGAGCGCCGCTGGAGCTGAAGAACATGGGGCTGACAACAAGCTCAGTCGCCAGAGCCAGGCCAAGTACAGACGCCCCAAGATGACCTGCCAGCCCGGCTGGCCAGGACCCCAGCTTTGCCTCTGTGACCCCTGCTCTCAACCCAGGATCTCCTTCCCTGAGCACCCAGCCCACATCTCCGTGAGAATGAACATATTTGATAGATTTTTTCTTCTTAACAAGTTAGAAAACTTGGCTCCTTTCTGTGTGGGAGCTCACATCGACTCACGCGGGACGCCCCAGAAGGGGCCGCGAGTTGATGGGGGCTTTGCTCCCTGGTGGGTGTGATAACATGTGGACTCTCCACTCCTCACCCACCTTTCTCTTTGTTGTTGCTGCTGTGTTCTTAAGCCAGGGATGACTGTTGAAATAAAACCTCCAGGCTGACAGGAGAAAACTCCAAACACTCTCTTCACAAACAGGTGTTGTTGTCCTTCTGTTTTCCAGAAGCCCACCGGTAAACTGCCTTAAGCATCAGAACAAACGTACCTGCTGCCGTGACCGTGTTCCGGAGCAGTCTGTTTTCGCGCAGACTGGAACACTTTCACTCCTGTAGCCGTTGTGTGGTTGTGCTTTGTCTTCAGGACTGTGCTGGTGACGTCATGTGTGGCGGCTAGATTTGATGTCAAATTGAACCTGTGTGAAGGTGTAGGGCCTTGCCATGTTCCCACTGACCTAGGCTCTGCTCAACTCTTCACTGACTAGCTTGTGGTCTCCCTGCATCCCGGTTCACCCGCCTGCGGCATCGGCCTGCAGCTATGAGTCTGAAGAGGGCCCAGCTAGCATCGGACTTATGCACTGCAGTTGGACTGGGCTGGGATGCCTTCCTGATATACAATCACTTAATATAAAGTTCTCTCATACATTTTCCAGACAGATGGTGTCAGCTGCTCCTTTCTGAAAGTCCACAGTCTGTTTAATCTTCTCGACAACACACCGCTGTGAGTGTATCGAGGTTCCTTTCCCTGTCCCACTTTTACAGCATGTGAAGCAACTGAAAGATGGTGACTGGGGTCAGATGCACCCAAGCCACTAAAGTGACAGCTTTCGCTTTACAAATACTTATGAGGTCTTTCGTAGCAGAACTGCTCAATACAGTGTTATGTGATTTCTTGACTGCTGCTTCCATAACACTAATCCGTCCTAGTAGAATGGAATCACTAACAATTTCATTTTTCCCTTCTTCTTTTTTCAGGATGCTGTTCATTTACTTCATATTTAGAACAATCCATTCTGAGGCTGTAGCTTTTTACCTCCACCAATTGAGTGCTTCAAGTTAGCTTCATTTTCAGTAAGCAAGGTTGTGTCATTTGCATATCCTGGGTGGTTAATGAGTCTTCTCTAAATCTTCATACCACATTCTTCTTCATACCATCCAACTTCTCGAATTATTTGTGTAGTATTCAGATTAAATGAGCAAGGTAAAAAAGTTTTACCTAGTAGCATATTTTTTTCCATTTTAAATCATGTTGTATGTTTTAAATTGTTATGTTGTTTGAATGACTATGACATAGTTTTTATTGCTACCATTTTCTTGTGAAAATTCACTTTTTGGGGGTTGAAAATTCACTTCTAATGGCTCCTTCTATACCTTAATAGCCCACATTCCAATTAGGAAAGCAATTCTGCCTGTTGCTGGGTATGCCCATTCGAGTTATGAAAACCGGAACTTGGTAAATGGCTGTATTAGGAGACCCACTGAACCCACTGGCAGACACACCTCAGCTAAAACGTCATTCGTCATCTGAACTCCACGTAACAGACAATCCCTGCTCTCTTTGATGTCTCCTAGAATTAATGTCAATTTAGAGGGAGTTTCAGTACCCTTCTAGAATTCTAATTTCTTTTTTTTACCTAGTGCAGTCACACTAATAAAAGGGGAAGGATAAAACAAGATTCCACATTGTTGACAGTGTAATAGGGTCCTTTCCCAAGGATTATCTAGTCTCCTTGTAATTTAGGGTGTTCTGATCTGTAAACTGGTTCAAATCTGGGAAGTGATTAGGGGCAGTGACTCTCTGCTTCAGTGATTCAAGTTATATTTCTGTTCATTTGCAATAGAACTCTTCTACTTACACAGATTATTTAAAAGACTGGTCATCTAACTATCTTTTAAGGACATTATGACCAACTAGACAACACTGTAGTCTCTGCTACTAAGAGTATTCCGAGCATATTGACTTTGATGTTCATTACAGTAGCCACCTCCATTACCTTTGGTGATTACGTCTAGTGGTTTCCCCTGTCATTCTGGGATTCAATGATCCTTATTGACTTAAGGATCTCGGTCTTTCCACTGTAACATCTGACCTAGAGATAAGAACAGTCAGAGCCCTGTCAAGGGTGCTGAGGCTTCCCTCATAAATTTATTCTTCTTAGTCTGAAAAATTGGACATTTGCGAATCAGAGTGTGGTGAACTTGGCATGAACTTTATTCTAAAGTTTCAGTCTTCCAAAGCCTTTGAACACTTTCTTCCTCAGCATACCAAGCCAGTGTTGGCAGTTGAACTTCACCCAGTGTTGGCCACCTTTCAGGCCGTATTTGAGCAAACCAATCAAACTGTTGAGAGTCCTTTCTAACCCTCAAGCTGCCACACTCAATGCAGAATCTCTTATCAACAAATTTGGCCAATGAACTTTTTGTTCTTTCCACCAATCTCCCACACCTTTAATTTCCATTCTTATACATAGTTCCCAATTTTTATGCCCGTACGAATTAGGAACATCTTGGGAGTGCACTCCGGTTCCTCGTGGATTATCATTTGTCCCTCACTTTTTGGAGCTGACACTTAAGCTACGTGTCTGGACACAAAGAGAGCTCATTGGGATAGAGTCTGAGGAGAAACAGCAATGTCTTTGAAGACAGCTACTTTAGGAGAAGTCAATGTTAACTTTAGACAACATGTGGGTGAGTCTCTCAGACAAAGTTTTATTGGCAAAGACGATTCTGTAAAAACAATTGGCTCAATGTCTTCCGCTTTCCTAGGATCTACCCATGTATCCCCGTTCTGCCTTCAGGACTCCATTCCTTCCCAACTTGAGCTGGCAATTTGAAGCCTGAGCACATCCTTTCCTTTCCTGCCTTTCCAACCAGTACAACCAGATAAATTTACCACTCTGACAAAAATGTTTTAAGATATAAATACATTAAATAACTTTGTCTTTTACAAGTACTTGATACTTGCATGTCTATTGCAACTTCACACTTTACCATTGGACATAGAGCCTCGAGGACCTTTCCATCTAATTACAGAACCAGTTCCCCAAACCGCAGGATCCATTGAGAAAAGTATCCATGGGATTTTGTTTTTCTAGAACTACTCGTAGTATTAAAATCTGTAGGCAGTTGAGTTACCTAAGAGACAGACCAATTGGTATGTAAGTGAGTCAATCTACATTATTCACAGATTTCATATTTGTAAGTTCACCTACTTGCTAAAAATATTTGACATTTTCACAGACAAGTGTCCTTTATGCATGTCCATAAAGCAGTGACAATTCCCAATAAAGGCCAAAAAACAAAGCTGGTATGGTGTTCATAGGTACTTTATAGAACATAACTAGTGTGAATAACAAGAACCAGTTGTGTAGTGTGTGTGTGTGTGTGTGTGTGTGTGTACACAGTGAGAGAGGGATTTATTTAAGGAACTAGCCCACATATTTGTTTGTGTGTCTAGCAAACCCAGACTCTGTAGGACAGGTTGGCAGGCTGGAGACTAAGGCAGGATTTTAAGTTGCAGCCTGATAGCAGAATTCCTTCTGTAGAAAATCCACCCCACCCCAGCGTTTTATTCCTTTTCAAACTTCAATTGATTGTATGAGGTCCACTCATACACGTTACAAAAGGCTTTTAGTAAGGGGATTGCCCTCACTTAAAGTCAAATAACTGTAAATGTTACCTACATGTACCACATACCTTCATAGCAGCACCTAGATTCCAAAACCAAAACAACAACAACAACAACCAAAAAACACCCATAGCTACAGAGTCAACTGCAACTCATCACAACTTTATAGAACAGAGCAGAATTGTCCCATAAAGCTTCCCAGGCTGTAATATTTATAGACGCGATTGACATATCTTTCTTCCCTAGAGAACCTGGTGGATTCAATGATTTGTAGCAGAACACCGAACAGTTGTGCCACCAGGGCTCCATAGACCTAGATTACGGTTTGGCTGAGTGTCTATGCACTAGAGTCTATCCAAGGATCCTAGTGGCCCAATGGGTAAGCATTCAACTGATAACTAGAAAATTTGGTCGTCTGAACCCAGCAGATTATCGATGGAGGAAAGATGTGGTTCCCATAAAGATGAAAGCCAATTCAACTGCTGTTGAATGGATAGCTAATTGCTCTGTAAACCTTTAACCACACAAAAAAAGTTAAAAATAAAATAACTGGCTAATGCAAGCCTTAAAAAATGTTTTCCTATAACAGTATATAACAATTTCCATTTCTTAATCGTTTCTTATTTTGTTCATTTGGTAGCTCAGTTTTCAAAAAAATTCAGTGTACATCCGATTATGCTGCTTTTACTCATTTGAAAATGATAACCTGGCAAACCCATGGGGCAATTCGACTCTGCTGTTGAGGCCACTGAATCGAGGGTGATTTGATGACACACGAAAGAATGACAACAAATGGTCAAGCCACGATGACACAGGAGACTATTACAATTTGGTTCTGGTTTCACTTTAGAAAGAGAGTAAACATCTTGAAGTCTGTGCCATCCCAGGAAATATCTAAGAATGCAATTGTGTGTAGAGACCTGGTGGACAGTACAGACAGCTAAACTACTAAACGAGAGAGCTAGTCCACCTGTCAGCTGAGGAAACACACTGCTCCTCTCAGAATTCCTCCTGGACACGAGTGAAGAGCAACAGGTGGGTTTGTTCCCAGGCCACACTCTGGAATGGGTAGTGCTGCAGGTCTAATGAACCTGAGTCGGTGACAGCTGTTCTCTGTTCTGGAGCCATGCATCCACATCAAGTACATCCATATTAGCAAGAAAGCCTATGGATTTGCCTTAAAGTCATCTTGGTCATGGTTATGATACTTGGATATGTAAAAACAATTTAGAAACAAAACAGTATCATTTCTCTGGCAAGTAATTGAAACTATGCACTGAGAGAGTTATGTACTGCTTTCAAAGAGATAAAGAAAAAAATTCCACTGCTGAATACCAGGGAGGGATGGCTGCAACCCTGTGGTACAAACGTCGTCCCTGGAAACAATCAAGGTTGAGAATTTCCACAACTAAGAGACTAAGTGAAAAGCAATTTCACCTTGGAAACTAAGACCTGCTCATACCCTTCTTGTCTAGAGTCATTATCTAACACACAACACCAGTATTTTAATGTTAATTCTCTAGAATGACTTCTTTTGAATCATTTACAAAACTACTATACTTGTCACAAAAAGTAACCCCATTATGCTTTGTTTCCATTTTAATTATTGTTAACCCTGATTTGAATGTAATTAAACAACTTTAACTAAATGGTTTTAACTCACTACATGTACATTTGAAAATCTTGATATGTAATATTACATACAATTTTAAGAAACTATTGTTTGCATTAACTTATTTTAACCATGTGAATTGATTCTGCAATCTTTCTTCCTAGAGACAAAATTAGTATATTTAAAAACAATCATTCACATTTGCGTAGGTACAGTCAAAGAAGACTGAACATGTTAGATACACAGCATTCCTCACAGTTTCTGGCTAAGAGTAATTCGTTCTCTAATCTCTCCAACTCGCAGTTTTAAATTTAGGAGGCGCGGGGTGGGGTGAGGGGGCTGGGGAGTTGAGAAAGCAAAACTCTTGTTTTTCCAAAAACTACAGTCCTTGAAACATTCCCACAGATGCATTCTTCCACTGGAGGTGTAGTGGTTACCTGCTGGGCTGCTAACCGTGAGGTCAGCAGTTGAGAAACCACCGGCTGCTCCAAGAAATGGAATCCTGGAAGAGTCGAAGAGCATTTGAATATACACGACTGCAGCAGTTTGCATAGGAAGTGTTTTTTGTTTACCCTTATTTAAACATGGTATGAAATAAGAGGGTCAAATATCAGAGTCACTGCTTGGAATAACTGTTTTCTAGTGCTCTTCAGCTTTTTAGAAATCTCATACTTGTGCATATTACTTATGCTTAGCAGGGTCACCTTACAATGTTTATTGATGAGCAGTGCTTGCCTTCCTTGGCTCATGGTACATATGATATAAATAAAAATGAAGAGCCAACTCTAGACCCTTGAGTTGATTCCCACTCATAAAGATTCTATAGGCTAGAACACAACTGCCCCATAGGGGTTTCAAAGCTGCAATCATTATAGAATCAGACTCCCCGTCTTTCTCCAGGCTTGTGTTTGAACTGCTGACCTTTTGGTTACCAAAAGGTGGTGTCACCACCACCACCACCAAATAACCCACTGCCATCCATCCAGTCATTCTGACTCAGAATGAGCCTACATAGATAGGGTTTCCATGACTCTAAATCTCAAAAAATAAGTTTAATATTTTGATGTGAATTAGGTTGGAATTTAAATTTCAGATCATCATTTTTGTATTCAACAATTTATCAAACCTCCCAATAGCTTGCCCTGTCTCCCTGGCCTTTTTGGTTCTTTTGTTCCTCTTTGGTCATGGCTTCCCTTTCATCCAAGTCAACACTTGGATAGACAGACAGATAACTAATTGATAGATGATAGATCGATCAGCTCTCTCTAACGTATTGCTTCCCCTACTCTTCCTTCCTTCCCCTCCCACCATAGTAACCATCAAAGATTTTGTGTGTGTGTGTGTGTGGTGTGGAGGGAGAGGGGGGGGGTTGAAAATCTTTGCTTTTTCTTTTATAGCAGTGGTCTCATACAATACATATGCTTGTGATCGACTAATTTTACTCAGCATAATGTCCCCCAAATCCATTCACATCATGAGGTGGTTCAGAGTTTCATCATTATTCTTTAGTAAAGTGTACTCTTTTGCATATATATATACACACCAAAGTTTGCTTATCTATTCTTTCACTGATGGGCATTTAGGTTTTTTCCTTTTTCTTGCTATTGTAAATAGTGCTGTGGTAAACATGGTGTGCATATAGCTGGTCATACTTTGCACCTATTTCTTTAGGATATATCCAAAGTAGTGGGATTTGGAAGGCAGCTACCTGGTCAACTGACTGGAAGATATTCACATTTGTGCCAATTGCAAAGAAAGGTGACCCAACAGAATGATCAAACTATAGACTGATATCATTGATACTGCATAAAAGTAAAATTGTGTTTAAGATCATCCAACAACGGTTGCAGCAGTATCTTGACAGGGAACTGCCAGAGGTTCAGGCTGGATTCAGAAGAGGAAGTGGAACAAGGGAGATCATTGCTGATGTCAGATGGATCTTGCCTCAAAGCAGAGAAGACCAGAAAGATGTTTACTTGTGTTTCATTGACTATGCAAAGACATTCAACTGTGTGGACCATAATAAACTGTGGATAACCTTGAGAAGAATGGGATTCTGGACCGCTTTATTGGGCTCATTTGGAACTGGGACATGGATCCAGAGGCATGTGTGTGAACAGAACAAGGAACACTGCATGGTTTAAAATCAAGAAAGGTGTGTGTCAGGGTTGTATCCTCTCACCATACTTGTTCAATCTATATACAGAGCAAATCATCAGAGAACCTCCATTATAGAAGAATTAGGCATCGGGGTCAGAAGACTTATTAGTAACTTGTGATATACTGATAACACAGCCTGGCTTGCTGAAAGTGAGGAGGAATTGAAGCACAATCAGGGCTTGTAGCCTTCTGTGTGGATTATAGCTCAATGTAAGGAAGACAGAAATCCCCACAACTGGACTATTAGGTAGCATCATGGTAAATGGAGAAAATGTTGAAGTTGTCAAATTTTGTCTTACTTGGATCCACAATCAGTGCTCATAGAAGCACCAGTGAGGAGATCAAAAGACATACACCTCTTTAGAGTATTGAAGAGCAAGGATGTTACTTTGAGGACTAAAGTGAACCCGACCCCGGCCATGGTATTCTCCACTCTTCATATGCATGTGAAAGTTGGACATTAAATAAGGAAGACTATAGAAGAATAAATGTATTTGAATTGTGGTGTTGGAAAAGAATATTGAAAGTACTGCTAAAAGGACCAACTGATCTGTGTTAGAAGAAGTAAGACTAGATTGTAACAGAGGCAAGGATGGCAAGACTTTGTCTAACATACTTTGGACATGTTATCAGGAAAGACCAGTCCCTAGAGAAGGACATGCTTAGTAATGTAAAGGGGTAGTTAACCAGATGGACTGACACAGTGGCTACAACAATGAGCTCAGGCATAGGCCAATTGTGAGGATGACGTGGATCCTGAAGTTTTGTCCTGTTGTGCAAAGGATTGCTATGGATCGGAGCCCACTCGATGTCACCTAACAACAACAACAAGGCATTTCTAGTCCTAGTTGTTTAAAGAAATGCCGTGTAGCTCTGCACAGTGGTTCTGCATATATCTACAGCCCCACCAGCAGTGTATGTGGGTCCAGTCTCCCCACATGTTATTTTGACCAGTGCTGGTCTGAGGTGTCTTACTTGGATCCACAATCAGTGCTCATAGAAGCAACAGTGAGGAGATCAAGACATACAACACCTCTTTAGAGTACTGAAGAGCAAGGATGTTACTTTGAGGACTAAAGTGAACCCGACCCCCGCCATGGTATTCTCCACTCTTCACACTTGCTTGGTTTGCACTTCTTGGGTGACTAGTGATGCTCAGCATTGCTCCTTATGTTTGCTCCCTATCTGGATGTCTTTGTGGGGGACATGTCTACTTATGTCCTCTGCCAATTTTTTAATTGGATTGTTCATCTTTCTCTTGTTGAAGTGTTATAGGTTTCTGTAGATTTGAGAGATCACTCCCTTATCCGATTCTGACTCTTAATGATCCTTCCTCTTAGGACAGTGTGAAACTATCCCTGTGACTTTTGAAGGCTGTACATCTTTCAGGGAGCAGAAAGCTTTATCTTTCTCCCACAGAGCAACTGGTGTGATCAAACTACTGGTAGAGTAGTAGCCCCCCACAATCAAATGGGTCCAAGGGGCAGTTGTGCAATTGAGGGATAGATTAAGGAGATATCAGACAAGATAAAGAATGCAAAGGCTCACCTCCACCACCATGACTTCAGGAGCTAGGTCCATGCAGAGCGAATATATTTTCAACAGAGGCTTATGTACTCTAGGGTGTGCAATCCCCCCTAATTACAGGTAACCACGTATGTAACAAAGTGGGCTGTACTGTAGCCCTAAAAGGTCCCTGAGTTCATTGGAGGAGTAACCTAACACCAGTGTCTGTGGCAGGGAATGGGGAGTGGCTGTCTCCAGGACCCAGATAGCAAGGGCACGTGTCTGCTCCTATATTTAAAGCTGCCGGTTAGATAGCTATCAGCCATGGGCTTGTAAGAGGTAATTTTAAGGGAGCACTATTATGGAAGGATATAATGGGGAACAATATTAATTATGAGAATGTCATTGGGGCGGTGTTTAACTCCCCATGGTGAAGGCCTCTCTCCACCCCAGAAACCCAGCCTGCAAGGCTTCTCTTAATATATGAGAATAAAGGAGTCATCCATATACACTCTCTTCCCGTTGTCTGTTTCCCACACTACTAACCTTTCTGTTACTAGCCCAACTGGTATCTGCAATGCCACCTGAGCCCTAGCATCTCTATAGGGTTCTATATAGACAGTATTTCTTTATGGGACAGAAAACCTCATCTTTCTCCCAAGGAACTGCTGATGGGTCTGAAATGCTAATCTTGTAATTAGTAGTCAAACACTTAACCCACAGAACCACTAGGTTGCCTAAAGTAGATACATACATAGATAAAGCCCTATTTTTCTGCACCACTTATTTAAGACACTGTCTTTACTCCACAGTTATGAAGTGTCATATACAAGGTATATACATATGCATGTTTCTCGATTCCCTATTCCATTCCAATGACATCTTTGTTTTACTCTCCACCATTACCTCATATTTAACCATTATAGTTTTATAATAATTCTTGAAATCTGGTACACCAAGTCCTCCCAGCTATTTTTACTTCAAAGTGGCCTAGTTATATGTGGTCTTTCCTACTAAATGAAAGAATTTAGCCCAACAAGTTAAGATTTAGACAGGGAAAGCATGAAATAAATATATTAATTTAATAAAAATCAACATTTCTGTAATATGTCTTCTCATTCATAAATATGGTATTCTATTAGGCTTTCTTTAATGACTTTCAATAAAATTTTGCTATCTTTCCTGTAGAAGTGTTGTACATCTTTTGATTCTTTTTTGAAATTTTAACTCTTAAAGGTAACTTTAAAAAATATTTTCTACTTGTTTGCTGATTTGTCTATTTATGATGCTAGACAGAAATATTTTAAAAATTATTTATATGCAATTTGTAACTGCCAAAAGAAATTTACTTCCTGGAAATTTTGAGAGTTTTGAAGTTTCCTAAGTGTATAATGTTATTTTAATAATGATCATTTTCTTTTTTCCTCCTCATGAGATATACTTTCTTACATTATTGAATGAAGACCTCCAGCACAATATTCAGTAATATGTGAAAAGACCTAGGATTAAAACATGCTCAGCATACCTAAATGGAGAGAGCTGAAGAAAAATGTCAAATGAAACCCAGGATTGACAGATCTATAGGGACAGTAAATAGAATAAAGGTTTTGGTCAGGGGGGCGGGTGGTGGTGGTGGTGGGGTGGCTAGCAGGGAGACGATGTCAAGGAGTGCAGCAACAAAAAAAAATCTTTGGGAACTGATTGTGGAAGCAATTGTATAATTCTGCTTAACACGATTGAACTATGGAATGATAAATGTATTAACTCTCAATTAATTAAAAAAACCCCACATAGATCCAGGAATGGGTTTGGGTCTCCCACTAAATACTAGCTCCAACTTAAAAAATAATTAGTTCTTACATCATGGCCTTGTTTAATTCTTGCCCCCAGGGAGGGAACACAGAAGATATGGGTACTATAGCAAAATGTGGCAAAGAAATTAGATGGTGCCTATCTATCAGATAAAATAACACCTGGGGTCTTACATGCTTGTCTCTAAGTAAGCAGCTATCTAAGTGAGGTATCAACTAAGTCCACATGGAAGAAGCACACCATCCTCAGTTACTGAAGGAATGTACCATATAACTTAAAGTTGAAGGAGGGATTTGTATCAGGGCCTAAGTTATGAGAATCCGGTTTGCTATGGATAACAGTGGAGCCCAGGATCCATTTGTCAGAACTATATAGGAAATAAGCTTCCGGTGAATTCCCTCTATCCACAATGAAAGGATGGAAAGAAGGGGTCACTAAACAGAGTGTACTGAAGAGACAAGTATGGAAGCTCAAAGGCATAAATCTGACTTGAACAGTTAAGACTTTGTTTGTTGATCCCCTCTCAAATGCATACTGGACTCAATCTGGTGTTTAACATTTGCTATATTTTTGTTTTGTTTTGATTGTTCGTTTTAAGAGTGTAGCTCACAGGTGGTCACTCTCTTGAAGTTGTGTTATATGTTTTTCTGTGGTTCAGCAAACAGAATAAGGATTTTTTTAGGGGGATGCACAGTGGGGATGGGGGAGATAAAAGAGAGGTTATATGGAGTCCAGGAAGAAAAAGAATCTTTGGAAACTGATTGTGGTAGCAGTTGTACAATTCTATTTGATGTGACTGAACTTTGGAATGATATATTTTTTAAAAAGAGAGGAAAACTTCAAATCTCAGGTTGCAATTTTGAAAAATTCTATGGGCTAAATATTGACTGATACAGGAAGCATCAAAAGAAATAGAAAACCCTGCTACCCTGCCAACCTGATACAAATGTAACTGTAGCTGGAGAGTCAGAGCTGACCAGAGATCCATGAGCAGGCCAGGGATCCAGAGTGGGCCAGAGGTCTGGAGCAGGCTGGAAATCCGGAGGAGAGCTCCTCTCATCCTGTGGATGCTGAGCTAACTCAGTTTCTGAGGATATCCCCAGCCAATGGCAGCCAGTGGACAGTGTCCACCCTCACATCCCCTTCCAACCCCAAACATCAGAAATACAGCCAGTGTTACCTTGAACAACAAAATGCATTATGCACAAATTGTTTATCATTTCTCTGTAATGATCCTGAATACAACCAATACAATACCAGTTACCAAAAAAAAAAAAGATTAAAAAAGAGTCACTGTACCAAGAACTGAGCAAGAACTGAAAGTGCTGAAGGAAGAAATTCAAGGTGCACTGAAAGCATTAGCCAAAAACAAGGGCCTAGGGAATGATGGAATACCAACTGAAATGTTTCAACACACTGATGGAGCACTGGAAGCACTTCCTCCTCTGCACCAGGAAATGTGGAAGATGACTACTTGTCCAAATGCCTGGAAGAGATCAACATTTTTACCCATTCCAAAGGAAGGTGACCAAACAGAATGCTTGAATTATAGAACAGTATCATTAATATCACATGCAAATAAAATTCTGCTGAAGAAAATTCAACACTGGTTGCAGTAGTACATTGATAGGGAGCTGACAGTTTCAGGTCAGATGCAGAAGAGAATATGGAAAAAGGGATACCATTGTTGATGTCAGATGGATTTTGGATGAAAGGAGAGCATACCATAAAGATGTTTACTTGTGTTTTATTAACTATGAAGGCATTCATCTGTGTGGATCATACAAATTATGTCTAGCCTTAAGAAGAATGGAAATTCCAGACTTCAATGTGCTTATGGGGGAACTTGTACACAGATCGAGAGGCGGTTGTCCAAACAGAACAAGGGATACTGCATGGTTCAAAATCAGGAAAGATGTACATCCGGATTATATTCTCACCATATTTATTTACTCTGTATGTGGAACAAATGATCAGAGAAGTTGTATTATATGAAGAATTTGGTATCAGGATCAGAGGAAGGCTTAGAACAACCTGCGACATACAGATGACTCCAATCTTGCTTATTGAAAGTGAGAAGAATTTGGAGCACTACTGATGAAATTCAAGGATTGCAGCCTTCAGTATGGACTACAACTCTATCAATGTAAAGAATATAGAAATGTTCACGATTGGAGGGAACATCATGAAAAAACAGAAAATGTTGACTTTTCATGGATTTTGTCTTGCTTGGATCCACAATGCTATGGAAACAGTAGTCAAGAGTTCAAAAAACGTGTTGCATTAGGTAAATCTGCTGCACAAGCCTTCTTTATAAAGTGTTGAAAAGGAAGGATGTTACTTTGAGCAATAAGATGCCCTTAACCCAAGCCATGGTATTTTCAATGGCCTCGTGCATGTGAAAGTTGGATGTTGAATAAGGAAGGACCGTAGAACAATCAAAGAATTTGTGTGCTGGCAAGGAATACTGAAAGTACCAAGGACTGCTAAAAGGACCAACTACTTTATTTGGAAGAAGTACAACCATGGTGCTCCTTAGAGGCAAGGATGGCAAGATTCTGTCTTACATACTTTGCATTGTTGTCAAGAGAGACCAGTCCCTAAAGAAGGACCTCATGCTTAGTAATGTAGAGGGGCAGGGAGGTTCGCAACAAGATGGATTGACACAGTGGCTGCAACAAAGTCATCAAGTGTAGGAACAAGTGGGAGGATGGTGCAGGACCAGACAGTTTCATTCAATTGTGCATGCGGGGTCCCTATGGGTTGGAATTGACTGCAAGGTCCCTAATTACAGCAGCAGCAACATATGGCTCTAAGTAAAAACAGCTTTCTTTTTCTCAGATTTACATGATGATTTAATCCTCTGGTCACATTGCACTGATTGTGTTCCAGTACAATGCTGAACAGAAGTAGGCATTCTTGGTTTGTTTCTGATACTCAAGAAGAAGTACTGCTTTCTCATTAATTGTGACCTTTTGCTTTAATTCTTTAATAAGTATTCTTTATCAAATTGGCAAAATTCCCTTGTATTACTACTTGCTTAGGATTTTGTTAGATTTAGGTGATAAATCTTAAACATTTTCTGTGTGATTATTGAGACTATCATTTAGTATTTCTTTTAAGTTTTGTGTCTATTTATTTGGAATAGGTATCTTTTAAGTAACACACAGTTGAGTACTGCCTTTTTATCCAATCTGTCAATTAATACCTTTAAATGATGAGTATTTAGGTCATTTGTATATAATGAAGTTAGTATCATTGGTGTTAGATGCTGTTGAGTGGGCTCCCATTTATAACTAACCCACGTACAACAAAGGGAAACACTGTCCAGTCCTATGACAGCCTCAAAATTACTGCACTTGAACTCACTGTTACAACCACCGTGTCAATTCATCCCCTTGAGGGTTTTCTGTTTGCTGACCCTCTCCTTCACCAAGCATGGTGTTCTTTTCCAGGGATTGACCTCTCCTGCTAACATGTTCCAAGTACACAAAAATAAGTCTTGTCATCCTTGATTTTCAGGAGCACTGTGATTGTATTTCATCCAAGAAAGATCAGTTTGTTCTTTCGGCATTTTCAATATTGTCCATCTGCAGTCATTCTTATTCATGGTCTAGACTTCACATCCGTATGAACTGATTCGAGCACTGTGACTGCCATCAGGCGCACCCCAATCCTCCAAGTGATTCTTTGCTCCTTAATCCGTGAAAGAGCTCTTGTGCAGCAGACTTGCCCAATGCAACTGACATCATTTGTTTTCCCTCTCTGTTCCCCCGCCCCCCACAAAAAGGTAATAGTGCCCTCTTTGAGTTCTTGAGAAAAAAACGGCTAAGTTGCTATGTATATTTTTGAATTAAACAATCTTTGCTATTATTTTGAAGGAGCCCTGGCGACATAATGAATACAGGTTGGGCTGCTAACCGCAAGCAAGGTCAACACTTGAAAGCCACCAGCTGCTCCCTGAGAGAAGGACGGGCTTTCGATTCCAGCAAATAGTCTAGTCCCTATGAATGACAATAGACTGCATCGCAGTGAGTTTTGAGTTGGTATGCTACTATTCATCTATTTTATCATCTTTATTTTTCACCTACCTTTGGATTTCTTTTTTTAAATTTATTAATTGGGAATTAATACATATATTTTATCACCCCATAGTTCAATCACATCCAGCAAAATTGCACATTTGCTAACACAGTGTTCAAACATTCATTTTCTACATGGACTCCTTGACATTGTCTTCCCCTCACCCCACCACCACCACTGTCCCCCGTGCCCCCCCAAAGCCCTTTTTATACTTTGTCTTTCTAGGTTCATCAATCCTGGATTTCATAAACCGAAACACACAAAACGTTCAACACAACTTCAAGATGGTGACTCACAATAACATAACACCTCAGATATACCCAAATATGTACAAAAAAACCCAAGCCAAATAAACCAAAAATACAGAAAATTTTGGAAACCAGGTCAGATCCAGCATGCATCATAGGGGGGATCTGCTGACACAGTTTTAACTGTTGACATCAAATTTATGCCTTTGATCTTCTATACTCAACCCTTTAATGCACTCTGTTTAGTTAGCACTTCCTCAGCTTCCTCAATTGTGAATAGAGGGAGTTCACCGGAGGCTTATTTCCTATGTAGTTCCACAAATGGGTCTTGGGCTCCCACTGTCATCCATAGCCTTCTGCAAACCAGATTCTCACACTTTAGGCTCTGATACTCATCCTTCCTTCAATTTCATAATTACATGCTTCAGAATCCTTTGGTGACTGATGATGACATGCTTCTTCCATGTGGACTTAGTTGACACCTCACTTAGATGGCTGCTTGTTTGGAGACAAGCCTTTGAGACCCCAGACGCTATTTTATTACACTGTGGGGACTGCAACCATATACAAAAATGTATATGAATTGTTGAATGGAAGCACAATTTACTCTGTAAACTTTCACCCAAATTAAAAAAAAGAGAGACTGTGAATAAAGACATCAAAAGTTATATTTCAGATAGATAATAAAAATTTAATAGTAATATAAAATAAATGTATAAAAATCAAGTATTTACTTTTGGATGTCAGAAGGAATATATGCAACAACTTCAACATAGTACTGATAGTACTGCAAGAGAAATGATTTTATTTTTCAAATTCTAGATTGTGCCTGTCTGGCAGTTTGTATACAGAGGTTCTGAAATTCAGCTTTCATTACTAAAATCATCTAAACTTTAGACATATCTAATGAAACCAAATAATACCATTGGCTACTGTAGCTGAAGTCGTATAGTCATCATCTTAATGACCCAAGCAAGTCGTCTCAGAATAAGTAAGCAAGGCAAACTTTCCCTTTGAAACTAGTTACTAAACCTGTGACAAGGTCAAAGTAAAAATTATTTATCTCTCTTTTTTAACTTCATAATGCCCTTGAAGCACATACATTGAGATGAAGTTAAAAACCAAAGAGCAACTTTAGGTTACCTGCTTGGTCAACGTTAAAATTAACATATTAATTTTTAGAAACACTATATTACTGGTTCTGGTCCTTGAATGGAATTAACCAACCTTTAAAATATCAGAATAAATTTGCTATTTTTTTTTCATAATCAAATATTCCAATGATTTCTAAGTGCTTTTGTAGCCTGTTTACAATGAGCTAGTTTAGGAGATACACTGGGTGGAAAAGAAATTATTATATAAATTTTAAGGCTTAAAAATTCCATTCTCAAATTGTAAATATTTAAACAGAGCCCTTGACAAGGTTATTTAATAAAGACTTGCTGCAAAGGATGAAAACAAGTACTAGATGGGAGGGGGCGAGGGAGAGCCATGCTTAGATCCTTAAATGAAAATCCATGAGGCAGGTCTTTCTCATGAAGAATAGGTAATTCTTTCAGCCTTAAGATATTTGCAAATGTCAGGGTGACCTTATTGCATGATAAATCTTTTAAATTACTGTCCATTTCTGGGTCAATGTCTCTTCAACTTTGGTTGGATGATTTAACACGGTAAATATCTGTGTTACTATAGAACTCAATGAACAGCATAAAATAAATATTAGATTTATAGTTGAAAATGGCTTGTTTCTCCATCTCTTTCATGCATGCAACATGCCCATGTTAAATCTGATACTCTTTCGATATAAATGATTGCTATTATTTTTCACTGGAGCTTGTTTTTGTGATAAACTGAGTTCAAATGCAGTCATTCATCCAGGTAAGGTTTAAGAAATACCGAGTCAGGATTATTCATCATTATCTGTTGAGAAAAGAATGAAGAATTAGATCCCTTCATTGCAAATCAAATTGTATCTATCATTCTTTCTTACACTAAAAGAGTTCTACTGTAATATTTGGGTTTACATTTATTTTACTTTGTTGGTGTTGTGATTATGCACAGCAAGACATATACTCATTCAAATTTTTACAAGTCTGCTTCAGTTTTTGAGTTGTGTAATACTTCTCTTGACTATTTCCAAATTTAGTGTAATTCTCAGTGTTGTTAGTGTTAGCTGGTCAAGTCAGTTCTGCCTCACAGTGACCAAACTCAACAGAATAAAATACCTCCAAGTCCTGCACCCTCCTCACAATTGCTTTTCTGTTTCAGTCCATTGTTGTAGCCATGGTGCCACCCCATCTTGTCAAAGGTCTGCTTCTTTATTATAATGATAAATACTGACTAGAAAATACTCAGACCGTACAATAAAGCACAAAGTAAGAATCAAAAACTACTCAGATGTCAGGTTGCTGTCAATTGATTTTGACTCCTGGCTGGTGTCAGAGCAAAATGGTGTTCCATAGGCCTTTCAATGCTGAATTTTCTAAAGAAGTTCCCCATGCCTCACTTCAAGGGTGTTTGTGAGCAGTCTAAATTCCAACTATAGCAGTTGAATGTTAACCAACTATTTGCAGCATTCAGGCAGTCTGAGTCAAATCTAAGTAAATCCAATCTTTATGGGAGAAGAGAGCCTCATTTTTTTCTATGGAGTCACTGGTTGATGTTCAACCATTTCAGGTTGAAATGATCAAAACCCGGTAGAGGGGAGGAAGATATTTAATGGCACTGACGGCATTGTCAGCAAGTAAAGTTCCAGAATTGATGGAATCCTAATTGAGATGTTTCAACAAATTAATGCAACATTGGAAGCGTTCACTTTTTGTCTATGCCAAAAAATTTAGAAGGCAGCAACCTGGTCAACTGAGTGGAAGACATCCATATTTGTGCTCCTTACAAAGAAAGGTGATCCAACAGAACTTGGAAATTATACAACAATTTTATTACTATTACTCAAGTAAAATTCTGTTGACAATATTTTTTAAATGCTTGCAGTAGTAAATCAACACAGAAATGCCAGTGACTCAAGGCAGATTCAGAGGAGGATGTGTGTGGTGCAGCGATTTACTTGATATGGCTCTCCTAGCCATGGTCTGTGACTTCTACCAAATAGAGGGGCCAAAGGAAGGGAGAGAAGTAAGAGAAGATACTAATAGGATTATGTGACTCAGTTATGAGTGATTAACAGAGTTAATTGTGATTGGAAAAACAAAGAAATTCAATAAGGTGCTTGTTCAGCTTTTTCAACCTGCTGAGTTTAAAATGAGTATCTCAGAAGTGGGTAAGAGAATATCACTACCATTAAGAGAAAAAAGCCAAGACTGAAGTGAGTCTTTTGGACCCCGAGATTCCAGTGCTTTGAACCTCCTTGATTGGGGAACAGTAACACCAGAGGAGTGGCAGCAGCAGAACCAGAGCACTAAACAGAGTTGTGTGTCTCCTGGGCCATGGAAAGAATAGGAAAAGTATAGAGAATAATATGCATCCCTCTATGTACGAAAGGCTTACTGACTTTAGCAAATTCTCTCTCATATTTCAAAATCCAGCTCAGATTTTTTTCTCCATGAAGACCTATACTGCTAACTTTCCTTCCTCCAATACAGCAGGATCAGTACTTTATATAATATATATACTTTATTGCTTCTACTGCTACATTTATCACATTGTGGATACCGATTTTTTATAATTATAAAATATTTGAGACCCCAATCCCAACTACTTGAACAGCAGCCTCTCCCCGAGAAGAATTTACTTCAGAGGACAGCACTGAAGCTAAAGCTCAGGGAGAGGGACATGTTTGATCAGAGCACACAGGAACAACTGAAGTGGGAGGAAGAGAGAGTGGAGCACATCCTGGCCCACCAAGCCTTGAGGAGGATATCCCTGCTCAGAGCAGCCAATGCACAGAGAAGACCAGATGGCCGGCCGACTACGAAACCTGACTTCCCTCACTGACCCATAGCCCTCCAGGGGACAACACTGGAGACCCAGTGTGAGAATTGCACCGATCCCACCACACCGCGGCAAAACACTAGGGCGTGCAACAGGACAGCAAGGGGAGCAAAGCAAGGAAGTCCCAAGGGAGTACCAAAAATAGACTTTGGGGCCAGGGTGTGACACCCCATCAGACTCGAAGGGAAAACACTCCTAAGGGTCAACAAACAGACTTTGAACTATTTACAGGCTTTTCTTTTTTTGTCATTGGTTTTTTTTTGTTGTTTTGTTTTGTTTTCTTTTGTTGCCTTGTTTGTTTTTTCTTGTTTTTGTGCATGTTATTAACTCTGCAGGTCTATCTAGATAAGATAGGCAGGATAACAATCTGGAGGAGAAAACAAAGGACCGATGGTTCCGGGGGACATGGGTGAAGGGGAGGTGGGGGAAAGGAAGTGGTTATAACAAATCAAGGGACAATGGAACAACAAGTGATCCAAAATCAGTGGTGAGGAAGGTATAAGAGGTCTGGTAGAACTTGATCAAGAGGAATTACTGAAACCCAAATGAGGCTGAGCATGATAGTGGGACAAGAGGAAAGTAAAAGGAAATAGAGTGAAAAATTAGGAGGCAAAGGGTATTTATACAGGTTTAAATACAGGCATGTACACATGTAACTATATTTATATATGAGGATAGGGAAATAAATATATGTGCATATATTCATAGGGTAAGTATTAAGGTAGCAGATGGACATTAGGCCTCCACTCAAGTACTCCCTCAATGCAAGAACACTTTGTTCTATTAAACTGGCATTCCATGATGCTCACCTTCCCGACACGATCACTGAAGACAAAGTGGATGCATAAGCAAATGTGGTGAAGAAAGTTGATGGTGGCTGGCCATCAAAAGAGATACCATGGTGTCTTAAAGGCTTGAAGATAAACAAGCAGCCACTTAGTTCAGAAGCAACAAAGCCCACATGGAAGAAGCACACCAACCTGTGTAATCATGAGGTATTGAAGGAATCAGGTATCAGGTATCAGGTATCAGGCATCAAAGAACAAAAAATCATATCACTGTGAATGGGGGGAGGGAGTGGGGAGTGGAGACCCAAAGCCCATCTGTAGACAACTGGACATCCCCTTACACAAGGGCCAAGGGGAGGAGACGAACCAGTCAGGGTGCAGTGTAGCAACGATGAAACATACAACTTTCCTCTAGTTCCCAAATGCTCCCCTCTCCATTATCATGAACCCAATTCTACCTTACAAATCCTGCTAGACCAGAGGATGTATACTGGTACAGATAGGAACTGGAAACACATAGAATCCAAGACAGATGAACCCCTAAGGACCAGTGGTTAGAGTGGTGATCCCAGGAGGGTGAAGGGAAAGTGAGGCAGAAAGCGGGGACCGATTACAAGGATCGACATATGACCCCCTCTCTGGGGAAAGGACAACAGAAAAGTGGGTGAAGCGAGACGTTGGACAGTGTAAGACATGACAAAATAATAATAATTTATAAATTTTCAAGGGTTCATGGGGGGAGCGGTGAGGGAGGGCAAAAAAATGAGGAGCTGATACCAAGGGCTCAAGTAGAACGAAAATGTTTTGAGAATGATGATGGCAACAAATGTACAAATGTGCTTGACACAATGGATGGATGTATGGATTGTGTATGATAAGAATTATACAAGCCCCCAATAAAATGATTTTTTAAAAAATTTGGAACATTTAGGAAAGTACAGAGAATAATATGATGGCACATATATGCTTAAAACCTAGAATAAAAACTAATTTTAACTATATTATTTTAGATAATTTATCAAGAAAGAAATTATTACAGCTAGCAAGTACCATTTCCCAATCTTATTGTCCTCTCTTCTTCCCTAGGGCATTTTGAGTATTCTGAAACTGAAACAAACACATCCTTCCCATCCATGATGTTTTACTTTACCATATAGTTACATATATAAATAAATGTTTTATTTTGAATAGCATATAAATAGTAATAATTTAATTTCTTATTAGAAACCCTTGCTTTTGTACTAAAACTTGGATATTTAGTTCATTTATAAGGGCGGTTGTACTCCCCGCCCATCCCCCGCCCCCCTAAACACAGCACAATAATCTATCTACAATGAATGTAGAGTGAACAGTATGTGTTTCCTCTTTGAGAATCTGTAATCCTGGGCTGGCAAGATCAGAGTTTTACACGAGGTCCTGCTAGTCTCTACTGTTCTACCATGAACCACTGTTATACCATTATCTCCATGTTGAGGAATTGATTAAGAATAATATGAAAGAATTTAAGCACTTTTATTAGCAGCTGAAGTTATTGATGCTTATACCAAATTTGTACTGTAAAAATATCATAAGGGTTGAATACTTTTTTTACACAGGTAAAAATCTCAATGAAGTGAGGAATCTACAAGTTTCAAATAATGCTGGAAAATATTTAAAAGTTAAAAAAAATTGAAAACATGGTTTCTAGCAATGATTCACAACTAACCAATATTCTCAAAGATTAATATTTTAGTTTCTCAGTGGAATGCCTTGGGATTGCTGACATCAGAAAAAAAGTCCCCTTTAAGGGATTCAGATGTTACTGAAGTTTAAGGAACATTGTATTATAGTGCCCTCTTTGTAAGGATCATGAGAAATTTTGACCTTTAGTTTGAATACCAAAAATAGTTATCCTTCTGAACAACTAATAGATTTTGTATTAGGAACAATATGACTCATGTAATTAGGTTTCCTGCTTTGCTATAATGACCAGTGCCAAATTTGAGATTGAATTCCAGCAATTGTGGAGACCTTTTGAACATGAATTTTGTATTCTTAGTTTATTCTTAGCTTCATGTTAAATTGCTTGTTGTCATTTATTTAAATACAGAGGTTTCTGAGGAAATCTTACCTTCTTGATATGCTCCATCTGCCATGACTAAATGAAGAATTTTGGCGTATAGATGCTGATGTTCATTCCCCAAAATATTCTGAACTACTGTCGAACAAGCTTCAATATTTTCATCTTCATCTTCATGAATAGCCTATACCAATTTCCCAAATATAAATTAATATATAAATCATAATTTTTCTAATTAGTGATAAATTCACTAATTATTTGAAATATGTTTATTGACTAGTACAGATCAACATTTCATTTGTGTTCAGAGAATCTGTTAGAAATAAATGTTTTCATTGACATGTTACTTACCTTTACTTTCTCATAAACCTCAAAGAATTTTTCAAAACCTATTTCCTGCTCCAGATGAAGCCTCAGCTCCTCTAAGTGGTTAAAGACACTGTCACACTCACATCTACCGGAAATCTCACCGTCACTGTCATCTGAAGACACAAAACCAATGGAGACATTGTATGATGAAAAATAAGACTGGCTAAAATAAGACTGATTAAAAAATAAGACTGGCTAAATAATGTTACCCCATAGGCTAAAGTTCTATGATAAATGAATAATGCCATTGAACTAGCATACTTTCAATATAAACAGTTTTACTATGATAAATAGTAATCAATATAAACAGTTTTTACTATGATAAATAGTAATCAAAGTATAAACCTGTCTTAAGAAGACTGTTACTTTGGAAGTCTTTTATTTTATATACACCCACAGCAAATTCGATTAGATTGGATGCATTCCTGGAGATGTCATCTAATTTAATAAAAAAGGAAAAACATATGTTTGGCTTTGAAGCACTCATTCTAAATAGGTTTTTTTTTAAAAGTAGACAGTATACCTGACCTATGACATAAAATGTGTGGTCAAAGCCAATAACGTAGGATACATATCATTTTAGGGAAGTACCTACAAAGATCTCCTAAACTTAGCCCAGTATGGTTTATGCCATGCACCACACTCTAGATGCTCTGAAAAACTCTGATCAAAGACAAAACTGATGATTTTTTTCTTTTCACATTAGCCTTTCTTTCCAAATATATTTAGTAGTTATTGAAATATAACATTTCTCTGCATGTAGGAGTATGCTATAAAAAAGAATGGTTTCTAAACAAAAGAAAAATGTCAAAGTTTTAAAAACTACTTCCATTATTCACCTTGCTTATTTTAACTACTGTACGTAGACACTTTGTAAAACATAAAGTGCGAAGAAAACGAAAAGTACTTATTACTAGAAAACAAAGACAAAAAATGAGAGACAACTAATATCACAAAAATACTTCAAAAATTAACTTAATGAAAAAGAAATGGGTCAATTGTGTATAAACATTTGTAGAAAAGGTAGAAACAGACACATGCTTTCGTTTTATTAAAAGCCGGAAATGGTTCACATCAGATATCAGAAAAATACACTCTCCTTGAAATATTCATAGAGGGGGAAAAGTCACGATCACACACCTGAGTGCCATTCCTCATTCAGGGCACTTTCACTGCTGGGGTTGTCGTCCTCGTCCGCCAGCTCGGCGCCATCTGCACTCTGCTCCACATCACTGGTCTTGAGGACTGATTCCTCCTCTTCACTGTCCTCTTCCCCAGGCTGCTCTCTAAGCAGCTGCTCCATGGAGGCCTGCAACTCTTGTAAATCTGTGTCAGTTTCTTCAAACACGCTGAAAGATTAAAAAACCAAACATCAACTACAGTTTTACTTTAATTCTAGACTTATATTTCAATTCAATAAGCATTTGAACTCCTTTCTATTCAAATCTGGAAAACCCACTCCCCAAATGACATATTTTGTTAAAAAATGAGAGAGACAGGCAGAAAGAGAATGAGTAAAGTTACTAAATATAGAGCATTATACATATTCTGGAATACATAAGCCAAAAGATGACTAATTTAAAATGATTTTGATTTACCCAAAAGAAACAAATTATTATTCAATTTTTACATTTGAAAACAATGTTTCAATATTTTAAGAAGACAGGCTATAGACGTTTTTCATTGGCTTTCTAAAACTCAATAATCAAATATTTTTCTCAGGTAAAATTAAAAGGTCAGCCAAATATTAGTTTGGATGTATACTAGTAATACACTATGTAAAAGAGCTTCTATTTACATCTTTTTGTGAAAAATGGTTGGGAGATACAGTGAACAAAATGACCACCAGAGACTGTTGGTTCTTGTTCCTAAAACTGTCTCTCGGACAGACAGGAAGTAGAACTTCTGTTGTCATCCTAATCTTCCGAATACAATCATCTTCTTTTCTTGGAAACATTTTTCAAACTCAGCTGTCTGGATAGCTGATAGCACCTTGTTTTTCCTTCACCTCTTCTACATCACGAAACCACTGTCCTTTCATGTCCCTCTTCACTCACGGAAACAAAAAGAAGTCACATGGAGCAAGGTTGCATGAGGGAGGTGCATGGGGCAAGAGAGGCATGCTGTTTGTTTGCCCAAAACTGGCGCCCTGAGATGGCTGCATGGGCAGGTGCATTGTCATGGCGGCAAAACCAGTCCTCCGTCTGCCACCAATCAGGCCTTTTATTGTCGCACATTGTTATGCTATCTTTTCAGAACCTCTAAATAAAAAGCTTAATTAACAGTCTGACCTGGTGGAATGAAATCCAAATGCACTATCCCCTCACATCTGCGGAATTTTCTGGTTTGGGGGTTTGCCCCCTCAAAGGTTATTCCTTAGCCATACAGGAAATTTTCACTTTTTGTTTTTCTTTGGAAAAATTTTCCCTTGGCCCACAGTTTACTGAAGTTCTTATAACAAAAAAGGGCACTGAAACATGAACCCAGAGTAAGGCTTTTTAAGTTATAGACAATACTTTTTAGTGTTCATTTCATAAAATAAAGCCTGTTCTTCTCAGGCTTTTAAAAATAATGACAGACCTCGTCACAGCCACTTAGCACAATACTGTCTCTAGTAGGTACATTAATTTTAGCAACAGGTTAAGGTTGAGGCAGCCTAGTGATGGTACATAGTAGGTACATATGACATGCTCGTTTTGTAATTAAATATGAAGGTAAATATCACTAGCCGAATAATCCAGAAGATTTTAGACACTTTATTTTAATAAGATACTTTGATTTTCTATAGATATTACAAAGTAAAAATGCTGGCATGTGTACACATAAGTATGAAATAAATATATTTCTCCATTAAGAAATGACTATCTTTTTCTATTAATAGAAATTTTCTTGAAGGGTCTCAAGTAATATTTGCATGATTTAGTTCTCAAACAATGTATACTTACTTTTTTGATTCAAAACTGTTGGATAGGCCTTAATCAACTCTTGTGTCCTATTCAGCACCACTTTTCTGTGGATGAAATTCTCAACTAGGGTACATAATCTCTTTCAGAATTCCCCATACACCTAGAGCCTTAACTCTTAAATTTTAATTTGTATGCCACCTCAGATAGCACTCTCTGGTAAGCATAGAGCCGCTAACTACAAGGTCAGTAGTTTGAAACCTAACAGCTCAGCTTCACTGAAGAGAAAGATGGGGATTTCTGCTCCCATAGAGATGGAAACCCTTTAATTTTTTTAATTAATATATATCATATCATTTCATACTTCAATCACGTCAGGCAGAATTGTACAATTGACACAACAATCGGTTTCCAAGCATTCTTTACAGAGTCGCACAGATTCACAGTTAGAATCGACTTCATGGCCTTGAGATTTTGGTTTCAGGAGTAGGAAACAAATAAGGTGGAAAAAGTTGGAGACTATGTTCCTTGGATTAATTATAAAATTGTTTTAAAATCCTACATTTAATCCTGCATTTGCCATGCATTTCCTGAGTTACAGAGTTCAAATAATCTAATCACTTTGATTCAGAGCTTTCATATCTTTGAAGTAAGTTTAGTGTGGTTAAAATTAAAATAGTAGTTTAAAACTGTTTAGTAAAGTACTATTTACAAGTGCAAAGTATTTGTGTAAATAAGGCTGTTCCATATCTATAATTAACTTCATAAAAATATCATTAATGTCCCAATATTTTGTAACTTATTTTCCTAACTCTGAATTTTGACTTCTCAAAATCCACTCTGCCTTCTTAATCAGTTCATTGCAGGGCATCCTAGTTCCATCTCTCCCAAAAGTTTGTAACATCTGTCTCAGGAGCTGAAAGGGCTGATGGTGTCAGAGAAGAAGGATTACCGTCTCAGGGGAGCATCACATCCTACAGCTATCAAATCAAAAGTGCTGTTGTTTACATTTCTCCACCCCCTACGCATCCCCTGGTCCCTATGAATAACAAAGAAAAGAATTTTGTGAGAATAATCGAGTTACATGCAAAACACACATATAAACAAAACAACATCTGGTCTGCCCATCTGCTCCCTCCATACTGTCATGGGTTTGAAATCACAATACTGCAGGAAACAGTGTGCAGCTTTCAGGGCCTTTTATTTTATTGTTTTCAAAACCACTTTATTGGGAACTAATACAGATTTCATATCATTCCATAGTTCAATCACATCAAGCAGTATTGTACAATTGCTACCACAATCAGTTTTGGAACATTCTACAATGACTACAATAACTTGGAAGACATGGACAAATACCTGGAAAAAGAAAACCTCCCCAGATTATCTCATAGAGACGTCAAGAACATGAACAGACCCATAGCAAAAGAAGAAATAGAGGTTATCAGAGAACTACCAACTGAAAAAAGTCCTGGCTCAGATGGCTTCACAGGAGAATTCTACCAAGCATTCAGGGAAGAACTGACACCAATTGTACACAAGCTCTTCCAGAACATAAAAAGGGACAGTAAACTGCCAAACACATTCTATGAAACTAGTATAAAACTGATACCCAAACCGGGCAAGGGTTCCACAAGAACAGAGAACTACACGCTGATATATCTAAGGATCATAGATGCAAAAATCCTTAACAAAACCTTGCCCAAAAGTATATAAAAAGAATAATCCATCATGACCAAGTGGGATTCATACCAGGGATGCAGAATTAACATCCGACAATCCATTAACACCATCCATCACATTGAAAGGAAAAAGGACAAGACACACATGACAAGGTTTTAACTGTTCAAGTCAGGTTTATCATTTTGATCTCCTATCGCAATTTCTCCAATACTCTTTGTTTGGTAACCAGTTTATCCCCATCCCTACATTATAGATAAGGGAAATCACCAGAGGCTTATTTCTTGTGTAGACCTCACAAATGTATCTTGAGCTCCCACTGCTACCCATTGCCATCAGCAAACCAGAATCTCAAAATGTAGGCTCTGAAACAATTCCCTCCTTCAACTTCAGATTATATGATTTATAATCCTTGGGTCATGGATGTTGGTGTGCTTCTCTCATGTGAACTTAGTTGACACCTCACTTAGACAGCTGCTTGTTTGGAAACAAGCCTTTAAGACCATATGTGCTATTTTATTTGATAACTGGGCGCCATCTAATTTCTTCCCCACACTTTACTATAGCACCCATATCTTCTCTGTTCCCTTTCTGAGGATGAGTATCGAGCAGGGCCATGATGTAAGAATTAATTGTTCTTGGAGCTAGGATATAGTGAGTCCTAAATCCATTCCTGAATCTATATATGTTTATCTGTCTTTTGCTCCCTTTAAAGACCTCCTTGTTAATTTATGGTAGAGTCTTATTGATCATCTTCCTGGAACATAAAGCTCTTCCGTTAACATTGTCACTGATTAGCTATGAGTACTAATTTTTAAAACGCTATTTAAAGAGGGATATTGGACCAGTGTAGGCTAACTTCATATCGCAGTACCTGAATGATTCACTTGCACAGACTATATCCTTACGTGGCTAGACACTATCTACACACAAAATAGGAGCTAGTTGTCAGGGGAAATTTACAATGATTCACTGAGAATGTCAGTCACAGATTTGCTGGAATAATATATATCTTAGTACAGCATATAGTCCAATACTCTTGGTATAGCCGTCCTCTGCTTCTTCAAACAAGATGAATTTTCAGTCTTAAGTGTGTATGAGGTAGATTCACCTAGTGAAGTTTCCACATCGGATCCCTCTGATGCAGCTTTTGGAGTGGTTTTGCACCTTGAAGATCCAGGATTTAATGCCCCCAGTGTTCTATGGCACTTGGCCTGAGTCCCCAGGGTGTGTGCAGAAACTCAGGCCAATGTGGCTTAACCTGTGCATATTACCAGGGATAATCTCCCCACTTAGGGTCCTTAAAAGTATTTTTAGTCCTCCCTGCTCCCAACTTGGAGTTTGCTCCTCCCCCTTTTACTGCCAACAGACATGCAATTGTTTCTTCCAGGCGTGTCTGCCTCCTTTCCCCCCTCCTGATTTGACTTTCCCATCAGTATCCCTCATCCCTCTGATAGGAATGTCTTTCAGCTTCTTTTCCTGGGGAATTTTAGAGTATTACGTAGTATTATCAACCTGCCATATGCAGATGGCATACTCTTGCTTGCTGAAAGTTGTTGTTGCTGTTAGGTGCCATCAAGTCGGCTCTGATCCAACACCCCTACCCTAGTAGGCACGACAAGAAAACACTGCACCACTGTCACAATTATTCTTATGCCTGAGCCCATTTGATGCAGCCACTGTGTCAATCCATTTTGTTGGTTTGCCTCCTCTCCACTTTATCAAACATGATGTCCTCCAGGGACTGGTCTCTCCTGACAATATGTCTAAACTATGTAAGACGAAGTATTGCCATCCTTGATTCTAAGGAGCAATCTGGCCTTATTTCTTCCAATACTGATCGGTTGGTCCTTTTAGCAGTCCATGGTACTTTCAATATTCTGCTCCAGCACCACAATTCAAATGCATCGATTCTTGTATGGTCCTCCTTATTCAATGTCTAATTTTCATACGCATATGATGCAATGGAGAATACCATGGCTTGGATCAGGCACACCTTATTCCTCAAAGTAAAATCCTTGCTCTTTAATACTCTGAGAGTTCTTGTGCATCAGACTTACCTAGTGCAACATGTCTTTTGATCTCTTGACTGCTCTTTCCATTGGAAATGATTGCGATTCAAGAAAGATAAAATTCCTTGACAACCTCAACCTTTTCTGTTTATCATGATGTTACCTATTGGTCCAATCGAGGACTTGGGTCTTCCTTACATTGAGTTGTAATCCATATGGAAAGGCCTTTGAATAGTCAATAAAACACAAGGAAACGTCTTTCTGGTATTCTCTGCTTTGATGATCCATCTGACATCAGCAGTGATATCCTTTGTTCCATGTCCTCTTCTGAATCCGGCCTGAACTTCTGGCAGTTCCAGAAGCTTCTGTCAATTTACTGCCACTGGATGGTCTTAAGCCGGAAGTTAGGAGGACTTTGAGGACTTGCTGATGAAGACCAAGGACTGCGGCTTTTAGTATGAATTACAACTCAATGTAAAGAAAACCTAAATCTTCACAACTGGACCATCAGGTAATACGGAGAAAAGGTTAAAGTTGTCCAGGATTTTGTCTTGCTTGGATCCATAATCAGTGCTCATGGAAGCAGCAGTCAAGACATCAAATGATGCATTGCATTGGATACATATTCGGCACAAAGCCTCTTTAGTGTTGAAAACAAGAATGTTACTTTGAAGACTAAGGTGCACCTGGCCCAAGCCATGTTATTTCCACTGGCCTCATATGCATGTGAAAGTTGGACGCTGAATAAGGAAGACTGAAGACAATCAATTCATTTGAATTATGGTGCTGGCGAAGATTATTGAAAGCACCATTGGGCTCTCTAAGGACCAACAAATCTGTCTTGTTAGCAGTGTGGCCAGAATGGTCCATAGAGCCCCAAATGACAAGACTTTCAACATACTGTCAGGAGAGGCCCTGGAAGGACATCATGCTTCTTGGTATAGTATAGGTGCAGAGAAAAGGAAGAAGGTCCGGGACAAGATGGATTGATATAGCAGCTACAACAATGGGTCAAACATAGCAACAATTGTGGTTTTGTTCTGTTGTACAAAGGATCACCATGAATAGCAACTGACTCAGTGGCACCTAACAACAACAACAACAACAACAACAAGTGTTTCATAATTTCCCATTGCAATACTTGTATCATGTGGTATTTTAATATCAAATAACAAATTCCTTCCAGAAGAATTAAAAAATCATCCTTTAAAAAAATACAATTGGAATATTCCTTAGAAGTGAGGATGTAAGACTTCATAGTGTTTAATTTGGATCCTTCTGGTGACACTTGCAGATACTATTTCACCTGATGAATCTTGTACAGTCAGCAGAGTTTTTTGACTTATTTTAATTTAATGGTCCTAACCATACTTATTATAAACCAGTAACATCAGTAAAGATAAGCTGCTAGAAAAGGACATCATGTTTGGTAAGGTAGAAGGTCAGTGAAAACAAGGGAAACTCCATGAGATGTACCAACACAACAGTCTCAACAATATAAAAGATTATGGAGATTGTACAGGACGAGGCAATGTTTCATTTTGTTATACACAGGTTACCATGAGTTGGAGCCCATTTGATGGCAACTTACAGCAACAATATTCTGTTAAAAAAATAGAATTAAATAAGATTAACCAATATTTATTATGCACCTACCATGTGCAAAACAATGTGCTGGATGCCAAGTGGTGAACAAGACAAAAAAGACAAATAGGAAATATTTTCTTAGATTCCTCAAATGAGATTGCGCTATTATATTATATAGAGACAAATATACTTAACATAATTTGTATGACTGTACTTTGAATAAGTTATAAGTTGTTAAAGGCATAGTAGAAAGTCAGCCACAGGCCATTTAAAAAGCTGTCTAGAACTCATATAAATTCAGAAAATTATCTGTGTCAGTATTTATTATTAAAAATATGCTCACAGGCAATGAATGTACAAATGTGCTTTACACATTGATGTATGTATGGATTGTGATAAGAGTTGTGTGAGCCCCTAATAAAATGATTAATTAATTAATTAAAATATGCTCACATGTCCTCGGAATCAGAAGGTCCTCCTTTAGTATGTTCATCTTCAATTTCCTCTAGTTCAAGATTGTCTTCTTGCACATCTCCGACAATGGGAACGTCCATAAGTGTTCCAAACAGCTTTGAGAGATCTGGAAGTGAGCATGTCCTCAGCATCTAACATTAAAACAAAAAAATAAATTAGATTAGGAGTTAACAAAATAAAAATGAAGGGGAAATTATAAAGTTAAATAAATTTAGTAACATATGTATGATAAAGATTATGAATTTAGAATTAATGACCTGCTCAACATTAAAATAGGATTCTTCTGAACTTCAGTGCAGTATTTTTTCATCACGAAAAGTAAATCTGTTCGTTATACACTTGGGATAGAGCACAGAGATATTTATTTAATTCAACCCACTGCCGCTGAGTTACTTCAGACTCATAACATCAGTCGTCCAGGGTCAGACAGCCTCATTGTCTCTCAGAGGGGCCGGTGGGTGTTACTGTCCACTTGCAGTCCAGTGCTTACCTGACAGTGCCATTGAGGTTCCTTCCAAGACTCACTCAAGTGACTTCTATTTTATTCATCTATTTTTATTAGTCATTTTATTGGGGGGCTCTTACAAATCTTATAACAATCCATCATTCAACTGTATTAAGCAACACTTGTACATATGCTGCCATTAACATTTCCAAAACATTTTCTTTCTACTTGAGCCCTTGGTATCAGCTCTTTCTCCCTTCCTTTCCCACCCTCGTGAATCCTTGATCAGTTATCAATTTGTATTGTTGTTTCGTGTCTGACACTGTCTGTTGTTTCCCTTCACCCTTAAGTGATGTTTAAAAGGTAGGGAGAAGTATTGGTTTTCCGTAAACTCATGGAATGCAATTTGAATTTTGTCGGGACGGTTGCTTTGTGAGTTGGTCCAAATTCTCTGTACAGCAGAATGAAACATTGGTCCTGAGTTGTCCTCACAATTCCCGTGATGCTCAAGTCCGCTGTTGCAGTCACTGGGTCAATCGACCTTGTCACGGGTTGCTCCTTTTCTTCTGCTGCCCCTCTACGCTTCCAGGGACTTGTCTTTCCTGATAACGTGTAAAATAACTCGAAGAAGTCTTACCATCCTCACTTCTAAGGTCCATTTTGGCTGTACTTCTTTCAAGACAGGTTTGTTTGTTCTTCTAGCACTGGCATTTCCAATATTCTTCACCAACACTGCAATCCAAATGCAGTTGTTTTTCCTTCTCTGGTCTTCCTTATTCATGGTCCACATGCAGATGAGGTGATTACAAATTTCATGGGTTGGGTCAAGTGCACCTTACACCTCAAAGTAACAACCTTGCTCTAATGCTTTAAAGAAGTCTTTTTCAATAATCTGCCCAATGTAATATACCGTTTGCTTTCTTGACTGCTTTTTCCATGAGTCATGTTTGTGGATCCAAGTAAAAGGAAACCCTTCACAACTTATATGTTTTCTCTGTTTATTGTGATATAATTGAAACAGTTGTAAGGATTTTTATTTTTCTTTACATTGAGTTTTAATCGCTATCAAATACTGGATTCTTTGACCTCCAGTAAGTGCTTTAAGTCCTTTTGGTTTCAGCAAGTTAAGCTGTGTCATCTATACACCACAGGTCGTTAGTGAGTTATCCTTTAATCCTGATGCTGCATCATATCTCTTCA
>NW_022103901.1:44205980-44206633 GCF_000313985.2 Echinops telfairi | reverse complement strand
TTCTGTTCAAACAACTGCCTCTTAGTTTATGTACAGGTTCTACATAAACAAAATTAAGTGTTCTGAAATTCCCATTCTGTGTCATGACACCCAGTTTATTATTCACAAAGCCGGCTGCCTCTGTATACAAAAAAAGTCAATAACTTTCTGGTATTCTATGCTTTCAGCCACGATCCTGCTGACTTCAGCAACGAGATACTTGGTTTGACATCCTCTTCTGACTGGCTGGAATTTCCGGCAGCTCCCTTTTGACGGAGTGCTCCAGCTGTTTCTTAATTTGGAACCGGTCAGTGCAAGATCCATCCATTCCCTCCTCACTATTCATGGCCTATACAGCCTGTCCCTCTTTCGTAGTATCTCTGTTAAGTACTCTTCTCATTTGCTAAGGCAAAGCTTGTGCATATTTTCATGCCTAAATCCTTTAGTTTGAAATAACCTCAGCCCACTGCAGGAAATTATTGGTCTTTTGTCACACAAACCACCACCACCACCACCACCACCACCCTTTCCCTGATTTTAAACTAACCCAGGAGCCATTCCATAGAGTCCATATGTTGGGTACATGTGAACTAGGTACAAGGTCAACAGTTGGAAACCACCAGCTGCTCTATGAGAGAAACATGGGGCTTTCTATTCCTATAGAGAATTACAGA
>NW_022103901.1:44205035-44205757 GCF_000313985.2 Echinops telfairi | reverse complement strand
AAGACGGGCACTTTAATGTCCATATTGAGGATTATTTATAGCAGTATACTAAGAAAGAACTTGGCAAAGAGAGCTGAGGAAAAAACAGTGCATGGTTGAAATTTTGAATTTGTATTGAATAAGACCAAGGATAATAGGAATAGCCTCTGTCCACTCACCTTTCAATAACTAGAATTTGATGAACAGAGAGAGCTATGAAAATATTATATATGTAAATCTTTGGACTGGGTTAATACTAAAAGGAATCCTTGAGATTTTAAGCATGAGTCCTAGGGCTCTGATAAGAACCCAACACCAGATGGGAGACTCTGAAGAAAACACAATGTTTAGCATATTAATGAAAATTTATATACTTAGGTTATTTTATTGGTAAATCTGTTTTCAAGAATAATAAGAAGGGATAGAGTCATATGATGTGAACATAATTTACATATTACAACACTCAAGAGAAAAAATGCTTCTGAACTATATGTTGGTGCAGGTAGTAGTGAAGACTTCACAATGATATGGGAAATATTTCTTCTGGTACATCTTCCATTGTCAAGAATTTACACTTGACTTATTTTAATGGTTAAATCATGTATGTTGCAAATTAGTAGTATGCAAAACAAACACTCAGTAACAGTTTCTCTAGGTATGAGTTAAACAATAAAAATAAACAGCATATAGGTACCATCTACCTAAATTAAAAGAGTCCTTGTGGAACAGTGTTAATGCTTGCA
>NW_022103901.1:44201184-44203321 GCF_000313985.2 Echinops telfairi | reverse complement strand
GGATTTCCTGTGTTGTGAGTTTTTGTCTGTACCAGTGTATATGTTTAGTCAGAAAGATTTTATACAAAACCCTTTTCAGTTCTATAATTCTGATTCTAGTAAGGCTTTCATTCACACTGTTTAAACAATAGTCTACAATTTTAACATCTGTAGAAAGGGAGTTTTTTGGAGTATCTGTTCATCTGTTATATGCTGCCCAAGATCTCACATTCTTTACAGTTAAATTAAATTACTGAGATTTTTTGTACCATGTTAATTTATTCAGCTAGCATATAATGCTATTATAAATTTTGAAAATGAGCAGTGCTTTAGGAAATTTTAAAACTTTTTTTCAAAATATGTACTTCATTTAGGTTATTGCTATTGTTTCCCACCCCCTCAAACATGAATAGAACTGAGTAAGACAGTGAATGAATCAGTGCCAGCTGCATTCATAGAATTCTGTATACAATCACACTTAAAAGAACTGTGAACCCACTTCTTAATTCACAGTACTTTTAATGTCAAATTATGATTTAGTAAGTGCTTCATATGCTTGTGAAAGCTGGAAACTAAATAAGGAAAACCAAAGTAGACTTAATTCATTTGAATTATGATGTTGTTAAAGAATACTGAATGTTCCATGGACTGCCAGAAGCCCAAAGAGATCTGTCTTGGAGGGCAGTCAAGCAGAATACTCCTTTGAAACAAGGATGGAGAGACTTTGTCTCACATACTTTGGACATGTTAAAAGGAGAAATCAATCCTTAGAAAAGAACATTATCCTTTGTAAAGTAGGGAGTCAACAGAAAAGAGGAAGGCTCTCAAAAAGAATGACTGGCATAGTGATGGCTTCAAGAATGGGCTCGAACAACCAGATCTGTGAGGACAGTGCAGGACTAGCAGGGTCATTTTGTTGTGCACAGAGTTGCTTTGAGTTGGAGCTACTCTGACAGCACCTGACAAAAATGATCCTCTAGTTAGACTACAACATGTTTTATGATAAGCCATTTGTTAGCCTATCCTTTCCACAATTAAATTATAATACCGACTCCTCAAAATAGCCTCTACAAATATTTACTCATTTTATAGCTACGTTAAAAAATAACTTAAATTTTTAATTAAAAAGTTATGAACACTCAAAAGCAAACATTACAAACATATCTACTCCAGGGATAACTATCTTAGTAAATAGAAAGAAGACATGCAAGGCATATGTCCTATTTGTGAATTACACATTCATTTTTATCTTCATATGCATAGGAGAACAAGAGAAGAAATTCTCAGGTTTTCATAGGAAAGTTTTCCACTCCATTCCGCAGAAAAGTTTGAGAATGACTCCATCTTGTCTCTCTCCACTCCTTACTTAATACTTCCTAAATTGAGAAAGAATCGGTTGATAGTCAAACTTGACAGGTGTAGATAATAAGTCATACAGCCCTCTCCTACAGCCTTTTGTAGACCTGCCTAGCAGGAAGTGCATGTACCCTGCTTTCTTCCTGTAGCCTGTGGTAAGCATATGTAAGTCATGCCAAGTCTTGCCTTCCAAGGAAAAGATGGGCCCCTCTCTGACTTCTCAGTGTTGGAGCAAGGTGGCTGTGCAGCTCTGATTGTGGAAGGTGGTTTTTCAGACTCCAAGTTTGTCCCAAGGACTTGTCATGGAAAGAAAGTATTAAGAAACATCTCTTGGAATCACAGTTAATCCACATTTTCTAATCCAGTGTATTAGAAATAAGACTAATATCATGATCTTTTTCACCTGACTCTTTGGTAACCTTTAATTGGTTCCAAATTTGAAAAGAAGTTAGGAGACCAATTATCTATCCCAACTTTAAGTTTCATGGATTTATAAACTATTTAAGTCCTAAAACGTTTGCTGTTTGAGAAGAATAATTAGAAAGTTTCCTTTTAGCAAATAAAAAAATGCAAAGTTCTGATCTGACCCTTTACAAGTGTGTGTTGGACTGCAGCCCATTCATAATAACATGAAAACATGTTCCAATAGGTCAAGTGTGCTCTTGTAGTATTTCTCAAGAGGGGATGGTAGACCAAAAGCAGCAGAATCACTTAAGGCATATATAAAAAATGTGTATTCCTTTCTCTTTATGACTGAGTAATAATCCATTATATACCTGATGAAGACCCGATGCATAGTACA
>NW_022103901.1:44195035-44197399 GCF_000313985.2 Echinops telfairi | reverse complement strand
ATTCTAGCTATCTATCTGAAAGTATTACTAGTTTGCCTTCTCTAGAGAACCCAGACTAACACAGCTTTATATCCTATTAAAAGTATTAGGATCTCATTTTAGAAGTTGGGCAGGAGAAGTTGCGTAAAGGGAGAAAGTAGTATAATAAAAATCTTGTTGTGAAAGTAGTCATAGACCCTAAAGAAAGAACCCTAAGATGGAACTTGTCTTGGCACCATTGGCATTCTCAGTGGCAATTTCTTTTCAGTAACTGAGAAAAGAAGATAGAGGATAGGTTTTTGGTGCTTTTGTTATTTGATGTATGTGCATTAGCATATGTTTACATTCCTAAAGAATTAAAACTTAATATTATGTCTTTTCAAAGATTAATACTCAATAAAAGGATTACCAAGTAGATAACATTTTCCATTGGGTAACATACTTGCCTTTGGGTTGTTTGCATCAAATAAACCAGTTGAAAGACCAATCAGCAAAGAACTCTTGCTTTTATGTTTTGGTGGTGAATCAGAGCGAGATCGAACTGGAAAGGGCTCTTCTGGTGAACACTGAATTAATTGAACTTGAGAGGTTATTTTCAAGTCTTCAGACTGAACCACTTTATGGAAAAATGGTTCTGGTTGCATAGATTTATCTATATCACTTTTAGAGTGCAGCAAATCATCTATTTCAGGCTCTGTGGTGTAAAAAAGAAATTATGTGAAAGTCTATATGACATGCTATTAAGAGATTGTGATACGTCACTTATTTTTAACTTGAATATTAAAATAATTGATAAAAAAAGTTCATTGTCTATGTTGCCATACATTCCAGATTTATTAACCAGTGCATCCAGTACTGCAGGCCTATCACATTTTCTAGATAACTGAGTTGATTGATAAGTAATTCTCACTAGTTATATGTTGTACAAATAAAACATGTTGGCACTAAAAATGTTCTAGAAATGAATTAGTGTTATGCAATTATATTTACCTGTATGAATTTCACTAAATTGGTTGACATTGCTCAGATTTTCATCTCCAGAAATTTCATTTGGCTGAATGGTGATTCTGTCTTCCAACCTGTCAAACAAACATGAGTACTCCAGTTAAAAAACCAACAAAATTTACTAAAAAACACTAAAATATAGAAAATGGAACACAAGTTCACTAGCATCCTGGTGATAGCTCTTCTCATCTGCCTACATACTTTCTCTCGTAAGCACATTATACTTCTTATCCTGTTGAAACCTTCAACAATCATTATCACTACAAAATCCATACCTTAAAACAGCATGGCCCCCAGACAAAAGCAGCACATGGAAACATGTAAGAAATGCAAATTCCCATGTAACTCATACTAAATTTATGAATTAGAAACTCTAGAAGCTGAGGTCCAGAAATTAGTGCTTAATAAACTTCAAAGTATTCTGCTGCATGCTGATGCATGAGAAGTGAAATAGCCTTGGTGGTGGTGTTCGGTGGTGTTCGGCCAGTTCAATTTGTAGCGAGTGACCCAAGGAATAACAGAACGATATACCTCCCTGTCTACGCCATCTCATAATCGTTCTGTGCTTGAGCTCATTGTTGCAGCTATGGTGTCTATCCATCTCATGGAGGGTCTTCCTCTTTTTTGCTGCCCCTCCACTCTACCAAGCATGCCCTTCTCTAGAGACTGGTTTAATGGTGTAATCCATAAAACATTTACAATATACTAATATTACAGAAAATCATGTGTTAAATGTTAAAAAAGAAAGAAGCAAAGTATATAAATTTTAACTTGAACAACAGCCAATATACTACCAAGAAACTAATTTTCAGAACAATTTCTATTGTCTGGTGCTTGTTCTTAAAAAACAAACAAACAAACAAACAAACAGATGTACAGCTCAGAAAAAGAAATAGAAATGTATAATTCCTTTATGTAGAGGGAAATAAGATTGAGAACAGTTCGAAATTATTAAATATATGTATTACACATTTTATCCAGAATGTTAAAGATGGGCAGAATAAAGAATCAATCATTTATATGATGTGGGGAGGAGCTTGTTAACATCTGTGGTTTTTTTACTTCCTTGTTTAACATCGTCTACTTTTGCAACTGGTTCCAAATTTTAAACAATTTCCTTTATTTTTAATAGTTAATTACACAAGTAGTACATTGCTTCAAATATATTAGTCTTTGGTACTTCAAATTGTAAACATATGATTACCCAATGACCTAGCAATTACACTGTTATGAATAAACCAAAAGTAATAAAAATGGTTTTTTGTTTGTTTGTTTGTTTGTTTTTTACTGTTATATATATATATTTTTTTTCTTTTTTAACATTTTATTAGGGGCTCATACAACTGTTATCCCAATCCATACACACATCAATTGTGTAAA
>NW_022103901.1:44189767-44193798 GCF_000313985.2 Echinops telfairi | reverse complement strand
GGCACCATCAGCCTTCTTCACCACACTTACTTATGCACACATTCATCTTCAGCGTTTATGTGGGGAAGGTGGTCACACAATGATGGTTTTGTTCTTTGGTGTCTGCTACCTGATCCCTTCAACACCTCGTGCTCACACAGGCTTGTGTGCTTCTTCTCTGTGAGCTTTGTTGCTTCCAAGCTAGATGGCCGTTTGTTTGCCTTCAAGCCTTTAAGACCAATGTCTGGAGTTTTAAAGGCTTGAAAATAAACAAGTGGCCATTTAGCTCAGAAGCAACAAAGCCCACATGGAAGAAGCACACAAGCCTGTGTGATCATGAGGTGTCGATGGGATCAGGTATCAGGCATTTAAGACCCAGAATAAAACCATACCCAATGTGAATGAGGGGAGGCATGGAGTGGAGACCCAATACCCAACTGTAGACAACTGGACATCCCCTTACAGAGGGGTCACAGGGAAGAGATGAGTCAATCAGGGTGTACTATAACACTGATGAAACACACAACTTTCCTCTAGCTCTTTGGTGCTTCCTTCACCCTACTATCATGACCTCAATTCTACCTTACAAATTGGATTAAACCAGAGCGTGCACACTGCCATAGATAAAAGCACAGGGAATCCAGGATAAATAAACCCCTCAGGGCCAACAATGAGAGTAGTGATACCAGGAGAATTAGGGGAGGGTGGGGGGAGAAGGATCAATCTAGAACCCCCTCCCAGGGGGACGAATAATGGAAAAATGGGTGAGGGGTGATGGAGGACAATGTAAGATATGGAAAAAATAATCTAAAACATAACAAACATTCGTGAGGGAGGGTGGGCAGGGTGGGGGTGGAGGGGGAAGAAATGGGGAGCTGCTATCAGGGGCTCAAGAGGGAAGAGAATGCTTTGAAAATGATGTTGGTGGCATATGTGCAAATGTACTTGACACTTTGGAGGAATGTATGGATTGTGATAAGAGATGTAAGAGCCCCCAGTAAAAGTATTTTAAAAAAAATCCAAATATCCATGAAATGATTAATGGAGAAACTGAATTTGCTATAGTTATACAATAGGATATTACTTATCCATAAAACAAAAACATGAACCTTGGAAATATTATGCTAAGTGAAAGATGCCAGATAGAAAAGCCACTTGGGATATGATGCTGTTTGTATGACATGACCATAATAGGAAGATCCATAATAGGAAGATCCCTGAGCCTAGGGCATAATTATTAGAATCTCTTCTTTTAAATAACAATCAATCAATCAAAACATATTGAGGTCTTTAGCCCACTGGGTACTGATTTGTCAAATGGTCTTATAAATAGAACTTTATTATTTTCCAAATTGGTACTGATTTCTCTCAATAGCTTGTGTTAAGACCACAGGTGCTATATCTCTCGATAGCCAGGCACCATCAGCCTTCTTCACCACACTTACTTATGCACACATTCATCTTCAGCGTTTATAGATTACCTTTTCTAACCAATTAGAAATGCAATCCTTAGCATATAATAAATTTCCATGCACACATGGGTCAAATTCTGGCTTTCTATAACTTGCATAAACATAAAAATGCTTTAAAAAAGAGAAGATAGTCTAAAGAAAAGTAGAAAAATGGTCTGTTTTCAAAAATTTAGATAACAATAAATGACTTTATGATATGTTACAGGATTTCTGGTTAAGAATTTTGTTCCATAAACTAGTATCCTGCTTTTATGTCCTGAAAATCATTCAAAGGCAACACAAAGTTGGAGAGTGGCCACATTAGGGAAGGGGGAAGCTCCAACGTATTTTCAGTAAAATTAGGAGAGTAGACATATAATCTTCAGACTCCAAAAGGATAGGTGAGATGAAGCAAAGACACGAAATTCTGGAGAAACTTTTAGGGTGGAGTAGGTTGTTAGAGTAATTATAATAAATCGCAAATTCAGAAGTACAGCCAGAATGCTCCTTAGTAGCCAGGATGGCAAGACTTCACCTCACATACTTTGGACATGTTATCAGGAGAGACCAGTCCCGGGAAAAGGGCAGGCTGCTTGGTAAAGCACAAAACAAAAGAAGACCCACAACAAGATGGAACTGCACAGTGGCTGCGACAATGGGCTCAAATATAACAACTGTGGGGCTGGTACAGGATTGGGCAGTGTTTTGTTTTGTTGTACATAAGACTGTATGCATCTGAACCAACTCGACAGCACTTAACATAAACAATGACAATATAGAACAATTTCCCAGACTTATTATTGTTGAGTAAAAATAAACAAGATGTAGAATACTGTGCATATTATGCCAACAAGTACATTTAAAAAGGAAGAGCAACTTCATGTTTGTTCATGAACATGTTAAAATATTTACATTTAATTATCGGTCAAGGCAATCACAACGGAAGGTGGGATCAAATTGAAGGGAGAGTCAAAAGTGATGGGTCAAAGACTTCTTACTTACAACTTGATGTATCTGTCGATTTCTAAACCATGTGGATATAATAACAATTCAAAAAGTTAACTTATTTTAAAAGCTTATAATATTTTAAATATTAAAATGTAACATTACAATATTAGGGTATTGTATTATTTAAAAAATAATAGTTACAAAACAGGATCTTAGTTTTATTATATAAGGATAGCTAGGTAACATACTCAGTTTCCTTTGCTTCTTTCTTCTCAACCCACACATCAGTGATAGCACCTGGCAAGCTACTATCTTTGTTTATTCCCTTTAGCTCTTGTAGAACTTCTGTTTCCAAATCATCAGGTTCTGCAAAAAAAAATATATAAGAAGGACCATGTCTGAAGGCAAAATTAGTGTAGAGAAAACAGTAAACTTTTTCTAAATCACCACTACCTAGTTTTAAGCTAATATATTAATTATAACCAAACTTTAAATATTTTATCTATAGATTTTTAATCGTTATTATGTTACTCTAATTCAATTGTTTTCTGAAATAGAATTTTGCATGTTCACTACAGTAAAAAATGTCTAAAAGAAATATTGTATATGCTGTATTTTTATTCTAAAATGTTTTCTTTATTAAAATGTCAATGAAATGTAAATTGGTTTAAAGAACAGAAGAAACCTAAGCAATGCAGTTTAAATGACATAAATATGCATAGACAAGATTATGAAGACAAATAAAGTGTGATCCCCTAATAGTAATTAAAGGCATCATTCAAATCTATCTTCCAGCAAGTACACAAGAAAACACAAAAATATTAGTTGGACTTATTTTGAAAATATAATCAAGGTACACTAAACAGAGACTATATAATCAGGGCACACTATATAAATAAAAAATATATAATCACATAAAATATAATCAAGGTACACTAAGCTAAGACCTAGAATAGTTAGTAACCAGGTTACTATATTTTCTGCCAGTAGTTTATTTTTTATCTGGTTGATATTTTCTAAAAAATAAATAATGATGAAGAGGTTTTTTTCCTTCAGTTTGTTTCTCTTTTCCTCTCCAATTAATATTATCAATATCCTCTTGTTCAAGACACGACAACAACTTTTTTCCTGAAATTTTGATACTCTTTCTCTCTCTATTTTAAAGGTTTCCAATTATTTGTTCTAGTTAAAATGATAATTATTATGCCAGTCGTTAAAAGATTCTTTTAACAGTTTTACTGGCATTTCATCCACTTATCACATAATTCAGTAGTTCAATCATATCAGGAAGAGTTGTACAAGCATTACTACAATCAATTTTAGAACATTTTCTCCCCACCCCTCATGGTTAAATCGCTTTTAAAATGAGTTGTGTAATCACCATCAGTTCTAGTGCTCCCCCTGCTCCCACATATATGTCCTTAAAATTTTTATCACTTCTTTCTGGGGGATCACTAATACAAGGCAATAACTCTAGAAGCAAATACTTTTTTACTTTATTGTAGAAATAACTGTCCTTCAGTACCTTAACCATAGAAATCCAGATACATGACATAAGAAGCATGAAGCCCAAACTATTTACTGTCTGGTCCTTTATAAAAAGTTTGTCAACCTCTGTATTGGCTAAACTTCTTGAATAAATCCTTTTTTTTT
>NW_022103901.1:44187306-44188599 GCF_000313985.2 Echinops telfairi | reverse complement strand
GGCACTGTTAGCTCTCTTCACCACATTTGCTTATGCACACGTTTATCTACAGTGATTTGTGTCAGTAGAGCGGGCACCCACTGATATGATTTTAAGTTCTTTGTTTTTGAAGAAAAGGTATGAAGTAGGTAGCAATTATGCTTTTAAGATATCTGTTTTTTAAGACACCAGCTGTAACCATGATTTTAATGACTAGGGCTACTGAAGTTATGGCTGGGAATACAAGATGCCAGCACATGTAACAAGGTCTCTATATTCTTCTCATCTACAGGTGAGCTGCTCCCCTCCCATTGAATTCAGCTGGCATTCAGATTGTCTTGACCAAGAGGGTGCATTATAAATGATGTTATGCCAGTTCCCAGACTAATTTTTTTCCACTTCATTTTTTAATTAATTGGAATTTAATACATATATCAGATCATTCCATAGTTCAGTCAAATAGAACTGTACAATTGCTATCACAATCAGTTTCCAGATATCCTTTTTCTACATGGAGTCCTTGACATCATCTCCCTTTTACTCCACCACTACCACTGCAACCCCCTCCCCACCGAAAGCTTTATTCTACTTGCTGCCCTTTTTTTAACTGAGAGGTCATTTTATTGGGGGCTCTTACAACTCTTACAACAATCCATGCATCAACTGTATCAAGCATATTTGTATATATGTTGCCATCATTATTTTCTAAACATTTACTTTCTATTAAGCCCTTGGTAGCAGCTCCTTTTACCCTCCCACCCTCCTCCCACCCCCATCTTCATGTCCCCTTGGTAAATTATCAATTATTATTATTTTCATATCTTACACAGACCACTGTATCCCTTCCCCCATGGTTTCTTGTTATTCATCCCCCTGGAGTCTGGGGGAAGTGGTTATGTATTGATCATTGTGATCTGTTCCCCCTTCCTCTCCTTCTCTCCCTACTTTCCCCCTACCTTCCTAGTATCGCTACTTCCATTCCTGTTCCTGGATTCCATGTGTCCTGAGCTCTTATCTCTTATCTGTACTTGTGTACCAGCTTCGGTCTAGCCTGCAGTGAAAGGCAGGACTGGGGTCATGATAGTGGGAGGTGAAGAAGCCTCAAGGAACCAGAGGAATACTATGTGTTTCATCAGTGCTATACTGCGCCCTGCTTGACTCATCCCTTCTGTGGAAGTTACATAATCTGGTGTCAATTTGAGAGGATTACGAGTGAAGGCGTGGAGTGTGGCCTGTCAATCAAGATATAACCAATGAGGCCTCTGTGTGGGCATGGCCTTCTCCTGAGAATTCTGGGAACTCCTGTATTTCCTC
>NW_022103901.1:44184672-44186632 GCF_000313985.2 Echinops telfairi | reverse complement strand
TGTCTTCAGTGATTGTGTTGGGAAGGTGAGCATCACAGAATGCCAGGTTAGAACAAAGTATTCTTGTATTGAGGGAGGGCTTGAGCAGTGGCCTGAAGTCCATCCACTACCTCAGTGTATTGCCACATAAATATATGTACATAGGTCAATACCTCAACTTTTATGAATTAATGTATTTACATATGTACACACCTATGCTTATATCTCTAACCACAGCTTTGCTTCTTAGATCTGTCCTCTGTTTCCTTTTAACTTTGTCCTGCCCCACCATCACACTCACCCTTCACACTCACCCTTCTTCTGCCTCTTAGTAATTCCTTGCTGTCCTTTTAAGTTCATTAATACTTGGTTTCATATACCGAAAAATGGAAAAGTATGTAACACAACTTCAAGAATATGACCTCCAATGACATAATACCTTTCACATACACCATAATGTGAAAAACAAGAAAAGCAAAATAATACAAACAAAAAACACAGAAAATTTTGGAAATCAGATCAGGTCTGGGCTGCATCATAGGCAGGGATCTACCAACAAAGTTTTAACTGTTCAAGTCAGATTTATACCTTTGGTCATCTATACTCATCTCTCCCAAGTACTCTTTTTGGACCCTTTCCTCCCATCCCTCAATTTTAGATAGGGAGAGTTCACTGAAGGCTTATTTCCCATGTAGTTCCACAAATGGGTCTTGGGTTCCCACTGTCATCCATCACGTTCTGCACACTGATTCTCACAATTTAGGCTCTGATACTGATCCCTCCTTCCACGTCAGATTCTATGTATCACACTCCTTTGTGACTGATGATGGTGTGGTCCTTCCATGTGCACTTAGTTGACATCTCACTTAGATGGCTGCTTGTTTGAAGACAAGCGTTTAAGACCCCAGATGCTATTTTATCTGACAGCCAGGCACCATCTAATTTTTTCACCACATTTTGGTATAGCACCCATATCTTCTTTGTGCCCTTCCTAAGGGCAAGTATTGAGCAGGGCCATGATGTAAGAACTAATTGTTCTTAAATTGGAGCTAGGATTTAGTGTGAGCCCAAAACCCAATTCTGGATCTATGCTTTTTTAAAAAATTTGTTGTTACTTGGCAGTTAATACATACATCGTATCATTCCATAGTTCAATCACGTCAAGCAGAATTATACGATCGATTCCATAATCAATCTCCAAACATACTTTTCCCTCCTGAACTCGTTGACATCATCTCCTTTTATCTGACCTACCCTCTCAGTACTCCCCCTCCCCCAAAACCCTTACTCTATTTGCTGTCCCTACAGGCTCTTCAATCTTGGGTTTCATTTACCGAAAAATAGAGAAACAAATAACACAACTTCAAGAGGGTGACCCCCCAATGGCACAGCACCTCTGAGATACACACTAATATGAACAAGCATAAACAAAACAAAATGTCCTTCACTGGATTGCTGGAATAATACATATCTTAATACAACATAAGGGCATTGATATTGCAAGATGGTTTGAATGATCTCTATGTGTTTGAATTTTCTCATGCTTGCCTTATGTCCGAGCACGTGGCCTCTTTTAGAATGTGAGTCGTGTGCATTGGAAAAGAATATATATATGTTTGCTGTTTGTTGGAAAGCTCTGAAAATATCTAGGAGGTGAAGTTGTTCAATTGTAATGTTCAGCTCTTCTGTTTCTTTACTGCATTTATCTGTTGATCTATCTTTCTTTGAGGGCGGTATATTGAAATCATCTACTGTAACTTTCCATTTGGTGATTTTTCTTTTCATCTCTTTGAGGACTAATTGATGAATTTTAAGGCTCTTTCATTGGGCGCATGTACATTTATTATGGTTATGTGTTCTTGGTCTGTTGGTCCCTTGAGCATTATTAAATGCCCTTTGCTATCTCTCATTATATCATGTACTTTGAGGTCTACTTTGTCAGAGATTAATATTGCCATCTTGCTTTTTTTTTTAATTGCCA
>NW_022103901.1:44176885-44183761 GCF_000313985.2 Echinops telfairi | reverse complement strand
AAGCTTTTAAGACCCCAGACGCTATATCTTTTGATAGCCGGGCACCATCAGCTTTCTTCATGTGGTAAATTTTTTGCCATCCTTTGACTCTCTTTTTTTTTTTTTGTCTATTTTTGTCTGAGTCTGAGATGTGCCTAAACTAATTTTTAAGATAACTGGCAGTTTCCATCTTGTTATCTGGGAGCCTGAGCTACCATGAAAGATGTCTAACTACCCTGGAAAGACCATCTGGCAAGGATTTGGAACCTAAAATGGAGGAGGAGAGGGTCTTAGCTGAGTGGGTCCACCTGAGCCCTGCCAAGATAAAGGCATGGGAATGAAATCATCTTAGGCCATTCAGATAAGCATAATAGCCATTAGATTATCACCTAGGGTGCCCACACAAAAGCACATGATTACAGAAATCACATTAACTATGCCTTGACTCAATTTCTGATACAAATATAATCGAATATAATACATTAATCTGTTGCTTTAACATTACAGTTTGGGAATGATTTGTGTGTGTGTAGAAAATAAAGGTAGTTAGTAAAAGTATAAATATATTTAACCTAACTTGAGATTGATTACCCAAATATACACACAATTTTGATTATTTATGTACAGAAGCCTGGACATAAAGAATTTAGGTATTTAAAGTTAAATAGAACTCATTTTGACACATTATCATACCATCCAAATTTCCTTCTGGTTTCAATGTTATCTGTGGAGATGCCTCGCTAAACTTTGGACTTTTCATTTCAACATAAGGATAATCAACAGTAGCTGAGGGGTTTATTTCACATGAAATGCATTTTACTTCTTCTCCAATGATTACAGGTTTGTACTTTTCCCCTTCAGGAGAAATCTCTGTAAAACAAAAATGAAAAATTATGTTAGTTTCTAAAAATGACTTGAACTTTTCCTATGATAGCATTTAAAGCAGTGGTTCTCAACTTGTGGGTCGGTACCCCTTTGAGGGTTGAGCGACCTTTTCATAGGGGTCACCCGATTCATAACAGTAGCAAAACTACAGTTATGAAGTAGCAATGAAAATAATGTTATGGTTGGGGGGTCACCACAACATGAGAAACTGTATTAAAGGGTTACAGCATTAGGAAGGTTGAAAACCACTGATTTAAAGGAAATGATAGCATTTAAAGAAAACTGAAGAGACAACCTATAGATTAGGAGGAAAATTTGGAGAACTATATAGTAATTAATAAAGGTTTAATATCCACTACAACCTAACAACAACAACAAAATAAAAAAAGTAATTAAATAAATATTTCACCAAAGAATGTATAGAAATGGCCACTGGGCACACGAAAAATTACTCAACATCATTAAAACAAGAAAAAACAAACCATTTGTTGAATTGATTCTGACTTGTGTAAATACTATGTATTTTAGAGTAGAATTGTGCTCTGTATGATTTTCAATTATTTTGATCTTTTGAAAACAGATCAGATTTTGTTTTTCTTTTTCTGAGACATCTCTGGGGTTTCAAGATGCTAATATTTAGGTTAGTAGCCTACTACTTAACTATTTGTGCCACATAAGGAATTATCACTAGTCATTAAAATCAAATCCACTACCATTAGTCCATTCTGATTGATAGTGATCCTCTACAGAGTTCCCAAGACTGTACAGTTTTATAGGAGCAGAGAGGCTCATCTTTCTCCTGAGAAGCAGCTAGTACGCTTGAACTGCTAACCTTGCAGAGAGCAGACCACTGCCTAATCCACAAGCACCAGGGCCCTCACTAGTCATTACAGAGATTCAAATCAAACCCCTCCACACTAGAATGGCTATTGTAAAAAATGAAAAATAACAGATGTGCAGAAATTGGAACCTTGTCCAATGGTGGTGGGATCACAAAATGGCACAGCCATTGTGGAAAAGTTTGGCAACAACTCCATAAAAAGTTAGGTAGAACCAGCCTATGACCCAGCAATTCCAGACCTAGGGATGAAGCCAAAAGAATTAAAAGAACACAAACAGAATCATGTGCACATCAATGTTCAGTTTAGTGCTATTCACAATAACCACTAAGTGTAAATAACCTATATGCCCATTGACGGGCTAATCAATAAGCAAAACGCAATACATTTTAAAAAATGGAATATTAGTCATAAAGAGAAAGGAAGTTCTGACATGTAGGTACAACCTAGACAAATCTTAAAGCATTGTACTTATTAAAATAAATTAGTTGCAAAGTATAAATAGAATTCTACTTAATGAAACAGGTAAATGCATAGAGACCAAAGCGTATTAGTGTTACTAAGAATTAGAGGTGAGAGGGTGCCTAGGTAGCTCTGTTGGAGGTCACTTTTACAGCTACTGTGTCAATCCATCTTTTTTGATGACCTTCTACTTTATTAAACATGGGGTATTTTTCCTGGGACCGGTCTCTCCAGATTACATGTCTGAAGTACAACAGGAGATAAAATCTTGCCATCCAGGTTTCTAAGAAACATTCTGTCTGTACTTTTTCCAAAACAGACTTGTTTGTTCTTTTGGAAGTCCATGGTATTCTGTGCCAGCACCATAATTCAAATGCCTTTCTTTGTGGCCTTCCTTCCTAACTTTCAGAAATGTATGAGGGGTTGGAAAATACTATGGCAGGGGCCACACACACCCTACTCCTCAACACTTTAAAGAGGTCTGCGCAGCATATTTGTCAAGTGCAATACATTGTTTGTTTTGATTGCTATTTCCATGTGCATTAATTGTGGATATAAGGTGAAATTTTTTGCTTTTCTCTGTTTATCATAATGCTGTCTTTTGATCCAAGATTTCTGTTTTCTACATTGAATGAAGTGTAATCCCTAGTGAAGGATGTATTTTATTTTCTATCTTCATCAGTAAGTGCTTCAAGTCCTCCTCACTTTCATCAAGCGAGGTTGTGTCATCTGTATATCCCAGGTTGCTAATAAGCCTTGTTCCAATCCTGATGCCTCATTCTTCGTCATATAGTCTAACTCTCTGATTACTTGCTCAGGCTACAGATTGAACAAACGTGGTGAGAGGATACAACCCTTACATACACCATTCCTGATTTTAAACCATGTAGTATTCCCTTGTTCTGTTTGCACAACTGCCTCCTGCTCCATGTACAAGTTCTGAATGAGCACAATGAAGTGTTCTGGAATTCCCATTCTTCTCATAGTTATGCATAGCTTATTATGATCCACCCAATTGAATACCTTTGCTTAGCCAATAAAACAAGTAAACATCGTCCTTGTAGTCTCTGTTTTGAAACAAGATCCATCTGACATCAGCAATGAGATATCTTATTCTATGTCCTCTTCTGAACACAGCCTGAGCTTTGGCAGCTCCCTGTCAATGTATTGCTGCAACTATTGTAGATGATTTTCAACAAAACTGTACTTGCCTGCAATCAATGATATTGTTTTATATTTTGAGCATTCCATTGTGTCATCAATGGAATGGGCACAAATATGGGTTTCTTCCAGTCAGTTGGCCAAGTAGCTGTCTTCCAAATTTCTTGGTAAGTGCTTCTAGTGCTTCATTGGCTTACTGAAACCTTTCCATTGGTATTCCATCAATTCCTGGAGCCTTTGGGCTATGCATTCAGTGCCACATAAACTTCTACCTTCAGCACCATTGGTTTCTTGCACATATGCTACCTCCTAAACTGGACTGTCAGCTAGTTCTTTCTGGCACAGTAACTTTCCATCTTCTCTTGATGCTTCCTGCATCGTGCAATATTTTGCCCATAGAATCTTTCAAGATCGCAACTCGAGGCTTGAATTTTTTCTTGAGTTCTTTCAGTTTCAGCTATGCTGAGTGCGCTCTTCCCTTTTGGTTTTCTCATTTTAGGTCTTTGCACATTTCATTATAATATTTGGCTTTGTCTTCTCCAGCTGCCCTTTGAAATTTTCTATTCAACTCTTTGACTTAATCCTTCATTCCATTTGCTTTAGCTATGCTATGATTAAGAGCAAGTTTGAGTCTCTTGTGACATCCACTTTGATCTTTTCTTTCTTTCCTAACTATGATAAACTATGGGTAACCTTGAGAATGGGAATTCCAGACATTGCATTGTGCTCATGAGGAACCTGTACATGTACTCATTGTTATAAGCTCCCCATTGCCTGCCCCGTTCCCCACTCTCCAACCTCCCCTGTCATTCCTCACAAGAAGCCATCAATGCATTCACCTTCTCTAAAGTTTTACCTATGCTGGATTTCATATAGAGAAAAACATACCACCACCACCACCACCTCACCCCACTACCCAAAAAACCACTTCACTCTGCATGATAGCAAAGCTATTCACCTCCCTGGTCAAAGGGAATTCACTGGAGGTGTAATCCCTTTGTGGGCTTGGATTTTGGCAATGGATTTGGGATACCACGGTCATCTATAGCCTGAAAACCACTGGCTCTCACTTCTTTCCATTATATCTGAAGCTGAGGGATTGCTGGATCATATGGAATTTTTATTTCCGGTTGTTTGCGGTAGAACCATATTGCTTTCCACAAGGATTGTGCATATACTTCCATTTCTTCCATTTGAGTTAGCTACTCCATGTTCTAAAGCAAGTTTCAGTTTTTCTTTTGACAGCTATTTTGGTCTTTTCTTTATTTCCTGTCTTTTTAATGGTCCTTTGCTTTATTCATGCATGATGTTCTTGATGTTACCTTACAACTCATCAAGTCTTCTGTCATTAGTGTTCAATGAGACAAATCTTGAATTGTTCTCTAAATTCAGGTGGGATCTATATACTCAAGCTTGTATTTAGGCTTCTGTGGTCTTGTTTTACTTTTCTTCAACTTCAACTTACACACAAGCAATTGTCAGCCCTGGCCTTATTTTGGCTGACTATATTAAACTTTTCCATCATTTCTTCCCCCAGATGAAGTCAATTTGATTCCATTATATTCCATATGATGAAATCTATTAATATAGTCACCATTTATGTTGTGTGTGTGTGTTTTTTAAAGTATTTGTATCTGTAGTGAAGAATTCATTGGTCTTACAAAATTCTCTATATGTCCAGTCTCATTTCTATTGCCAAGGTCATATTTTCCAATTAGTGATTCTAAAATGAATCTTGAAATGTTATTTTTAATGATTAATATAATGCCATTCGTCTTGAACTTGTCATTCCAGGAATAGCAGATGATATGACTGCCTATCTCAAAATGGCTAATACCAGTTCATTTTAGCAACACGCCTAGGTTATCAATCTTTATGCATTTGTGATGATTTAAAAATTTGTGATGATTAAAAAATTTCATTTGTGATGATTAAAAAATTTTCCTAGATTCAACTTTGTACATTCCATGTTCCAATTAATAATAGATGCGTGTAGCTGTGCCTTCTTATTTTGGGTCATGCTACAGAAACAAGTGGAAGTTCTGAACAGTTTATTCCATCTGCGTCATTCAGGCTGACTCTTCTTTGAGGAACCAGCTTTCCCAGTCATATTTTGATTGCCTTCCAGGCTGAGGACCGCATCTTCTGGCATTACCCATGACAATGTTCAGCTGCTATTTCTATGGTTTCTTGTGGCTATTTCCTCAGAAGTGGCCTAGCCAGTCCTTTTTCTTCCATTTGATTTACTTACTCCATGTTTCAAAGCAAGTTTCAGTTTTTTTTCTGACAGTGACTTTGGTCTTTTCTTTATTTTCTGTCTTTTAAGTGACAGTTCATATTCTTCAAGCTCTGCTGAAACCTATTCACCATGGGTGACCTTTCTTGTTTTTGCACACAAGTCACCGTAGTATGACAAACTGACCAAGGAGTGGGAATAATAAAAGTCTACTGCCATTGAGTGGATGCATAGTGAACCTCTAAGAGTATGGTTGTTTCTTTGAGTTTCTCATACTCTAAGAAGTCTTCCTTATCTATCCAAGAACTTAATTACTTAAACATCTCTGCCCTGCCTTTTAACTTATATTTTCATTCTTACCCTTTTCATATATTATTACTATTATTATTTGGTTTTATTTTTATCTATCCTGTAAGACAGTGGTTCTCATTCTTTGGGGGTCAAACAAACCTTCCACAGGGGTCACCTATGACCATAGGAAAACTCATATTTTCAATGGTCTTAGGAACTGAGACACCACTCCTCTATCCGTCTACAGGCGGGTCCACCCACATGTAGATATGCCCACATACAAGTACCTGGCATGATGACATTATCGTGCCAACCCCATCACATACACCCCATATAAATACAGGTGGTATGTGACAGGGTTTGCACCATAATGTACTTATGCAGACCAGTCACAGGTGTAGAGAGCAGCTACTGTGTAGAGAGCAGCCACTCTGTAGAAAGCAGCTGCTGTGTTGAAAGTAGTATTGGAGGTAAAATGACACTTTACAAATTAAATACTGGGTAAATGTAAAATTATGTACTGTAAAATCCTCAACTACTGCAAAAAAAAATATCTGTAGCGTGGGAACTTAATCTGGATTCTGATCGGTCTTTTTATAGTCAGCTGTGGTTGATGTGAATCCTGCCCCCTGGTGATAGTAACAGGTATGAAAAAAAAGTGAATGATAAATCATAAGAAACTTTAATTAACTGTATTGACTGAACTATGCCATGTATCATCTTTTGTATCATTAAAGCTATTTTTAAATTATTTTCATTAGAAAACCATCCCATGACAATGGATCGTGTAGAGAAGAAGGTTCATAAAAGAAAACATACCGAGGATTTTGTATAGTATGGTTTTACCTCAATAACTACAGCAGGAAATTGAGAAACTGCAATGTGTTATCTGTAGTGAAGTTCTACCAGCTGAATCTATGAAGCCGAACAAACTAAAATGCCATTTTGCTAGCAAGCATCCGACCTTTGCTGGCAAGGATACCAACTATTTTAGAAGCAAAGCTGATGGACTCAAGAAAGCCA